>NC_045556.1:11379791-11679791 GCF_009769535.1 Thamnophis elegans | reverse complement strand
AATCGCTTCTTTAGCTGCTTGCCTACAACTATTTGCAGAGGTGGGTTCCTACCAGTTTGCACCTATTCGGTAGAACCGGTTTGTCAAATCTACCGAACTGGTTAGAAGAGGTTCCACCAGTGGACCCGGAAAGCAGGCCACACCTACAGAAGAAGTTCTAAAATTTTTTGAAACCCACCACTGGTCCTTGGATATGATTATTCTACACCAGTGTTTTTCAACCACTGTGCCGCGGCACACTAGTGTGCCGTGACATAGTGTAAGGTGTGCCGTGGGAAAAACACTTTATATATAGTCAATATAGGCACAGAGTTAAAAAATTTTAACATTTTCTAATGGTGGTGTGCCTCGTGATTTTTTTCATGAAAAAAGTGTGCCTTTGCACAAAAAGGTTGAAAAACACCGTTCTACACTATCATGCTCCTATTTATAAAACTCAGTGCCTCCGTGAAAGGTAAGGATGACTACTGCGTTTGTGGTGCAATCAGAACACTGCGTGTGTTGAAGTTGGTTTTAACGCAAACCAAAGATGCCTTTTAAAAAACAAGTTTACATCATATTCTTATGCATGCCAGTGCTGTGTGTGAGGTAATTTAAGGTGGTTCTGACAAGTATCGTCAGCATCTTCATATCCGGTCACATGGGCGGCAAGCCATTCCCACAAAGGAGGCCACATCCACAGAGTAGGTTCGAACAATTTTTGAAGCCCACCACTGACTATTTGCCAAATTCTTGTGTATTACAGGTCCACTCAGATATGGGTGTCCCCAATGTATGTCTTGATGGATTTTTTTACATCTGAAATGCCTGGAAGGGGTCAAAGATTGTCATCATGTGCTTCTATCTGAAGAAGACCAACATAGGTCTTGAACAGATTGGTTTGGCATTTGCAAAATTTTGACACAGGGCTAAAGGCCGCTGCCTTATTATAAGACAGCAGATAATAAGAACAGAAAAGTTGTTGGTACCGTACATAAAACATTCTTAGAAAAAATGCCTCCTCTAATAAAACGGAAGGGATCCGGTGGCTCAGTGGCTAAGACGCTGAGCTTGTCTATCAGAAAGGTCGGCAGTTTGGCAGTTCGAATCCCTAGTGCCTCATAATGGAGTGAGCCCCCATTACTTGCCCCAGCTTCTGCCAACCTAGCAGTTCGAAAGCACGTAAAAAATGCAAGTAGAAAAATAGGGCCACCTTTGGTGGGAAGGTAACAGTGTTCCATGCACCTTCGGCATTTAGTCATGCCGGCCACATGACCGTGGAGATGTCTTTAGACAGCTCTGTCTCTTTGTCTTTGAAACGAAGATGAGCACCGCCCCCTAGAGTTGGGGACAACTAGCACACATGTGCAAGGGGAACCTTTATCTTAATGGAACAGATATCCCCACTATGAGCGGGGTATTTTTCTGGGCAGCCATTTGTCTAAAATGGTATAGGATCGCCTGCTTCAGCAGCGGGTTGGACTAGAAGATCTCTAAAGTCCCTTCTAACTCTGTTATTTTGTTATAGAGTCTTAATTCACTGCTCTCTAACCCTTCTTCCTTTATTTTTCAAAAAATGGTACAATCTTCAGTTCATGGTCTGCAATCCCATTTTTCCTTCAAGCAGAACTCCAAAAATGGCAAAATTGTGTTATTTGACATCATCAAACAGCAAATAGAATTTAGAATAGAATAGAGCTGGAAGGGACCTTGGAGGTCTTCTAGTCCAGCCTCCTGCTCAAGCAGGAGATCCTATACAATCTCAGACAAGTGACTATCCAGTCTCTTCTTAAAAACCTCCAGTTATGGAGAGCCCACGATTTCTGGATGCAAGCAGTTCCACTGGTTAATTATCCTCACTGTTAGGAAGTTTCTCCTTAATTCCAGGTCACTTCTCTCTTTTGTTAAGTTTCCAACCATTGTTTCTTGTCCTGACCTCTGGTGCTTTGGAGAATAATTTGACCCCTTCTTCTTTGTGGCAGCCCCTCAAATATTGAAATACTGCTATCATCTCATCCCTAATTCTGCTTTTCCAATACACACAATGCTACAAATAACCAGCATTTTCCTTCTTTGTAGATCGGCCTGAACCAACATGAAGCTTGTGCCCCCAAATTTGTACAGATGCCAAAATTGGGGATGCATTTTGAACTGTATCCATAACAGAGTACAATAGAATCTGTAGTGCCCTGTAATAAGGACACAGGAAATTTCAAGGAGATTTTTTTTAAATTGTTCTATATATGTCACGAAATTATGCTGTAAGATCCGAATAGAAACTAACTATATCAGCAATATCTAGGCTAAGCAAAGGGGCTCATGCCAGCAACAGCGAAATAAATTCCTTGCAGGTTTCAGAATGCTGTAAACTTCGCAAAGCAAGGCACTTTGAACAAAGGATGAAGCCAAGGATGTACAATATGCTGACTTAATTAAGGAGATTTTCAATTTCACAAGCATGTTGCTTTGCACAAAGCCATGTGTCAACCTGCGGTAAACTGCTTTATTATTTAATAAGCCAACAGGAGTCAGAATTCTAATTGTGAAACACATTCCAATTCGAGCCTCATTAAGGCAGATGGGGGAAAAAAGGAGGCCCTGGCTGCAAACTGAATTGAATTCCTAACGTGATTTGTTTGAGGAGCGCTGCCTATGACTTCAATGGGCCTTCTGCTGATTGAGGGCTTCAAGCCCCTCAGCTTCCAGAACTGCAGCCGTAACCCCACTGAAATCAATGGCTCGGGCTAAGTAGGCATGTCAAGTTAAGTGGTTTGGACCCCGCTAAGAATCCTGAAGAGCTGCCTTTGTTTGCGTCTAATGAAGCAAAAATATTTAGAATGAAGTTCCTCCGTCAGGAGTTCTAAGTCCACCCTGAAAAGGAACCGCAAATGGATCTGCCAGAATCAGTGCTAAGCCAATTTTAACATACAATTGTGGAAGTTACATTACTTCACAGTTAAAGCTCAATTAGAGTTAATGTCAGTTAAGACCTTTGCTCTAAGCTCTCTTGGGTGAAGAATCTTTCACTACCGTACAGCAGTCATGGCTAATCGTTTCCACACCGAGTTCCCAAAGCGTGTGCCTGAACCCCCAAAATGCATTGCATGTGTGCCTCCCGCATATAGCAATAGCAATAGCAGTTAGACTTATATACCGCTTCACAGGGCTTTCAGCCCTCTCTAAGCGGTTTACAGAGTCAGCATATTGCCCCCAACAACAATCCGGGTCCTCATTTGACCCACCTCGGAAGGATGGAAGGCTGAGTCAACCCTGAGCTGGTGAGATTTGAACAGCCGAACTGCAGAACTGCAGTCAGCTGAAGTGCTGCATTTAACCACTGCGCCACCTCGGCTCGGCACCTCCCCCCTGCATGCACCACCACCCCTGCATATCTGCATGTGGCCTCCCTTGGAGGTTTTCTAATCCAGCCCCCTGCTCGCAGGAGACCCTATACCAGCGATGGCGAACCCTTTTTTGCTTGCGTGCCATAAGCAGGGGGAGCGCAGGGGGGGGTCGTACATGGGTGTGCCACACCCAAAGGCAATGCGCAACCCCCCCCAGCATGCATGTGCGCATGACAGGCGTGACCCCATTTTTTGCATGCTTTTTTCACCCTCCCCAGGTTCCAGAGGCTTTATGGAAGCCTGGGGAGGGCAAAAAATGGCCTTAAAAAGGCTGAACTCATGCGCGCTGGCTAGCTGACAGGGCAAGCCTCAGGTGCCCTGACAAATGGCTCCGCGTGCCACAGGTTTGCCATCCCGGCTCTATACCATTTCAGACCACTGACTGTCCAGTCGCTTCTTAAAATACTTCCAGTGATGAAGCAGCCACAATTCCATTGGTTAATTCAGTGTTTCTCAACCTTGGCCACTTGAAGATGTCCGGACTTCAATTCCCAGAATTCCCCAGCCAGCTGGCTGGGGAATTCTGGGAGTTGAAGTCTGGACATCTTCAAGTGGCCAAGGTTGAGAAACACTGGGTTAATTGTCTTCACTGTTAGGAAGTTTCTGCTGAGTTCCAGGTTATTTCTCTCCTCGATTAGTCTCCATCCATTGTTTCTTATCCTGCTCTTTGGGGCTTTGGGAAATAAGTTGACCCCCTTCTTCTTTGTGGCAGCCTTTCAAATACTGTTATACCCCTATCATATCCTCCCTGGTCCTTTTTTTCCTCTAGACTAGCCAAACCCAAATCCTAAAAACGTTCTCCATATGTTTTTAGTCTCCAGGCCTTTAATCGCCTTAGTTGCTCTTCTCTGCACTTTCTCTAAACCTAAGACTAAATGCATAGATGGTGGGGAAAATTCAAGAGATTACAACAGCAAAGTGGAAGGTTTCAGCGAGGACAGAAAAATAGGTTTTGAAATCGGAGAAAGCAAGCACTGCTTGGGGGGGGTGTCACACATCACGCTAAGTCATAAAGCGGTTGCCTGATCTTGGTTTAATGGGTTGTGTAAATTCAACTACTCTAGTTTATAAACATTTTAGGGCTCAGAATGTTGCACAAAGGGACGTGGCGGCTCAGTGGCTAAGATGCTGAGCTTGTCGATCAGAAAGGTCGGCAGTTCGGCGGTTTGAATCCCTAGTGCCGCGTAACGGCATGAGCTCCTGTTACTTGTTCCAGCTTCTGCCAATCTAGCAGTTCGAAAGCACGTAAAAAATGCAAGTAGAAAAAATAGGGACCACCTTTGGTGGGAAGGGAACAGCATTCTGTGCGCCTTCGGCATTTAGTCATGCCGGCCACATGACCACGGAGATGCCTTCGGACAGCGCTGGCTCTTCAGCTTTGAAACAGAGATGAACACTGCCCTCTAGAGTCTGGAACGACTAGCACATATGTCCGTGGGGAACCTTTACCTATGTTGCACAATCCCACACAGTTGTGGTTTACTCCATAAACTAGGGTTAAGGAAGCGGCAGCTTAGCACAATGCATGATCTAGACCACAACCAACAGCCAAACCAAATTAATATGGGACTGTTTAGTGTCCAAACCATAATTAAAGAAAAAATGTTAAAGCCTTGCGAGAGCCACAGTAATTCAGAGCTGTCATATTTGCATCGATTAACCAGACAGAACTCCCTACGCTGTTTATGAATGAATTAAATTAAAACTGGAGATCTGGGTATTGCCAAAACGTGGCTCGTAGGTTTTCCTGACACTTTCTCCGAAGTGAAATTCTGCCAAGTTCAAATCTGATTAGGTACTTAGCTATACAAAGCTTTAGAAATGTGTTATTTCTCCAGTTCTACTTAACATGTGCAATGAATTCATTCTTACAACTCATACGTGGTGGTGTTGGTGTTGGGTTTGTTTTACTTGAAATACCTTAAGAGTTTTCAGGTTCTCTGACTCTCATCAGACTAACTCAGGATGAGAATGGACTTTGTAGTCCAACAAAGATCTGAAGGATTGCCAGTTCATCGCCTGGAGACAATTACAGGGTTAGTAGTACCATTCCTTCAAGAAATATCTCGCTGCTTTTTTATAGCATTTGTGAGGAAGGGAAAGAAGGGGGATGGAAAACATGGAAAGAGTTGATTTAAACCCAGCAGCAAAAAGAAGACAAGACTGAGCTGTTGGCTTCCAAAAAGATGAAGATATCATTGTCCGAGGGTCTTATAAAATCAGCCCCTTGCCTCCACTTCATTCTACTTAGTTCCTGAATAAATAGATGTAAGTTGTAATGAAACGTCTGCAAGAAAATGAGCAACTTCAAAGAGCACCAAGGAACCCTCATGTCAATCACGAGCTACAAATATTCTCCTTTATTGATGATATCTTCAATGCAATTACAGTTTGAAGCAACTAAACAATGGGCTCTATTAGCATAAATATTCCCATTGTTGATGTTAGTTGCGCAGTCTTGTCTGACCCATCGCAACCTCATACACAACATTCCTCCAGGCCTTCCTGTCCTCTACCATCCTCTGGAGTCCACTCAAGCTCACGCCGACTGTTTCAGTGACTCTATCCAGCCACCTCATTCTCTGCCGTCCCTTTCTTCTTTTGTCCTTAGCATGAGGCTCTTCTCCAGGGAGTCCTTCCTTCTCATCAGGTGGCCAAAGTATTGGAGTTTCATCTTCAGGATCTGTCCTTCTAAAGAGCAGTCAGGGTTGATCTCCTCTAGGACTGACCAGTTGGGTGGCCTTGCAGTCCAAGGGACTCACAGGAGTCTTCTCTAGCACCATGACTCAAAGGCCTCCATTCTCAGCCTTCCTTATGGTCCAACTTTCACAGCCATACATTGCAACTGGGAAAACTATAGTCTTGACTATACGCATATGCATGTTTGTCAGTAATTAATTGTACTCTCAGCATATTATTAGGCTAAACTATTTATAGAAATCTATGCTAAATGCTAAGGGAGTAGTGCGTCACCAAATGTTTGTTTAATTTTCAAAACCTAACTTAACACTATCTTAATCTCACATTTCCAAAAGAAAAATAAACTCTTTATCGTTCCACATCTCTTTCCTCCACCCAAGTTGTTTTTAAGACATTGTGTTCGGTAGATGTTGTCTTTTATTTATAGGGCTGAAGTGTAACTGGAGATTGAAACCTTTCCCTCTTTTTGTTTTAAGCAAAAACAAAATAAACAGGAATAATAGGTTAAGGAATAACAGGATAAAAATTTAACTCAAAAAGAAAACAGATCCGAGAAAATTCAGACTATTTTTTTTTTATATTTAAAGGAAAGAAGGTAAGAACATTCTCCCACTTTGCATTAATTTGCAGAGGAGAATGTCAGGTGTAGATAAATTCTCTGTAGCGATGAGAGGTTTTCTTGACTTGTTTAGAAACAGTTGACTACGGTTCATCACCATATCAAGAGACAGTCTGCAACATTTCTCCCACGAGTCCTTCCGCTTCAAATCAGAAGAGTGTGCTATTTGTCTACCGGGGCAACCCCTGCCCTTGATGTAGTGACATTACTCCTTTCTTGGGTTTTTTTTAAAAAAAATATTTTGTATTAATTACATTTCTTAGTGCTTGATACACATCGTGTTGTCCAGGTATTTAATTTGCTTACCAATACATGTTATGTTCTGAATCTCCACCTCTTTTTTGCAACCACTGGCAAAATAGATTTCCCCTTCACTAAAACAGGGGTGGGTGTTGTGACTCAGCAGAAGTTTGCTGTGAGTTGAGTCAGGATGCAGGAATAACAATGCAGCTGGGGCTCGTTAGTGTGGTCTTCTGGAGATAAAAGGACTGATGGTGCCACGCCCTGGTTGGAAAAGTCAACGTTCGCCGTTCGTTCATGGTTCCTTGTTCATCGGTCGTGGTTTGTTTGTGAGAGACACTTGGAGAAGTGATTTGCTTTCTTTCTGTACACCTGGTTTGGCCGTAAGAGATCTTTGTTCTTGCATTCTGTTATCTTCTTGCCAGAGACTTTATTTATGTTCATTTGGGGCTCACAGCCAGCGTGAGCCGAGGACTGATAAAGTTATTTCCTTTTAAGTCTGTCTGTCTGTCGTCTTTGAATGAGAGAAGAAGGGGGGGTCAGAACAGGTGGGTATGGCCAGTGTGTGACCCATCTGGCCCAGGCCCCGAATTTGACAGCCCTGCTATATTCCATCCCAGGCTAATGCTTGTCCAATCTCTTCTTGAAAACCTCCAGTGACAGACCCACAACATCTGGAGACAAATCTTTCGACTGATTGTTCTCACCGTCAGGAAATTTCTCCTTAGTTCTAGGTTGGATCTCTCCTTCATGCTCCTCCACCAGTTACTCTTACGATAGAGAAAACTGGATGGGAGAGCATGGTTAGGCCATTCCAAACAGCAACACATATTTTCTTTTCATTCTGGCGTGTTCTCCACCATGCTTAAAATACCTCACTCAAATCATGCTGGCTATGCACAGGGTATGTGCTATAAATACCAAGCGACTTCATAAAAATGCACATACTATTTCTCATAGGAAAGAGAATTCAACAGTTTCCAAACAGCAAAACAATTTCTATACATAATGCAATGTATTGGCTGATCTCATATTGAGAGAGAGAGAGAGAGAGAGAGAGAGAGAGAGAGAGAGAGAGAGAGAGAGAGAGAGAATGAGAGAGAGAGAGTGAGAGAGATAAGAGAGAGAGATGAGAGAGAGATGAGAGACATGAGAGAGAGAAGAGAAAGATTAGAAAGAGAGAAAGAAAAAAAGAAAGAGATGAGAGAAAGAGAAAGAGAAAGAGTGAGAAAGGGAAAGAGAGAGATAAAGAGTGTGAGAGAGAGATGAAAGAGAGAAGAGATGAGAAATGAGAGATGAGAGAGAGAAAGAGATGAGAGAGAAAGAGAGAGAGACGAGAGAAAGAGTGAGAGAGATAGATGAGAGAGAGATGAGAGAAATGAGAGAGAGATGAGAGAGTGAGAGAGAGAGAGAGCAAGAGAGATGAGAGAGAGAGAGAGATGAGAGAGAGACTATTATCTCTCTTTATTTACAGCAAGACCCCTGAAGAAAGTCTGCTATAAGAAGGATGACTCAGAATTTCCTTTTAATTTAAATTACTCTGTGCTGTGTTACTGTGATTATTTGTATTCAGTTTCATTCAAGGGCCATTTTTTTAACCCAGTTCTCCTCTCTGCCACTTCAAAACCCACCTCAGCAATGATCTAATCTGAACCAACATCATAACATGCTTTTCATATGCAATGGTTTAAAATTGGCCTCAGGCCTTCAATTCTCCTCCATAAACCGAACGCTCAGACTCCGGAGCCTTAGCTGCCAAACAGCTGCTAGAAACAAACCCACCCGGATCCAGATTTCTCTCTCTGTCCTTTTTTTTGAAGAGTAATAAAAGTTCAGCACAAAGAGAATGCACAGAGGGCTGAAGGCAAAATGACTCTGCAGTGGGAATGGCGCATAAGTGCTATCGTCGCTGGGAGCTTCTAGATCAAATAACGCCACCTGATATTATGCTCAAATTAAGCACCGTGAGGCATGGAAAGACTGATATCATCACGTCAAGTGGATAGGCACAGTCGTGTTTTTTGTTTTTTTTAAAAAATGGGCAGCCTTACTGCCAACTGCAGGAATCAGGAAATCCAGGCAGTTCAAATGAATATAAGGGCTTATTTGCAAGCTGAAGCGCTCTACAAGAATCTGAACTACTAAGGGTCAAAGCAAATTGGGGGTAGATGAAAGTCAATGGAATTCAAGGTGGGCTTGAAGGGATTCGAGACTGCTGACACATTTGATCCCTCCCTCGGGTTCATTTTGGTCATCGACATCATCCACCCCTCCACTTTGGCTCCCTTCTCTTCCATGGGTTCTTGTGTGCTGTCTAAGCGTCTGCTGATTTGGCATCTTCTTTCCTTGGGGGTGTTACTTGGAACTCTGAGTAACACCCCCAATGAAAGAAGATTCCAAGGCTTGAATGTCCTCAAAGTTCCATTAGAAGAGATGTCATATTGGCACATCTGGGAAAACCTGAATCTGAAAGTTTCCAAGTTTTCCCCACCCAAGTGAAAGGTCAAGTCCCTGCCCAACACCCACAGGTCCATCACATGGTCCAACCAAACACCGTCCCAACTGGAGATGCCTCCCAGTCATCCCATCGCCGTTGCAGGGCAAGATGTCCTTGACTCTCTGAGAATGTTATTATGACTACATATCTCCCATACGTCATATAATCCCCCTTCCATTTTCCCACAGCATTGAATGTGGCAGGACGGAAGGCCCAATGCTTCCAGGCCTGACAGTCAGTAGAATTCAAGGGGGACTGGACTTAGCTCTCGGGGGGTCTTGAAAGGACTTAAGGCTTATGATGCAATGACCCCCTCCCTCGGGCTCATTTTGGTCATCTCCTACACTTACTAATAAAATGGAGACATAGATATCCTCAGCCCCAGCAGGCAAAAAGATGGAGCAGAAATATCTAAAGCATTTTGTCGAGATTAATTATTCCAGGCTTGGAGACCAGAGATTTAATTCAGATTCCCATTTTTGGCAGAAAATGTGTTAACATGGTATCCAGCTCCATCCTTTGCTTGAGTGATGTTGCCCCTCCCTCTGATTAGTTTCCACCCATTGCTTCTTGTTCTACCCTCAGGTGCTTTGGAGAATAGCTTGACTCCCTCTTCTTTGTGGCAACCCCTAAGATATTGGAACCCTGCTATTACTGTATGTCTCCCCTGGTCCTTCTTTTCATTAAACTAGACATACCCAGTTCCTGCAACCGTTCTTCATATGTTTTTCCCTCCAGGCTCCTAATCATCTTAATTGTTCTTCTTTGCCCTTTTTCCAAAGTTTCAACATCTAACTGACCAAAGTTAGAAGCAGTATTCCAGGTGTGGCCTCACTAAGGATTTATAAAGCGGTACTGATACTTCATACGAATTTGATTCTGTCCCTGTTTATACAACCAGGGATTGTAATAGCTTTTTTGGCTGCTGCCGCACATGGCTGGCTCATGTTTAAGCGATCCTCCACTAGGACTACCACAGTTCCTGTTTTTGAACCAGTTTTCACCTAATCTGTGCTTGTACCAGAGGTGGTATCCAGCCGGTTCTTACCGGTTCGGGCGAACCGGTAGCAGTGGCTGCTGTAGGCTCTGCCCCAAGTGGTGGGTTTCAAAAATTGTTCGAACCTACTCTCTGGGTGTGGCCTCCTTTGTGGGAGTGGCTTGCTGCCCATGTGACCAAATGGGAGTGGCTTGCTGCCCATGTGACCGGATATGAAGATGCCGACGACACTTGTCAGAACCACCTTAAATTATCTCACACACAGCACTGGCATGCATGAGGATATGATGTATGCTTGTTTTTTAAAAGGCATCTTTGGTTTGCGCTAAATCAACTTCAACACACGCAATGTTCTGATTGCACCACAAACGCAGTAGTCATCCTTACCTTCACAGAGGCACTGAGTTTTATAAATAGGAGCATGATAGTGTAGAATAATCATACCCAAGGACCAGTGGTGGGTTTCAAAAATTTTTGGAACCTCTTCTGTAGGTGTGGCCTGCTTTCCGGGTCCACTGGTGGAACCTCTTCTAACTGGTTCGGTAGATTTGACGAACCGGTTCTACCGAATAGGTGTGAACTGGTAGGAACCCACCTCTGCACCCACCCCAACATAATGCGCAACCTTCTGCATGCGCAGAAGGCGGTATGCATGTACAGAAGGTGGCACGTGTGAGCTGGTAGCTAAAATAAGTGAATCCCACCACTGACTTGTACCTTTGGTTTCTCCTGCCTAAGGTGTAAAACCTTGCTTTTCTCCACATTAAATTTCATGTTCAAGTCTGTCAAGATCTTTTTGGATCCTGATCAGTCCCTTCTGAGCCTTTCTCAAAAAAAAGTCTATTCTCGGCTTTTCCCTTGGAACCTGATTGGGAAACTCAGGACTGGAGAACGTTTTCTTCGGATCCAATTCCCAATGCAAGTGACTGCTGGGCCACAGAAGCTGCAGCTGCCCAAATACAGATGGAGATTTTAACAAATGGATTCAGTTAAATTGACCCCCTTTCGCAAATGAAATTGGCTTCTACCAGTGTGTCAACTGTGAGGTGAGCCTGGCCGAAGCCATCTTGGAGGCTTCAGGGTTGCCACACATCAGTGGGAGGGGGGAATAGTTAGATGGGGTTTTGTAGCCAAAACAATAAAGTTTTCCCGTAGGAACCAGGGACATTCTCACAGGTAGCTGGCCAAAGGAGGAGTCAGTAACCCAGCAACCAGCCAGCATCTGGATTGGACAGCATGACCAGTGACTTTTGAAAGGGAAGGGGAAACTTTTACTTTTAATTAGGTGAAAGCCGCGGGAAACCTCAGAGTCGGCTTTCACCAGTTTGTGCCAATATGATGTATCCAGTGATAGGATTCTATTCATTTAACAACTGATTCTCTGCCCTAATGACGAGCTGGGTAGGCGTGGCTCAGTGGTCATGTGACTGTGTGGGCGTGGCCAATTGAACGTCCCTCACATCAATGGGCGCTTCGCCTTAGCCGTTACAATGGAATAAGGGTTAACCGGAGAGGCAGTTTCTGTAAGCAGGGCAATCAAGATGAGTATAGAAACAACACCAGAATGTTTCCTTCCGGCCTTCCTTACAGGATTAGCCCTGTAAAATGGAAAAAACCAAAATGAGATTTCTTCCAACAATTGGTTCTCCGAACTGCTTAGAAAGTTAACAACCGGTTCTCCCTAATAGGTACAAACCGGCTGAATCCCACCACTGGATGTATCCAATAAACTGTTCTTTGAGGAACTTGAGTGCTTCAGAGTTTGCTTTCTATGGGTGCATTACTTGGAAAGCTGACACACTGTTTATGCATTGGGTTTTTATTTTTGTAATCTGCCCAGAGTCACTGAGTGGGCGGCCCTATAAATTTTCTTAAATAAAAAAAAAATTGCGCTACGTGGACAGGTTCTCATATACACAAGGACTTTGGGGAATCTCCCGTTAAGAACTGTGGAGAGTAAAATATCATGCCTGGCTCTAAGAAAGACACTTTGCTTTCCAGGGGAGGCTAAAATAATTAAATATCTGCCCAGATCCCATCTGGAAATAAGTTGTGCAAGCTGTAATGTGGGCTGGAACATGGCTGACCTCACTCTGGAATTCCATATCGAAGACAAGTTCTCTGATGACTCTTGCAGCCTAAGTGTATTTCAGAAAAGAGCATTGCTCAAGTGACAAGCCATCCCAGATACATTTCCCCAGAATTGCTTGTTGCCATGAAGATCGGAATGGGTCTGTCAGGAAGAATCTCAAGGTTAAGGCATGAATAAACCACCATGCAATTTGAAGCATGTAAACAGAGGGGGTAAGTTCAGTGGTACTGGAAAAGGATTACTGACTTCTTGGAACATTTTGATGGTATCGTTGCCGTAGTTCCCCGACGAAGAAGCTGTGATTCTGTTGCAGGAATCTCTAAGCTTTCTGTCCTTTGACTTAATTTTAATGTTTTAGCTTTTAATGTCTGACGTTATAATGTTTTAACCAGTGGTGGGTTCCGGATCCTGTCGCAACCAGTACACTATGACAGGGCTGGGCATCCAACTCAGGCATGCTCGCTGTGCACACATGCACACCCACAACACTGTGATGTTCCGGCTGCTCAGCGGAGGCCACACAGGTATTGTATGCTGCACACACATGCACAAATGGCCCAGATGGCTTAAATACAGGTAAGGAACATGGCGGGTGGGCGGGCCCTCCAAAACACCCTTCTGGTACGGTGGCCGCTACTCCAAGCTGCCACCAGTACACTTGTACCGGGGCATACTGTCCAGAACCCACCACTGGTTTTAACCCTGTAATTGTTTTGTTCTGTTATTTAGGGTAGTATAGAAGAGGAGCCTGAGGGTGGAGTCAAGAAAGGAACAGCCTAGTATTGTTACGTTCCCATGAAGAGTCTAAATCCAATCCCTCTTGAATTCCATTGACTCTCATCTAGTGACAATTTAGCACCTGCCTTTCCTAGAAGAATGAAATATTTTAGGAAATATTAAAAAGGCAGAATATCATACCGCCCTGGATGAGAAAAGGAGAAACATGTTCTTGGAAAGCAGGCCCCACCTTTGTTAATAGCCCCAGAAAGACTGGACCATGTTATTTACAAGACATAAGGTATTCAACTCCAAGGTGATAAGATTAGCCTTCAACTCAAGATCCCAAAGCCGTTAAGCCATAATAGGAATTGCCCAACAATTCAGAACATAAGCCTCTTCATTACATCATCATCCAGCAAGATTCTACCAAGCCTGGGACACAGATAACCTATAAGTTTAGCTGTGACCCCTGCAAAGCCCCCTGGGAGTCCGACAACCAATAGGATACATTTCTTGCACAGGAACAGGAAGCTCTAGGCTAAGGCCCAAGAGACGGTATAAATATCTCTCTCTCTCCACTCCATGTGGTCACCTACCCAGAATCTCACCCGCTTAGTGGTTCTGCTTCACCATTAAAACCATCTTTCCAATCAGCCTCCATGTTTCCAGTGTCTTTCTCCCCACTTGGAACTGAACCCATATGGACATTTCGCCCTACACATCACATCAAGAACCAACAAAGCAGCTCTTCAGCCACAGAAAACCAGGAGTCTGCAAGAACCGAATTTATTTCCACGTCGTTAAAAAAAAAAGTCCTAGAACTGAAATCAACTGAGCGCCAGCCAGATTGCTGCCCCCTTATCAGCACGATATTTGGTTTTCCCTAGGCTAAACAGCTGCCTTGGGGTGCTAACATTTAATCCGGCGCTTCTTAAGGCTGATCCTTTTACAGCGGAGAAAAGCAACAGCCACTTTGAAGGAACCCAAGAAGGCAGCATTTTATCAGACCACCACTTGAAAAGTAATGCATTCGGAAAGCGTTCCTTGAGAGGCGAAGTGACCCACTTCTTTCAAAGAGCCAGGCTAGGCTGGGATTTGATTTATTTTTATCCCAAATTTCTGTCTTGTTGGAAAGGCAATGTAGCAAAGAGAATTCAACACGCTGGCAGTCATCCGAAAAACAAAGTGGTTCGAACAGAAGCAGAAGGATTAAAATAGAATGTAGAAAGAGCAGATTAAAGCCAGTAGTATGATCCTGCCAGTTTAACAACCGGTTCGGTGTTTGTGTGTTTCACATGCGCATGCGCTTATTTAACAAAACTTACCTTCCACATTACCAGCTGAGAGGATATAGGTAAGTGAAATGCAAGGGCAGGCAGGCAGGCCAATCTGATCATCGGAGCGAACCAGTTCACTCTCAGCTGATCATCGGAGCTAATGATTCGCCCGAACCGATCCGAACTAGCTGAATCCCACCTCTGGTTAAAGCTCTTTGACACAAACGGGAAACTTAGGTCTTCGTTGATGTTGCCCATGTTACAACTGCTAGCAGCCCCATAGCAAAGGCCAGGGAGCCCGAGAATTGTCTACTGAGCACCCACCCATATCTTCAACCAGCATGGCTGACTGGGGAATTCTGGGAGTTGAAGTCCATCCATCTTCATCTTTGCTGAGGTTGAGAAACACTGGAACCCTGGAGCTCTTCGAGGTTTTTCCTCTTCTTATGCAAGTACAAAAGCAAGCTAAATATTCCTTCTATGTTGGCATCCTGTTTTTCTTCCTTGAATAAGAAAACTTTCCCTTGCTGACATTAGCATTTGAAAGCGCTCCGGGCACACATATATCTGATATATGGTATTCAGAAGTGGTATTCAGCCGGTTCGGACCAGTTCGCCAAACCGGTAACAGAAAACGTGAATGGGCCTGACCGCCCACCCCAGCTCCATGCCGTCCTATTTAGGCATATTATTGAGGCCGGGTACATATGCGGAAGAGACACGTGGAAGCAAATCACATGCGCGGAAGGCTGGGCGTATGCGTGGCAGGGGTATGTGTGTGCAAACCAATGGTAACAAAATGTGAAACCAGAGGTTGGTTCCTACCAGTTCGCACCTATTCGGTAGAACCGGTTCGTCAAATCTACCGAACCGATTAGAAGAGGTTCCACCAGCAGACCCGGAAAGCAGGCCACACCTACAGAAGAGGTTCCAAAAATTTTTGAAACCCACCACTGGTCCTTGGATATGATTATTCTACACTATCATGCTCATATTTATAAAACTCAGTGCCTCTGTGAAAGGTAAGGATGACTACTGCGTTTGTGGTGCAATCAGAACGTTGCGTGTGTTGAAATTGTTTTAATGCAAACCAAAGATGCCTTTTAAAAAACAAGATGTGTGTGAGGTAATTTAAGGTGGTTCTGACAAGTGTCGTCGGCATCTTCATATCCGGTCACATGGGTGGCAAGCCACTCCCATCCGGTCACATGGGCAGCAAGCCACTCCCACAAAGGAGGCCACACCCACAGAGTAGGTTCAAACAATTTTTGAAACCCACCACTGTGTGAAACCCACTGCTGATGGTGATAAGTCACCACTCTGACAAATCAACAGCCACATAGACATTAAGAACATTTATAGACTATGCCAAAGAGACAATCAACCAGCCCAAAAGAGGACAATAAAGACTCCAGCACCTCTCCACCAGTAATCAGCACCCAGATCAGCAGAGATTAACTCCAAGGTTAACTTCCGACCAACAATCAAGTAAACAACACCCCAACCCAGAAACTGCCAAACAACCGACAGTAAACAGCCCAACCAAAGAATCTCTAAACAGGCAAGACACCAGAGTATGAACTGACAGCAAACAGCACCCCTTACTAGCACTGATGTTGTTACCTAGTTAAGGTAATGAATCATCTGCAAGAAAACAACCAAGCTCAGAGAACACCAACAACCCCACAGTCTTCCTCCTCCTTCTCCTTCTCCACTCCACAAACCCCATTTCCTTCTAGCACTGATGATGTTACCTAGTTAGAGTAATGAAAGATCTGCAAGAAAATGAGCAAGCTCAAAGAGCACCAAGGAGCCCTCATGTCAATCACGAGCTACAAATATTCTCCTTTATTGATAATAGCTTCAATGCAATTACAGTCTGCAACAACTAAACAATGGGCTCTATTAGCATAAATATTCCCATTGTTGTTGTTAGTTGTGAAGTCATGTCTGACCCATCATGACTCCATGGACAATGTTCCTCCAGGCCTTCCTGTCGTCTACCATCCTCTGGAGTCCATTCAACCTTCGGTGACTCCATCCAGCCACCTCCTTCTCTGCCGTCCCCTTCTTCTTTTGCCCTCCATCTTTCCCAGCATGAGGCTCTTCTCCAGTGAGTCCTTCCTTCTCATTAGGTGGCCAAAGTATTTGAGTTTCCTCTTCAGGATCTGGCCTTCTAATGAGCAGTCAGGGTTGATCTCCTCTAGGACTGACTGGTTTGATCGCCTTGCAGTCCAAGGGACTCGCCGGAGTCTTCTCCAGAAACCAGAGTTCAAAGGCCTCAATTCTTTGGCGCTCAGCCTTCCTTATGGTCGAACTTTCACAGCCATACATTGCAACTGGGAATTATTCCCATACCTGCCAACATTTTGCTGTTGTAATTATAAAGCAGAGGCAACCACATAATACAGTTTGCCCTGATTTGGAAGGAGAAGTAAAAAAATGAAATAAAATAGCAGTGGTCCTATTATTCTGCCTTCTTTTTATATATTGAAGAGCTCGATCTCAAACCTCAATTTTGACCCCAAAGATGTTAAGTTGACAGAATGAAAATGGGAAAGGAAAACAAGCCTTTGGGGGAGAAAAGCCTCCTTCATAATTTCCTTTGGTTAAAGATAACATACTGGGTTTAAGTCTGTATAAAATATCAAATGCACTTTATATACAGAGGATCTATTCATGGCACTTTGTAGAGGCAAATTACGCTACTAAACGCTTAATCCTAATAAAGCTTAAATTTCAGTTCTAACAATAAAGCTTGCATTAAGCGGGCTCAGGTTGAAATGCGACTCTGGAACTAACTTGCATAATAAAGAATATAAAATCTTTAAGTAGTCAAAAAATGGTTGTATTAATTGGACGCCCGGGATGCAAAATTAGGGAACGGGATTTTTGCTACTGCAGCTGAAAGCTTCCTGCCGGGAGACAGAAGAGGAGGTGAAGGAGGGAGGCAGAGAAAATCTGCAGTAGTAAAGTCACATTAAATCCATTTTCCCTCAATTTCCCTTCATTACACAGCATTCTTGTGTGTGAAGAGTTTAAGGGAAATTCATACAAGCGAATTAAGCCATTTGATAACAACAGTCCATCTGTTTGTTCAGCCCTGGCACCAGCTCACCAGGTTTAAGTTGGATCCTTTCTCCAGCTGAGAGCCTCCTCCACGTTGAACAAAACCTACAGCTGAAAACGTGGTGTATAAATAAATGTCCGCATCACGCAGCGCCATGGTTAGCCATCAGCTCCACTGCGCATGCGCAAACCAGCCAGCTGATTTTTGGTCTTCCAGAGGGCTGGGGGAGGCCGTTTTCACCCTCCCCAGGCTTCAGGAAAGCCTCCAGAGGCTGGGAAGGGTGAAAAAGAAACTTCTGGTTGGCCCATTGGGCCTGTTTTTCGTCCTCCCCAGGCTGCGGAGGCTTTCCTGAAGCCTGAGGAGGGTGAAAATGGCCCAATGGGCCAACCAGAAGTTCAGAAACGATCCATTTCCAGCTTCGGGGGGGCAGGGAAGGCCATTACTACCCCCTCCAGGCTTCAAGAAAGCCTCCGGAGCCTGGGGAGGAGTCGTGAGTGCATACGCTGAGGGAGGGGGGTTGCGCACTCATGCGCAAGTGTGTGTGGAGGATTGAATTGGTGTGGGCACGTGAGCATGCAGAATAGTGCGCAAACACACAATTGTGGCACACCATAAACAAAAGGTTCGCCATCTCTGATGTAGGCCAGGGACATTGCTGTAATTGTCAGAAAGCACCCAGAAGACATACCTCTTCCAAAAATGTTGCAAAGAAAACTTGCAGGGACTCATCCAGCCAATTGCCAGGAGTCAAAAAGTGACTTGAGGGTAGCAATAGCAATAGCAATAGCAATAGCAATAGCAATAGCAATAGCAATAGCAATAGCAATAGCAATAGCAATAGCAATAGCAATAGCAATAGCAATAGCACTTAGACTTATATACCGCTTCATAGAGCTTTCAGCCCTCTCTAAGCGGTTTACAGAGTCAGCATATTGCTCCCAACAACAATCCGGGTCCTCATTTTACCCACCTCGGAAGGATGGAAGGCTGGGTCAACCCTGAGCCGGTGAGATTTGAACAGCCGAACTGCAGAACTTGCAGTCAGCTGAAGTAGCCTGCAGTGTTGCATTTAACCACTGCGCCACCTCGGTTTAATATACTGCATACTGATCAAGTAAAATTAGCCTGCATCAGTCACTAGCGAACACCAGCACTATAATTATACCAGGCAAGCATTAAGGAATCTTCCTCTCTATGAAGAGCCGTGGTGTCCGCAGTGGTTAGAATGCAGTATTGCAGGCTAATTCTGCTGACTGCTAACAGTTCGGCAGTTCGATCCTGACCGACTCAAGGTTGACTCAGCCTTCCATCCTTCCAAGGTCGGTAAAATGCAGACCCAGATTGCTAGGGGCACTGTGCTGACTCCGTAAACTGCTCAAAGAGCGCTGTAAAGCACTGTGAAGCGGTATAGAAGTCTAAGTGCTATCGCCATGCTATTTTTCACACTTACGACCGTTGCAACAGCCCCACAGACACTTGATCAAAATTTGGATGCTTGACAACTGGTTCATATTTATGACGGTTGCAATGTCCCAGGTCATTAGTAGCAATTTGTCAGCTGGAAATCATGGAGCATCAGAAAGAAATTTTAAATCTGCAAAAGATATTCTCAGAAATACAGAAATTATCAAATACAAATAAGAGGATAGAGAAGAAGTTGGATTATTTAGTGCATCTAACAGTAAAATATGACAGAGAAGTTGAAGATGTTGATCAAATGGAAAAAGTGGCGGTTAAAATCCAAAAAATCAAAGAGGAAAATGTATATAAAGAAATTAAAATTGCTGATACTTATGGTGATTGTTTGTTTTTGAAAATGGAAAGAGTGGAATACTGAAAGAGGAATTAGTCTAAGTGCTATTGCTACTGGTTCACAGCATGTGCTTAAAAACACTTGTAAGCAAAGACGGCACTTCAGGTTCTGCCTCTTGCACAACCATCGCTTGCAATTTGGCTCCTTTGGGCATGCTGCCTTTTATAGTATAGTTTAGTCTTTATTGTCATTGTACAAAATAAATACAATGAAATTGGTTCGTCGATCAAAAACAGAGACCTCGGCATATTGCAAACCAGTGGTGGGTTTCAAAAATTGTTCGAACCTACTCTGTGGGTGTGGCCTCCTTTGTGGGAGTGGCTTGCCACCCATGTGACCGGATGGGAGTGGCTTGCCGCCCATGTGACCGGATATGAAGATGCCGACGACACTTGTCAGAACCACCTTAAATTACCTCCCACACAGCACTGGCATGCATAAGAATATGATGTAAACTTGTTTTTTAAAAGGCATCTTTGGTTTGCGTTAAAACAACTTCAACACACGCAATGTTCTGATTGCACCACAAACGCAGTAGTCATCCTTACCTTTCACAGAGGCACTGAGTTTTATAAATAGGAGCATGATAGTGTAGAATAATCATATCCAAGGACCAGTGGTGGGTTTCAAAAATTTTTGGAACCTCTTCTGTAGGTGTGGCCTGCTTTCCGGGTCCACTGGTGGAACCTCTTCGAACCGGTTCGGTAGATTTGACAAACCGGTTCTACCGAATAAGGTGCAAACTGGTAGGATCCCACCTCTGTTGCAAACCTAAATCATGGTGATATCAAAATCAGAGGCCTTTGGCTTCGTGGAGGGAACAGGCTGGCTGACCAACTTGTCTGTTTTTCCTGTTTCGACAATAGTATTTTTGGCAAGGGCGAATACGCTGAGTGCTTTGTTTTTGCAGCCGAATGGCTAATCACAATCATTCACACGGCACGGCTCCATAAAATGTAATTTTGCTCATGCTCTTCACAATACCCTTGGGAGGGCTAGATTATATTCCATTCAGGTTTTATTCCACAACGGCCAAGCCCTTCCTGAACTGAATTCATTGTTGAGCCTATCCTGAAAACACCAAGCTAATAAAAAGCCAAAGACTTATTTAATAATTGCTGGATCCCTTTGAAGTTTTTGCTCGCCTGTAAAAGAAGCTAACAAAAACCATAAGGTATAGTCAGTCGGCATTCCGTGATCATTAGGTCACTATGCAATACTCTGCCTGGACCAATTGCGGTATGTAGACAACAAGGTTTGACTCCTTAAGCACCTCCTTCTTCCTTGGTGCTCTCATTGAATGAAAATGGAGCCTAGTTTAATGAAAAGAAGGACTAGGGGTGACATGACAGCAGTGTTCCAATAGCTCAGGCGCTGCCCCAAAGAAGAGAGGGTCAACTTATTCCCCAAAGCATGTAAAGGCAGGACAAGAAGCAACAGATGGAAACTAATCAAGGAGAGAAGCAACCTAGAACTAAGGAGAAATGTCCTGACAATGAGAACAATTAGTCAACAGAAAGATTTCCTTCCAGAGGTTGTGAGCGCTCCAACACTGGAAGTTTTTTAAGAAGAGATTGGACAAACATTTGTCTCAAATGGTCTAGGGCCCTGATGGCAAATCTATGGGCATGCACGCCGTTGCCAGCTGTTCTTCTAATTTCTGGTGTGCACATAAACGCCGGGCGGCTGGTCTTTGCGGGCACTGGAGTGCCAAAAAACAGCCTGGAAATGCCCCCCAAATGGCCTGAAAAATGGCCCCAAAACAGCCAAAAAACAGGCCACCTGGTGTGTGCACATGCATGTACATCAGTGGTGGGATTCAGCCAGTTCGCACCTATTCGGAAGAACCAGTTGTTAACTTTCAAAGCAGTTCAGAGAACTGGTTGTTGGAAGAAATTTTATTTTGTTTTTTCCCCACTGTACAGGGCTAATCCTGTAAGGAAGGCAGGAAGGAAACATTCTGGTGTTGTTTCTATCCTCATCTTTATTGCCCTGCTTATAGAAACTGCCTCTCCGGTTAACTCTTATTCCATTGTAGCAGCTAAGGCAAAGGCACCCATCGACGTGAGTGACATTGAATTGGCCATGCCCACACAGTCACATGATCACCGAGCCCTGCCTACCCAGCTGGTCGTTAGGGCAGAGAACCGGTTGTTAAATTATTTGAATCCCACCAATGATGTACATGCACATGCTTTCTGGTTTGAGCACTCAGTGCCAAAAGGGTTCGCCATCACTGGTCTAGGGTCTCCTGCCTGAGCAGGGGGTTAGACTAGAAGACCTCCAAGGACCCTTCCAACTGTGTTACTCTGTTATATATTCAAGTGTTTCACAGCAATTCTGAAATACCTTCCTCATTGCAAAAAAACCCCAACAAACACTAAAAAAAATCAGTTTCTACCTTCAACAGAGGCAGAAAGAGGCAAATACATTGATGCTCTTATGATAAATTGGGATGTTTTCCCCTGCACAAGTTCAAGTCTTTGCAACACCCAATAAAATGCTCTTCAGTGACACACAATTTTTAAAAAAATGACGTGAGCTAACGGAAATCACTTCCAAATTAATCCCAAGGCGAAGATGCGACGCAGAGATTATACATCTCCTTCTCAATATTTTTTCCTCCTTCAACAGTGGGATGAGTGAATCAAAAGCAGCTTCTCAGAAAAGGTCTTAAAAACGGGACAGGCTCTCTGCTCTGTTTCTTGCACGTTGCAACAAACAGGAGATAAAAACGATTTTCATGTCAGAGGAAGAGGAAACACAATTATCCAGTTGTGGCTAAGACGGGAGGAGGGGAAACTCTGGGGTTCAGATCCAACAAGCAGAGTGAAGAAAATTAAGAAAGTTTGATGTCATAGTCATCATTTCTGAACAATAAAAATCCTGTTTAACAGCTATCCCAAAAGAAGCTTTGGCCTCAATTGCACCCATAAGTCAAGGACGATGTGTATTCAGCAAGATGAAGAGAAAAACAAAGAGAAAAATAGTCAAAATAATTTCAGGGTTAAGCTTCTAAGATTGGAACCAGGAAGAGCCAGTTCCAAATCATCTCCAGTCACGGAAGTTCACTTAGTGACAGTCACTCTCTCTGTGACTAACTATGGGGCAGTGGTGGGTTTCAAAAATTGTTGGAACCTACTCTGTGGGTGTGGCCTCCTTTGTGGGAGTGGCTTGCCACCCATGTGACCAGATGGGAGTGGCTTGCTGCCCATGTAACCGGATGGGAGTGGCTTGCCACCCATGTGACCGGATATGAAATTATGAATTAGTACTTAGTTCGGTCCAAGTAGCTATTCAGAAGTTAGTGGTTAGAAGCAATCGTAAATTAAGATATGGAATTAAAACCAGAAATATTTTGTTGGCTATTTGAAAGGGAGTATAATATATATTTAATTTTACACATGTTAGCAGCTGCTGGAATTGTGTTTGCACAACAGTGGAAAAACAGAGATATGTAAATGAATAAATATTACAATGTGCAGGAATAAATAAATTGACAATTAAAACCAAGAAGGCTTTGAATACTTTTTCACGTGGGATTGGTTTTAGCAATTGCCAACTAACGGAAACAGAAATTAGAAATCCAAATATATGAAAGAAAACACCAATTATGTAAGGAAAGGTCCCTAAAATGTATAAGGAAATATTACTAGATCATTATTAATGTTTAGATAACTGTGGGACATTACACACCGACCAGTGGTGGGTTTCAAAAAATTTTGGAACCTCTTCTGTAGGTGTGGCCTGCTTTCCGGGTCCAGTGGTGGAACCACTTCTAACTGGTTTGGTAGATTTGACGAACCGGTTCTACCAAATAGGTGCGAACTGGTAGGAACCCACCTCTGCTATGGGGTAAGATGAAGAGAAGACCCCCATGGAAGCAAGCTGCTCTCTTGAAAAGGAAAATAATAAGCCAAATAAATAAATTAAGCCAGTGGTGCAATTCAGCCAGTTCTATCCGGCTCGGGTGAGCCAGTAGCTGCAGCAGCAGCGGGAGGCTCCACCCACATGCCTGGACCTCACCACATCCCGTTTTTGACGCTCTGCGCATGCGCGGAGGCTCGCATTTGTGAACCGGTAGCGAAGTGAATTTCAACCCTGAGTTAAGTCAGTTCCATAACCAATTACTGCCAACGCCAGTAGTGACAATATTGTGCTAAGGAACCGTTTAAATCTAATTGAGGGGCCCTTGGTGCTCTCTCAGCTTGGTTGTTTTCTTGCAAATGTTTCATTATTATCCAGACTAGGTAATATCAGCAGTGTTGTTTCAGTGATGTGTACTTTTAAAAAAAAAATCATTACTTTAAAATACTTCCTAATGGAAAATGCACAGATCTGGAGGTTTATTTTTTTCTGGAAAATAACTCAATAGAAACACATCAGCTGTCCCTCCTCTGGGCTCTGACTTACTGGAAATGCCTCTCTTGAAATTTTGCTGCTCCGTAAGAATATTTGTAAAATGATTTCATCCACCCGTGCATTCAAGAAAGCAGAATTAAATGTAAACAACAACAACAACAATAATCTGCTACAGCAACAGCTACCCAACGTTTGTTAGGAAGTAAAATATTATTCTAAAATTGCATTATCGTTATTAATAAGACAAAGAATTATTAATTCGAAGGGTTTAACTTTCTGCAGCTGAGATTGAGCATTATACGAGCGACCAAGTTCTCTCTATGGAAAAAAAAAGAAAAAAAGGGGGGGGGGGAGAAAAGAGAAAGAAATGGACCAGACACAGTCTGGAAAAATCCATCTCAGAACTTCCAAATGGGTGTTATTCGCATTAACTTCTCACCTCTTCGCGGACAATTCACAACACAAGTGAAATAACGACTTCGAAAACAGGAAGAAAGGAAAGAACGATAAAAAAAAAAAATCTTTGGCCTCCAGCTGGTTAGATGTTGAATCAGCCAAATGGGAAGATAGCCAAAGTTTCTGCAATATTGAGCCCGATACAAGTGGTTTGATGAGGTTACGGTTTTTAGGGATCTTGGCTTTATTGTAATGCTACTTTACGATTTCTAGGTTTTATGAGATTGGCACAGAGGATAAAATGCTAACTCTACCCACAGCCCGGAGTTTGATTCTATTCTATTCTATTTATTTGTTTGTTTGTTTGTTTGTTTATTTTATTTAGTTTGTCAAACTTGTACGAGATAACATGTATAAGTATAAACATGGACATGGACAAAGGAAATGAGTACGAATAAATGGGGACAGTAGGACAGGGACGGTAGGCACGCTGGTGCGCTTATGCACGCCCCCTTTATGGACCTCTTAGGAATGGGGTGAGGTCCACGGTAGACGGTTTAAGGTTGGAGTTGTGGGGGGTTTGAGGATGTAACAATGGAGTCAGGTAGAGCATTCCAGGTGTTGACCACTCTGTTGCTGAAGCCGTATTTTCTGCAATCGAGTTTGGAGCGATTTACCTTGAGTTTGTATTTATCATTTGCCCATTTATTATTGAGGTTGAAGCTGAAATAGTCGTTGAAAGGTAGGATGCTGTGACAGACAATTTTGTGTACTATGTTAAGGTCAGACTGTAGGCGGCGTAGTTCTAGGTTGTCCAAGCCCAAAATTTCGAGCCTTGTGGCGTAAGGGGTTCTGTTGTGAGCAGAGGAGTGGAGTTCCCTTCTCGTGAAATACCTCTGGATTCGCTCGATTGTATTAATGTCCGATATACAGTGTGGGTTCCAGGCAGACGAGCTGTATTCAAGGATTGGTCTGGCAAAGGTTTTGTATGCCCTAGTTTGCAGTACAATGTTACCGGAGAAGAAGCTTCTGACCGGCTGAATTTTGAGAACAAGATTGTGAATGGCTCAAGGTTGACTCAGCCTTTCATCCTTGGGAGGTCAGTAAATGAGGACCCAAATCATTGGGGGCAATAGGCTTGACTCTGTAAACCTCTCTGAGAGTGCAGCCAATGTCTTTTCAAAAAAATATATATCTGAAACAATAAACTTAGTCACGGACGTCATTGGAGATGGACAATTATGCAGATCAGAGTCGTGTAACGTTTATACTTCTAAACCGTAGCATTTTGGCCACTGCTATTGTTTGGCTGGTAAAAAACCTTGCAGTGTGGTATATGTCATGGCAGCAGAAAAAACATTGTAAGTCATTCCTCTCAATCGATCAGAATTTTGGCACAGGAATGTTCAAGGCAATAAGATCATGAGGCAGTTGAAACTGACCGTCTCAGCGGTAAATACCAACAGTTCACAGTTCACAACTGTCTTGTAATGACAGCCTTAAGGGCACTTTGAACATTGTTTTACAATTCAGTTGGGTTAACTTACATACCATGCATTTGGAAACATAACTAGCTGGACATTTTCTAGAAACCATATTCCTCTATAGATCATTTTCCTGTATAGTTATGTTATTCTTTCTAGCAACGCTGAACATAAATCAAATACTGATTTTCGGTATACATCGATGTTCTTCTACATTTTTTTGGTGTTTCACACGTATAAAGAGACTTTCTAACCCATCACCTGTATCTAAATATCCACTGTCAAAGCACCCTGAACTTCACCAAGCTTCCCTCACCTCCAAAACATACTTGCACAGCCATCTGTCATCTTGAAATCAACAAGAATACACAAGAGACAAAGTTTTAAATATTCCCCATAGTCAGCTAGAGGGTGGGGGATGCAGTGGCTCAGTGGCTAAGACGCTGAGCTTGTCGATCAGAAAGCTCGACAGTTCGGCGGTTTGAATCCCTATCGCCGCGTAACGGGGTGAGCTCCCGTTACTTGTCCCAGCTTCTGCCAACCTAGCAGTTCGAAAGCTAGGGAATACTATGCTAGCAGAGTTGAAGAAGTTTCTTGGATGAACAAGTGTAACATCTTCAAAGAAAAAACGAGAAAGTCCAGTTGCCTCCTGAAAAAAGGGACAACCAGAACTTGGATGACTGACAACCTCTACAGACTTTTAAGTTTCCAGAGAGAAATCTGGTTGCCGGATTCGTCAATTCCTTATGTTGACCTTATGGTGTATATTTCAAAATCTGTTCGTTGCTCAGGGTCTTTTACTATTGATATTGGCCTGGCAAATGCCTTAAATAAATAAGCAGTTTTATTGTAGTAACCTATTCCCACTTCGTTGGTGTTTGAGGAAACTTTAAAGAGGGGGGAAAAAAACCCCATTCTACAATATAAAAGCAAATTAATACTCAATTGCTTCTAAAGCAGGACAGAGATCTCAGCTTTCCTCTTTGCTACCCCATGTAAATTCTGCCAAAAAAGGGGGTGGGGAGTAACAGCTGTTTAGATCACAAGAATATTAATTAGAAAGCTACCATTAGTCATAAAGTAAAAGCAGAGGTCTGCCTAAGCTTTGCGGTTACGCTGTCAATGCACAAGTATGTCAAAGATAACGCTAAATATTTCACAGAGGAGTCTGCCTGACAAATTCGTAAATGCCTTTTGGCGGGAAACAGGGAGAGGCTCTGGATCTAATCTTCACCCCTTTCCTTCTGTGCCCTTCTGCACAACACAACACAACCACAAGTCAGTTACGTTAAAAATGGGATAATTTCTTCTTCATGGTTTGTCCTGCTGACCAAAACATGAAGGTATGATGAAGAACTCACAGAGAAGTTTATACAAAGAACTGTTAAGCAACTATCTTATGTGGGAGATTGTAGATTCCTAATTTACTTAATTAACTTACTTAACCAATTACTTAATTTACTGAACAAAAATTTGCTTGAATAAAATACAATTTACTTCCAAAGGTGCTTTTTCAAGTGACAACTGGACATTCTTTGGGGGTGGGGGGTTTGAAGACATTTTGCTTCTCATCCAGGAAGCTTCTTCATCTCTGAGAAGAAGAGCTGAAGAAGCTCCTTGGATGAGAAGTGAAACGTCTCCAAAGAAAAATCAGAGCAGAAGAAGCTCCTTGGATGAGAAGCAAAAATGTCTTCAAGGAAAAACCAGAAAGTCCAGTTGCATCTTGAAAAAGCACCTTTGGGACAAACCACGGCCTGGATAACTAAGAATCTCTGTATACAATTTTTTTGCACAAACCATATACAATTTACATTTCTGTTCTTTCTGATTTTTTTTTAAAATACATCTTTGGAGAATCCTAGACTTAATTATCCCTGAGTCAGGCGCTGCAAACCACCTCCCTGGTCCTTTCCCCAGTGTTTTGACCATGATACTAGGTTAACTTTTCCTCGTCTGATCCACGAGCACCATTCTCGCTTACCTGCAGATGGACGGAGAGGGTGAGGGCAGCAGTCCAGAGCACCTCCCAAAGCCGTCTGATGGTGTTGGCCTTGGCCATCTCTCTCAGACCTTTAAAAAGAGCAGAAAAGGACTTTTTTTGGGAGCTCGGAATGCGCAGTTCTCTCAAATGCCCCCTGCCAGAAACGGAATGACTAAAGCAAATTGGGTAAGCAGTCCAAGCCAATCTCTGGAAGCGGCACAGCCTAAACAGTGGAGGCTTGCCCTGGCCAGGAATACAGAACTCAACCGAGGAACAAAATGCGTCCAGCACAAAGAGTGAAGGACTTTCAATTAGGGCAGAAGGACCCAGCCTTTTCCCCCCTTGTGCCTTCTGCCAATTCATCAAGGCAGAGGAGACCTTCTCCGTCCCCTCGTCCCCTGCAGCCAAAAAGAGAAATCGAACCTGCTCCGCTATTTCAACACTTTCTTTTTTCTTTTTTTGCCTCGCTTCCCGACAAAAGAGGCGAAGGCCAGCACTCTTGAGCTGCCTTTGCCAAAACATCCAAGCCATGTTGGAAAAAACAACAGCTCTCGCTAACTTTGCAGAGAGGAGGAGGGGGGGGAGAAGGCTGGGGAGCACACCACGGATTGTTTGGTGGATTAGAAGCAGCGAATCCTTCCCTGTTGAGGCGGGGGTTTTTTTTGGTCTAAAGGGCATCGTGGAATTGCCTTTCTTGCTGTGCCAAAGCAAATTCTTTTGTTAAAAGCTGCAGAGAGTTACTCATAGAGGCACACCAACTGCTGGCTTGACTCTCCCTTTCTACGCAAAGCATTTTTTTCCCCACCCAAAACCTAATTTGCAAGAAGGTTCCGATTTTAGCCAAACCGGCTGGCAAGGCTCCATCTTCATAATAATGCAGCGGCGAGGGGGGGGGGGGGGGAGGGGTTTTTTTTTTTTTGCAGAGTTGCTCAAAGGTGAAGAGAACATGGGCAACGCCAGTCGCAGAGTCTCCCTCCATCAATCTCTTTCTTGTGCCTCTCCCCTTCCATCCACATGCCAGGCTTGGCAACGCTCCAAAAGGTGCGTGAAGGATGGAGAGACGAACTGTGTCTTTGAAGCATCAAGTCCAACAGCCACTTATTTCTGAGGAATTAAAAATGCCTAACTTCAGGGATTCGAGCTGCCTGAATAAAGTTGGGGGGGTGAGCTTAGTTCCCAGAGACTGGACTCGTTTGGAAGATACACAGGCCATCCTCGACTTACAAGGGTTCAAAATGAAGACGGCGCACCGAAAAAGGGGACCTGTGAGTGTTTTTCACACTTACAACTGTTGCAGCATCCCCAAGGTGTACCAAAATTCAGATGCTTGGCGACAACAACAACAAAAAGTAGCTTTGGCTCAACTTTGCAGCTGTCATTTTCCTATTGACAATCTTACTTGACAGCCTTTGAGGTCCTGTCATATTGCTGGGAATTTGGGGAGGTTGAAATCCAACACAATTCTGTTTCAAAGGTAAGCAGGACGAGGCAAGCGGGCATATTTGTGTTTTTTCTTTCTCTCTCTACACCTCAACACACAGGGTATCGGGTCAGAGGTCGTATTCAGAGGAAATTTTGAGTAGTTTGGAGAACCAGCAAATACCACCTCTGGCTGGCCCTGCCCCCAATCGACGTGCTGCCTCCCGAGTCCCAGCTCACCAGCTGGGTCGTCTTCTGTTGCTCCGCACAGGAGAACAGAGCTCGAAAGCAGGTTAATGGGGTGGGGAGGGAATGGGGATTTTGCAGTATCCTTCCCTTGCCACACCCACCAAGCCACGCCCAGCAAGCTACACCCATAGGACCAGTAGTAAAAAAAAATTGAGTCCCACCACTGCAGAGGTGGGTTCCTACCAGTTCGCACCTATTCGGTAGAACCGGTTCGTCAAATCTACCGAACCGGTTAGGAGAGGTTCCACCAGTGGACCCGGAAAGCAGGCCACACCTACAGAAGAGGTTTCAAAAAATTTTGAAACCCACCACTGGTCCTTGGATATGATTATTCTACACTATCATGGTCATATTTATAAAACTCAGTGCCTCTGTGAAAGGTAAGGATGACTATTGTGTTTGTGGGGCAATCAGAACATTGCGTGTGTTGAAGTTGTTTTAACGCAAACCAAAGATGCCTTTAAAAAAACAAGTTGACATCATATTCTTATGCATGCCAGTGCTGTGTGGGAGGTAATTTAAGGTGGTTCTGACAAGTGTCGTCGGCATCTTCATATCCGGTCACATGGGCGGCAAGCCACTCCCATCCGGTCACATGGGCGGCAAGCCACTCCCACAAAGGAGGCCATACCCACAGAGTAGGTTCCAACAATTTTTGAAACCCACCACTGCACCACTGGTATCAGTGTGGCAATATCCAGGAAGACTAAGGCCTTCCTGGCTTATCTATATAACTAAGTATTCTGAACTCTGAACTCTGAATTCAGTTCAAAGAGGTATTTCTGAACAAATGGGCTGTTCTAATGTATGGCAGAGATTACAAAACGAAAACAGCACCGAAAAAGGTCCCTTATGATAATTTTTCACCCTTTCCTCCCTTGCAGCATCTTCATGGTGACGTGATCAAAATTCACACGCTTGGCCACCGGTTCGCATTTATGACGGTTGCCGTGTCCCGGGGTCACTGCGATCCCCTTTTGCGACCTTCTCACGAGCAAAGTGAGTGGGGAAGCCGGGAAGTTGCTTAGCAACCTTGCTCTTCATTTTAACAACTTGCTTAACGACTGCCGCAAGAAAGGTTGCAACACGGGGCAAAACTCACTTGGCAACGTGTCTCACTTAGCAACAGAAATTTTGGGCTCGGGTGTGGTCATAAGTCGAGGACTACCTGTACGTAGAGGCTTACCTCACAAAATTGCAATTCAGAGTTGGCCACATCCAATATAGCCCTCACCGCCCTCCCACCCCCTCGAAAATTCATGACATATTTACAGTTTTCTTAGAAAGAACATGGAAATAGTTTGCTATGGCCTTGCTCTGAATTTTGTTCACCTTCCCTGTTCTGTTCTGGAAATATTTCTCTCATCCAAATTTAAACTAGGCCCAATCCTGTTGAGTTCCTCAGCTCGACCAAGATCAAACAGACAGAAGTTCGACTTGAAAACAAAGCCGCCATCGCTTATATCAACATCAAGTAACTGCAATCAAGACAGAAGAGCTTAATAGGAAAGATGTTTTCCCCCTCCCTGTCCTCTTTTTAAATAAGATTTAATACTTTCCCTGCAGATAAAGCCTTCTTCCAAAATATCTTCCCTCATGCCGCTTAAACCCTTGAACAAAAGAATACATACGTACGGTAAATTAAAAAAGGCATCAGAGTGGCTAGGTTTTAGATCAAAGCCAGTCAAACATGGTACCCAATCCGTCCTTGGCTACGGAAGCCAACGATTCGCTCAAGCTGTCTCACAGGATTGTTGCAAAGAGCAAAAAAAGGGAGAAAATCCTGATTGTAGGAGGACAAGAGAGATAATCTTGAAGAAAGAATGCAGCCAATGATACAAAAACATCACCTTGGCCTGGAAAGCAAGGGTGGGTGGGTGAGGAAGAAACTCAAAATTGATCCACCTTCACTGTCTCAACAGGACAGCCCAGAGAAGGTCTGTTAGCTTTTCAAGATTCTTGTTTTTATCTCTCTCTATATATATAAAAATGTCTGTCTGTCACTGAAATGAAAAGGACTGAATTATATCTACAGTGTCAAGTCACAGTACTTTTGACAGTGATAGTTTGCATTTTGGATTCAAGTTCTGTTAAGATGCAGCCTGTTGTGCCTTAAAATGAATTCTACTGTACAGCACAGTGGAGTTGCCATTGTAACGGCTTCGCAGTACTCCACAAGCGGGCGCCCTCTAAAACAGGATTGGGATAAATACATACCTGGGCTACGCTGGGTTATCAGCTAGTATAGTATCCTATAAAAGTGCAGTTCCAGAAGTTCTCATCATGTTTGTTTCCTATCCTACCTCAAAAGGCCGACAACGAGTGGGTTTTTGCAAACGCAAAATAGACTGACTGCACATTAACCCAACCCATGTAGTTTGCGGTTCTGTGGTTAAGTTTACTCAATGCACTTAACCAGATCTGTTGAAAAACTACCGCAGGCTATGCTTATTTAGTTTTAATCTTGTTTTTTTTTTTTTAAATGGCTTGGCAGGTTTTAAGTACCAAGCTCATATATTTAGTTTACCCTTCAGTAATTTTTTTTTCCGAAGCCAGAAACAGTTAATCTTAACTGTACAAATTCCAATCCAGAACACCGATTAAATATTTGCATTGTGGAAACACAGCCCATGTGTGCCACCTTGTGCAAAATAAGGAGAGGAAGAGAACGGTCTTCACTCCAGAGAAACTTCAAAGTCAAAAGTATGTGGATTAGATTTGATTAAAGAAATAAGGGAATTGATTATCCCTCAGCCAATCTGGTGTGGTCAAGAGCCTCGCTGTAAGAATCGCACTTTCAGACTTTAAAAATCTGTTCCTGCATTGAGATACTTGCATGTATGTTATCCTGTGTAGTATTACGGAATTTGACTCAGCTTCCAAATAAGGGTTTAGAAATCATGCCCAAGTAACGTTTAAGTCTGTAATGCCACTGGAACTTCGTTCTCTTGTATTTTCTTCCATACAAAGTCTCTGTATCACAGCAGGGATTAAGCCAACAAAGGTCACACTACTGACTTTGAAATGGGATAGGATGCAAAAATGCCTGTGATGTAGATTACATAATGTAGAAGGACAGGCAGACTATAGTGGATGGCATTAAGCTCCGGCTGCCACAGCCACGATCCATAGTTTGCAATCTGCCACTAGGGAAGAAATGGAGGTAGTGACAGATTTTACTTTTCTGGGCTCCAAGATCACCAAGATGGGGACTGCAGCCAAGAAATTAAAAGACGCATGCTCCTGGGGAGGAAAGCTATGGCAAACCTAGACAGCTTACTAAAGAGCAGAGACATCACCCTGCCAACAAAAGTGCATCTAGTCTAGGCTATGGTTTTCCCAGGTGCAATGGGTGGCTGTGAAAGTTGGACCATAAGGAAGGCTGAGCGCCAAAGAATGGAGGCCTTTGAACTCTGGGGCCGGGGAAGACTCCTGCGAGTCCCTTTGACTCAGTGGTGGGTTTCAAAAATTGTTCGAACCTACTCTGTGGGTATGGCCTCCTTTGTGGGAGTGGCTTGCTGCCCATGTGACCGGATGGGAGTGGCTTGCTGCCCATGTGACCGGATATGAAGATGCCGACGACACTTGTCAGAACCACCTTAAATTACCTCACACACAGCACTGGCATGCATAAGAATACGATGTAAACTTGTTTTTTAAAAGGCATCTTTGGTTTGCGTTAAAACAACTTCAACACACACAATGTTCTGATTGCACCACAAACGCAGTCGTCATCCTTACCTTTCACAGAGGCACTGAGTTTTATAAATAGGAGCATAATAGTGTAGAATAATCATATCCAAGGACCAGTGGTGGGTTTCAAAAAAACTTTGGAACCTCTCCTGTAGGTGTGGCCTGATTTCCGGGTCCACTGGTGGAACCTCTTCTAACCGGTTCGGTAGATTTGACGAACTGGTTCTACTGAATAGGTGCGAACTGGTAGGAACCCACCTCTGCTTGGACTGCAAGGCGATCAAACCGGTCAGTCCTAGAGGAGATCAACCCTGACTGCTCTTTAGAAGGCCAGATCCTGAAGATTGAACTCAAGTACTTTGGCCACCTAATGAAAAGGAAGGACCGACGGGAGAAGAGCCTCATGCTGGGAACAGTTGAGGGCAAAAGAAAAAGGGGATGGCAGAGAATGAGGTGGCTGGATGGAGTCACCAAAGCAGTCAGTGTGAGCTGGAATGGACTCCGGAGGATGGTAGAGGACAGGAAGGCCTGGGGGAATGTTGTCCATGGGGTCGCGATAAGTTGGGCACAACTTCACAACTAACAACAACGGTTGATTTCGCCTAATGTGCTAAGCCCGAACCTAACAATCCACCTTACAAAGGAGTGTCACATATGACGTCAGCCAGTCTCCATGAATAGTCTGGAAGACTTTTTTGCTAAGCATATTTTTGACTGCTTGTCCTTTTTTTTCCAACCTGCAGTTATTCAGCTGTGTGGGCATCCTGCTGTGTTCCAGGGGTTCAAGGCTGTTTTTCTCACTCCCTTTCCTCAATTTATTGCCATAACCACCATGGGAAACAGGTAAGTAATGTTGATTCCCCCCCCCCACTCCCAACACACTAGACCAGGGGTCTCCAACTTTGGCCACTTGAAGCCTGGCGGACTTCAACTCCCAGAATTCCCCAGGCTGGGGAATTCTGGGAGTTGAAGTCCGCCAGGCTTTAAGTGGCCAGGTTTGCAGGCCCCTGCACTAGACTATATAAGTGGCTGGCTAGCTGGCTACTCAGCAGCTCAAGGCACTGTGCAAATCCAAGACATTGGTTTCCCTCAGAATAAACAAATAAACAATAAATAAACACCCACCCTCCTTCTTCAGACCTGGAGATAACGGCGCTCTCCATATGCTCAGAGGCTACCTCAACTTCCCCACAGGAGGAGATTAAGAAAGCTCTCAACCTCTCAGGATGGCAGCACTCCCCACATGCTCAGAGGCTACCTCAACTCCCCCACAGAAGGAGATTAAGAAAGCTCTCAGCCTCTCAGGGTGGCGGCACTCCCCACATGCTCAGAGGCTACCTCAACTCCCCCACAGAAGGAGATTAAGAAAGCTCTCAACCTCTCAGGGTGGCGGCACTCCCCACATGCTCAGAGGCTACCTCAACTCCCCCACAGAAGGAGATTAAGAAAGCTCTCAACCTCTCAGGATGTCAGCACTCCCCACATGCTCAGAGGCTACCTCAATTCCCCCACAAGAGATTAAGAAAGCCCTCAACCTCTCAGGATGACCACTGGCCAGCTTGGCTCTTCCCAGCCCTTCCCCTCAGCCCGCTTCTTCTTCAGACCTGGAGATAATGGCGCTCTCCACATGCTCAGAGGCTACCTCAACTCCCCCACAGAAGGAGATTAAGAAAGCTCTCAACCTCTCAGGGTGGCGGCACTCCCCACATGCTCAGAGGCTACCTCAACTCCCCCACAGAAGGAGATTAAGAAAGCTCTCAACCTCTCAGGGTGGCGGCACTCCCCACATGCTCAGAGGCTACCTCAACTCCCCCACAGAAGGAGATTAAGAAAGCTCTCAACCTCTCAGGGTGGCGGCACTCCCCACATGCTCAGAGGCTACCTCAACTCCCCCACAGGAGATTAAGAAAGCCCTCAACCTCTCAGGGTGGCCACTGGGGAGCTTGGCTCTTCCCAGCCCTACCCCTCAGCCCGCTTCTTCTTCAGACCTGGAGATAACGGCGCTCTCCACATGCTCAGAGGCTACCTCAACTCCCCCACAAAAGGAGATTTAAGAAAGCCCTCAACCTCTCAGGGTGGCAGCACTCCCCACATGCTCAGAGGCTACCTCAACTCCCCCACAGGAGATTAAGAAAGCCCTCAACCTCTCAGGATGGCCACTGGGGAGCTTGGCTCTTCCCAGCCCTACCCCTCAGCCCGCTTCTTCTTCAGACCTGGAGATAACAGCGCTCTCCACATGCTCAGAAGCTACTTCACTCCCCGACAGAAGCCCTCAACCTTTGAAGATGGCTCCCACCCACCCACCCACCCACCCACAACGAGAGCGGGCGAGAAGAAGAGCGAAGGAAGGCGCCCCTTCCTGCCTCGCTGCGCCCCGTTCATTCGGGGGTCTCTGCCCGCCACCCACCTCGCGCGGCGGCGCTTCTCTGGCGGCGGGTGGGTGGGTGTTCCTCCTCTCCTTCGGCGCCTCCTTAGCGGCAAGGCTCGGCAGAACGGGCGGAAAGCGCTCCTCCGGTCCAAAGCAGCCGCGGGACGTCGCCGCGGGCTTGCAAAGAGAAGGGAGCTGGCAAGCGCGCAAGTGCCCGCCCTTCCAAAGCGAGCAGGCGGGACGGTGAGGGCTCGCTTGCTCGCCCGTCCGCCCGCCTGCCTGCCTTCCAGCCTGCAGCCCACCGCCCAGAGCCGAAGTCCTGGGAAGTCAAGCCCACCTCCGCCCCCCACGCCCGGAGTGGGAGCCGCGCGCTCAAGAACACGCGTGGAAAGCGCCGCCGAGAGCGCGCGCGCGCGCGAGTGCCACTCTCCTCCACCCACGCCCCGCCACCTGGAATCCCCGGGTTGAGCCAGCGGCTTCCTTGGGAATGCGGGCAAAGCAGGGAGGAATTGTTGACACGCGTGGGGCTCCCGGGATGGGGGGGAACGTGGGGAAGAGGGGGTGGAATTCCACTTGACGCCGCCCTGTGGTCCTTTTTAGCCTCCAGAAACCGCCTCGGGAAACCCGCGTACATTTTTGCGCGAGGCGAAGCCAACGCGGGATGGTTTTTTTTGGGGGGGGGGCGCTAATCGATGGACTGGGAGAGCATGAAAAGAGGCGAAAGAAAGATGGGGAGGGGGCATTTCCAGAAAGTTGCATCTGCCCAACCCCTCGCCTCCCCCCCCCCCCAACTGAGTGAATTCAGCGATGCTGGCTTCCCTTAGTGACAGGTTATGATAATGAGATACTATGATGATATACTTTTGATATACTCTGATAATGATCGATCCCTATTGTTGTATGTATGTACACTGAGAACTTTATGCCCCGTTTGCAAATTCCTTGTGTGTCTCATCACACTTGGCCAATAAAGTATTCTAATTCTAATTCTAATGGTTAAGTTTGGTCCTGTAGACCAGTGTTTCTCAACCTTGGCAACTTGAAGATGTCTGGACTTCAACTCCCAGAATTCCCCAACCATTCGAATTCGCTGGCTGGGGAATTCTGGGAGTTGAAGTCCAGACATCTTCAAGTTGCCAAGGTTGAGAAACACTGCTGTAGACAGAAGCAACCAAAGTAAACCCCAGTTCTTCTGCACCCGATCCTATGCAGAGAGTTTGCTCCTGCTTGAGACCACTGTGGTATCCTGACTTAGTTAGGTAAAGGTAAAGGCTAGTCATTCCCGACTCTAGGGGGCGCTGTTTATCTCCGTTTCAAAGCCAGCACTGTCCAAAGCCATCTCCGTAGTCACATGGCCGGCATGACTAAACGCCAAAGGTGCCCGGAACGCTGTTACCTTCCTACCAAAGGTGGTCCCTATTTTTCTACTTGCATTTTAACCCCTTTTCCCTGAAAATAAGACCTCCCCGGATAATGAGCCCAATCGGGCTTTGAACACATTCGCTAAAATAAGCCCTCCCCTGAAAATAAGCCCTCCCCGAAAATATTGCAACACAGCAACAGACAGGAGGTGACCTCGCTCGCCGCCTCCTGCACCTCAAAAATAAGAAGACCTTCCCGTAAATAAGGCCAATTTCTTATTTCGGGGGTCAAAAGGAAATAAGACCCTGTCACTCCATTATGTGGCGCTGGGGATTCGAACTGTCGAACTGCCAACCTTTCTGATTGACAAGCTCAGCGTCGTAGCCACTGAGCCACCACATCCCTATCCTTAGGGACTGGCTTAGTTAGTCATGGATTAATGCCTGTGGTCTCAAACTAATAACCTACCCCAGAGGCTACAGGTAGTTCTCGACTTACAATAGTTCATTTAATGACCATTCAACGTTACAATAGCACTGGGGGGGGGAAGTGACTTACGGCCATTTTTCACACTTATGACCATTGCAGCATCCCCAGGGTCACCTGATTTACATTCGGATGCTTGACAACTGATTCATACTTATGAAGGATGCAGTGCCCCCGCCGTTGTGTGATCCTCTTTGGCGAACTGAACTCCTGACAAGCAAAGTCGATGGGGAAGCCAGATTTGCTTAACAACTGCCTCACTAATTTGACAGCGGCGGTGATTCGCTTAACAACAAAGGCAAGAAAGGTCTCAAAATGGGACCAAACTCACTTGATACATTTCTCACTTAGCAGCCTAAATTCTGGACGCAATTGTGGTTGTACGTTGAGGACTAACTACTTCACCACCCCACCGGAGGAGCCATCTCTCAATTTTTCAGTCTTGCGTCCACCCTCCATGGCCAAGGCGAGCAAGGAGGAGAACGAAGGAAGGATGGATCCAATAAGAAGTGCTAACCTGCATGTGGGAATCCAGCCACTTGGCTAATATCACAGTTTGTCTTTAACAGCTCAGGCTGAGCGTTTTTCAGCCGGGTTCATTCACATGCTTGCTCAATAGGCCCCTTTCCACCAAATCCATCATACACACAACTTTTTGTGTAGTACCCTTTTTGGGTGGTGGACATTTCCAACTTATTTATATCACCCTTCCTGACAGTTTGAGTCAGATCCACCTTTTGCTCACTTGGGGAGCTGATTCCAGTTAGAAACCATCCCAATTCTAACTTAGATCTCACTGATTTCAAAGGATGAGAGAGGATACTGATAGTTTGTCACCTTAAAGAAAAAAGCCTGAACAAAAACCCTCGCCTAGGTAGGTAGGTAGGTAGGTAGGTGGGTGGGTGGGTGGGTGGGTGGGTGGATGGATGGATGGATGGATGGATGGATGGATGGATGGATGGATGGATGATAGATGAGATGGATGGATTGTAGATAGATGATTGATTGATAGATAGATAGATAGATAGATGGATGGATGGATGGATGGATGGTAGGTAGATAGGTAGGTAGATAGATGATAGATAGATAGATAGATAGATAGATAGATAGATAGATAGATAGATAGATAGATAGATAGATAGATAGATGGATGGTATAGACGGATAGATAGATAGTGGATGGATGGATTGTAGATAGATAGATAGATAGATAGATAGATAGATAGATAGATAGATAGTAGGTAGATAGATAAATGGATGGATGGATGGATGGATGGATGGTAGGTAGATAGGTAGGTAGGTAGATAGATAGACAGATGGTATAGATGGATAGATAGATAGTGGATGGATGGATGGATCGTAGATAGATAGATAGATAGATAGATAGATAGATAGATAGATAGACAGACAGACAGACAGACAGATAGTAGGTAGATAGATAAATGGATGGATGGATGGATGGATGGATAGATGGTAGGTAGGTAGATAAATAGATAGATGGATGGTATAGATGGATGGATAGATAGTGGATGGATGGATGGATTATAGATAGATAGATAGATAGATAGATAGATAGATAGATAGATAGATAGATAGATATGGTAGGTAAGTAGGTAGGTAGGTAGGTAGGTAGGTAGGTAGGTAGGTAGGTAGGTAGGTTAGATGGATGGATGGATGGACGGATGCCAGGAATAACCTGTACTAAATAATATAAACTTTGAATAACTTAAGTAATATCATGGGGGGAGGCAGGTGCCAACTGCTCATCTAGCATTTTGGCTAGAGTCATTTCCTTATCTACCATATTACTCTAGCTTTTCCTCTGAGGACTTAAAGCAAGTTCACACACTCCTTTGACTAATTTTTACACCACCACCCCTCAGTTCCGTGAGCTGGATCACAGCTCCCAAAACATCTGCAGTCCTTTGTAGCTCATGCCCATTTCATATTATTGCGGGGGGGGGGGGGGGCCACAAACCACGAACTCCTGCTGTTTCTGCAGAGTCGGAACTAGAAGCTACAATCCGACCAGGCCAGTACCATCATCCCCATCTCCCCCCAATCCTCCCCCCACTTCTTACCTGTCTTCCTAGAGAAGTTTCTCTATAGGGAAAAAAAATCACCGTCCTTTCCTCTCTATTGCATCCAAAAAAGCCCCCAATCAATCAGAATAGAGCTGGAAGGGACCTTGGAGGTCTTCTAGTCCAACCCCCTGCTTAGGCAGGAGACCCTACACCATTTCAGACAAATTGGCTGTCCACTCTCTTCTTAAAAACCTCCAGCGATGAAGCCCCCACGGAAAAAGGACCAGTTGCCAGCCTGCCAGCCGCTCCCAAATATCAGAAGCTCCGCTTTAACCGAAGGCGCTTAGACGCCTTCCCGTTCTCGAAAACGTTGCTTTTCTAGTCTCTTATTCCACCTGGGAGGGAGCGAAGTGGCCCCGTTTGCCAGTAGCGCCCCACCCCCTCTCTCTGGAAGGGGCCAAAGAAAGCGTGGCGCGGCCACGAGATCAGCCGACCGCGACAATATCTAATTAGCCCATCGTCGCCACCAGGGCTTAAAATACGCATCGCGAAACCACAAAATCCAGCAAAGCGTTGAAGGAGTTTTTAGCTGGCTCCGGATTGCAACGCGGCTATCGTTGGAGAAGGAGCGCCCCCTAGTGGAATGACTAAGTACTCGCGCGGGGAGAAGGTTCGTCCCCTATGCCGACACCTGGGCTCACGACCAATAAAAGAGAATATTCGTAACTCCGGATTGAATGGAGTGGAGTGGCGTAGAGCAGAGTAGAGTTGAATAGAATAGAATAGAATAGAATAGAATAGAATGGAATGGAATGGAATGGAATGGAATGGAATGGATAGAGTAGAGTAGAGTAGAATAGAATAGGATTGGATAGAATCAAGTTGAGTTGAATAGAATAGAATAGAATAGAATAGAATAGATTGGATAGAGTAGAGTAGAGTTGAATAGAATAGAATGGATTGGATTGGATAGAATAGAATAGAGTTGAATAGAATAGAATAGATTGGATAGAATAGAGTAGAGTAGAGTAGAGTTGAATAGAATAGAATAGAATAGAATAGATTGGATTGAATAGAATAGAGTAGAATAGAATAGAATGGAATGGAATGGAATGGAATGGAATGGAATGGATAGAGTAGAGTAGAGTAGAATAGAATAGGATTGGATAGAATAAAGTTGAGTTGAATAGAATAGAATAGAATAGAATAGATTGGATAGAGTAGAGTAGAGTAGAGTTGAATAGAATAAAATAGAATGGATTGGATTGGATAGAATAGAATAGAATAGAGTTGAATAGAATAGATTGGATAGAATAGAGTAGAGTAGAATAGAGTAGAGTAGAGTTGAATAGAATAGAATAGATTGGATTGAATAGAATAGAGTAGAGTAGAATAGAATAGAGTAGAGTTGAATAGAATAGAATAGAATAGAATAGAATAGATTGGATTGGATAGAATAGAATAGAATTCTTTACAATTAACAACAACATGCAGTGATTAACTGAAAGATGTCTAACTGGATTGTTTAATGGACATGTTGCCCCCCCCCTCCAAAAAACCCCCCACTCCAGTTAATTGTCAAAAAAAAAAACCGATACCTTAGTATCTGTGCATCCCGGTTTTCTAGACCCATCCCTAAAGGTTGGGATCTGGGATACTTTTCCTCCAACTGAAGAGGATTTAACTTCTGAGGAAAGAAACAGAGTTTTCAGAATCTGAAAAGAAGCTGGAAGATTACTGCATGTCTCTTAGAACTGCCCCATTGATTTTCACAGCACGGTTGTTAGCAGCTGTCGCTGTTGTTCCCTCTGGCACCGAGAGCTAAAAGAAAAGAATGCCACGGAGCCACCACGCATCCCCCTTCGGACTGCAGAATGCCTGCTCTGCCCACCCACTCCTGGTCAGCAGTAAATCTGGCTCTTTAGCAGCCAGTTTAATGATTAAGTCCTGAGGCCGTGGAGCGCAGTGGCCAGGACAAGGGAGATGCCCACGCCAAGCTGAGCCCAGCCTTTGAAAGGAGCAGGTGCAAAACGCCTGCCAGACGGGCCAAAAAGAATAGGGGAGGGAAGCATAATTATGTTCTTCCTTCCCAAAGGTTAAATTTAAAAGAAAAAGGAGGCAGCTGGTCTTTAAAAGCTAACGCTGGTGGGCATTTCTTTTTGCTTTTAGCAATGGGCAGGAAGTGATTGAGCGAGACAAAGGTGTACCTCCCACTTGTATCTTGACGGCTGCACAAATATGCCGATAGCAATTATTTCCTTTCCAACTTATGGATATTCCAAAGTTTTTGCACTGGAGAACTGGCCTTCCTACAAGCCGGGCAGGATGATTGCTAAACTGGATTTATTATTCCCCGTATTTTTTTTTTCCTTCTCTCCAGCAAGCCTAGAGTAACCCAATTCATCAGGTAAGCTGGAAAACACAGGCAGTCTTGATTTCAATCCTAATTGTCGTAACACCAATAAAGGAGAATATTTGTAGCTCAAAGTTGAAATGAGGGCACCTTGCTGCTCTCTCAGTTTCCTTGTTTTCTTGCAGACGTTTCATTACCCATCTAGGTAACATCATCACTGCTAGAAGGAAGGGGGGCTTGTGAAGAGGAGGAGGAGGAGGAGGAGGAGGAGGGGGGAGGAGGAGGAGGCAGCTGTGGAGTCCTTGCTACTCTCTAAGCTTGCTTGTTTTTTTGCAGACGTTTTATTACCCATCTAGGTAACATCATCACTGCTAGAAGGAAAGGGGGCTTGTGGAGAGGAGGAGGAGGAGGAGGAGGCAGCGGCTGTGGGGTCCTTGCTGCTCTCTAAGCTTGCTTGTTTTCTTGCAGACGTTTTATTACCCATCTAGGTAATATCATCACTGCTAGAAGGAAAGGGGGCTTGTGGAGAGGAGGAGGAGGAGGAGGAGGCAGCGGCTGTGGGGTCCTTGCTGCTCTCTAAGCTTGCTTGTTTTCTTGCAGACGTTTTATTACCCATCTAGGTAATATCATCACTGCTAGAAGGAAAGGGGGCTTGTGGAGAGGAGGAGGAGGAGGAGGAGGCAGCGGCTGTGGGGGTCCTTGCTGCTCTCTAAGCTTGCTTGTTTTCTTGCAGACGTTTTATTACCCATCTAGGTAACATCATCACTGCTAGAAGGAAAGGGGGCTTGTGGAGAGGAGGAGGAGGAGGAGGAGGCAGCGGCTGTGGGGTCCTTGCTGCTCTCTAAGCTTGCTTGTTTTCTTGCAGACGTTTTATTACCCATCTAGGTAATATCATCACTGCTAGAAGGAAAGGGGGCTTGTGGAGAGGAGGAGGAGGAGGAGGAGGCAGCGGCTGTGGGGTCCTTGCTGCTCTCTAAGCTTGCTTGTTTTCTTGCAGACGTTTTATTACCCATCTAGGTAACATCATCACTGCTAGAAGGAAAGGGGGCTTGTGGAGAGGAGGAGGAGGAGGAGGCAGCGGCTGTGGGGTCCTTGCTGCTCTCTAAGCTTGCTTGTTTTCTTGCAGACGTTTTATTACCCATCTAGGTAATATCATCACTGCTAGAAGGAAAGGGGGCTTGTGGAGAGGAGGAGGAGGAGGAGGAGGCAGCGGCTGTGGGGTCCTTGCTGCTCTCTAAGCTTGCTTGTTTTCTTGCAGACGTTTTATTACCCATCTAGGTAATATCATCACTGCTAGAAGGAAAGGGGGCTTGTGGAGAGGAGGAGGAGGAGGAGGCGGCAGCGGCTGTGGGGTCCTTGCTGCTCTCTAAGCTTGCTTGTTTTCTTGCAGACGTTTTATTACCCATCTAGGTAACATCATCACTGCTAGAAGGAAAGGGGGCTTGTGGAGAGGAGGAGGAGGAGGAGGCAGCGGCTGTGGGGTCCTTGCTGCTCTCTAAGCTTGCTTGTTTTCTTGCAGACGTTTCATTACCCAACTAGGTAACATCATCACTGCTAGAAGGAAGGGGGGCTTATGGAGAGGAGGAGGAGGAGGAGGAGGAGGAGGAGGAGGAGGAGGAGGAGGAGGAGGAGGAAGAGGAAGAAGTAGTGCTGTGGGGTCCTTGCTGCTCTCTAAGCTTGCTTGTTTTCTTGCAGACGTTTCATTACCCAACTAGGTAACATCATTAGTGCTAGTTAGGAGTGCTGTTTGCTGTCAGTTTATGGTGACTTGCTTGTCTGTGTGGGTGGGGGTGGTCTTAAAGATTCTTTGGTTGGGCTGTTTACTGGTGGCTCTTTGGCATAGCCTATGCAAAAGAGACAACCCACCCACTCAAAAGAGGACAAAAAAGAACTCCAGCATCTCTCCACTAGTAATCAGCAACCACATCAGCATAGATTTACTCCAAGGTCAACTTCAGACCAACAATCAAGGAAGCAATGCCCCAATCCAGAAACTGCCAAAGAGCCATCAATAAACAGCCCAACCTAATAATCTCTAAGACCCACAACACACACACACACACAGAGATAGGCAAGTCACCAGAATATAAACAGAAAGCAGTCCCTACTCCTTTGTAGCACTGATGATGTTACCTAGTTGGGTAATGAAATGTCTGCAAGAAAACAAGGAAGCTGAGAGAGCAGCAAGGACCCCACAGCGCTGCTGCTGCCTCCTCCTCCTCCTCCTCGTCCTCCTCCTCCTCCTCTCCACAAGCCTCCCATCCTTCTAGCAGTGATGATGTTACCTAGATGGGTAATGAAACATCTGCAAGAAAACAAGCAAGCTTAGAAAGCAGCAAGGACCCCACAGCACTACTTCTTCCTCCTCCTCCTCCTCCTCCTCCTCCCTCCTCCTCCTCCTCCTCCTCCTCCTCCTCCTCCTCCTCCTCCTCCTCCTCCTCCTCCTCCTCCTCCTCCTCCTCCTCCTCTCCACAAGCCCCCCTTCCTTCTAGCAGTGATGATGTTACCTAGATGGGTAATGAAACGTCTGCAAGAAAACAAGGAAGCTGAGAGAGCAGCAAGGACCCCACAGCGCTGCTGCTGCTGCTGCCGCCTCCTCCTCCTCCTCCTCCTCCTCCTCCTCCTCCTCCTCCTCCTCCTCCTCTCCACAAGCCTCCCATCCTTCTAGCAGTGATGATGTTACCTAGATGGGTAATGAAACATCTGCAAGAAAACAAGCAAGCTTAGAAAGCAGCAAGGACCCCACAGCACTACTTCTTCCTCTTCCTCCTCCTCCTCCTCCTCCTCCTCCTCCTCCTCCTCCTCCTCCTCCTCTCCATAAGCCCCCCTTCCTTCTAGCAGTGATGATGTTACCTAGATGGGTAATGAAACATCTGCAAGAAAACAAGCAAGCTTAGAAAGCAGCAAGGACCCCACAGCACTACTTCTTCTTCCTCCTCCTCCTCCTCCTCCTCCTCCTCCTCCTCCTCCTCCTCCTCCTCCTCCTCCTCCTCCTCCTCCTCCTCCTCCTCCTCCTCCTCCTCCTCCTCCTCCTCCTCCTCTCCACAAGCCCCCCTTCCTTCTAGCAGTGATGATATTACCTAGATGGGTAATGAAACATCCTAAAATGAGGGCCCACCTGTACATTATTTGCTTGCAAACCTTTCTTTCCCCAACTAGGTAACATCATCACTCCGTTCTCCTCATGGCTCGGTTTTCCAGCCATTTAACCGGAGAACAATCAGCGTAGTCACCCCAGCCCATCAGTGATATTCTGGAGAGTTCGCAACCTTGCCATCATCTCTACCTGCGTCCTCTTTCCTTTTAGTCCTGCGGGCCATTTTGATGCTGGCACCTTTTTCTCTTTTTTTTAAAACGAATGACCCGGTGAGAGCGCACGTGCCCGCGCTTTGGCAACCGACCCCCGCCTCTTTTTTTGCGCGCCCCGGTTGGTTAAAGGAGACGCGAGGCGCTGGCGGCTCCGTGGAACGCCTGGCCAAGCTTGGACATGGCTTTCCACGCGTCCCTTGCCCCGCGTGGAAGGGAAAGCGGACGGAGCCCAAAACATACCCTCCGCCCGGCCTCCAGCTCCCGACCCGGCGGAGCATCGTCCTCCAAGCGCGGCCGCTGTCCCCTTAAAAGAGCCCGGCCGTTGCCCCGCGCGGGGCGTGTTTGCGCAAGTCCTCCTGGCCAGCCGGCATCCTTCTCTCGCCTTCCATCCCGATGGACACCTCGGCCAGAGTTTCCACGGCGGAGTCGGACAGCGGGCTGGCTTCCGACCTCTTGTTGAGCCCCTTGGCCAGCCCGGAGGTGCGGAGATCCCGGCGGGAGAATGTGGAACTGCGCCAGCTCAACAACCGCTTGGCCGCCTACATCCAACGCGTGCAGGCCTTGGAGGGGACCAAAGCGGCGTTGCTACTCCGCCTGGGCCGGTGCGAGGAGGACAGCAGCCGGGACCTGGGCTCCCTGCGGAGCAGCTACGAGAGGGAGCTGGACAAGGCGCGCCAGGCGTTGGAGCAGCGAGCTTTGCGAGAGTCGGCCTTGCAGGCGGCGGTGGACAAGCTGCGCGAAGAGCACCGGCAGCTCCTGGCCAGGTCAGTCCGGCGCCGGGAAGGCTCTTTCCAACGGGGCCGGCGACGGCTGGGTTCCAACGGCCAACGGCGCGTCCCCGGAGAAATGAAACGCGGATGGTTTGAGGCCGGTTGCTTCCCCCCCCTGTTGTGTCAAAGCAGGTTCCTTTTTATAAGCCACAAATCCCGTTTCAGCTCAGCCGGCAGTGACACCCTCCCCAAAAAGGAACTGGGGTGGGTGGGAGTGGAAGGGAAGCCGAGTTCACACAACCTGCTAAACCCTTTGCTTTCTTTTCACCCATTAGGCTACTGGATAAATTGGATGAGAGCTAGTTTGGTGGTTAAGGGGCTGGCCTAGAAACCAGGTGGCAAGGAGGTCTAGGCCTCCCTTGAAGGAACAGGATGGGAGAAAAATATACGTGGTTTCTTAGGCCAACATTAACAGATTAAGAGAGTTGGAAGGGGTCTTGCAGATCATCAAGCCCAAGCAGGGGACCCTACATCTGCCTCTACCAGTGGTGGGTTCCAAAAATTTTTGGAACCTCTTCTGTAGGTGTGGCCTGCTTTCCAGGTCCACTGGTGGAACCTCTTCTAACCGGTTCGATAGATTTGATGAATCTACCGAATAGGTGCAAACTGGTAGGAACCCACCTCTGGTCTCTACCTAGGATTGAACTCACAACCTCCTCATTGTGAGTCGTGAGCCCTATCTCTAGGCCATACCAGCAGGGTAACTTGGTGGCAAATGACCCGTCAATGGGCATAAAAGCTGGTTTGGGTGCTTTTGGGGCAGTCCTTTGCCTGCTCAATCCATCCCACCTCACGGGTATTGTGGCTGTCCTCGCATCATGTATAAATTCCTGGTTAATTTAAACTTGGTTACTGGAACTGTTTTTCTATGTGATGGTACAATCACAGGATGGTTGATTAACGGCTTGTTCCCATGGCTCAGGCACAATGTTATTGGTATTTCTTTTATGGATTGGTGAAATGTCATTTGTTAAAATTGGATCTCTCTGCTTGGATGACCTTCAGGGAGTTTTAAGTTCAGCAGTTTGGACTGGCGCTTCACATTATGTTAAGCGGTGGTTTGTGGAATCAGTACAGAGGCCTGATTTTCACGGTTCCACCACAAAACCGCGTTCGACTAGAGGGCGCTCGACGAAACCGTGTAGCTGACATCATCACAGCGCGACAACAGCGCAGAGACAGAAGCACGCTGTAAACGCTAAACCTAAAATTAACCCCTAAACCTAAACCTAACCTCCCTAAACCTAATCCTAAACCTAACCCTTAACCTAACCCTAAACCTAACCCTAAACCTAACTCTAAACCTAACCCTTAACCTAACCCTTAACCTAACCCTAACCCTTAACCTAACCCTAAACCTAACCCTAAACATAACCCTTACCTTAACTTGAATCGGCTTGCTTTCAAAGCGCTATTTAAAGCGCCCTTCTTTCTCCGCGCTCGCTGTTGTCGCCCTGTTGATGACGTCAGCGAGCGCAGTTTTGTCGTGCCAGGGATTTGGTTCCACCACAAAACCGGATTTTCACACCATCTCCTAAACGTAACTCACGAGCTGGGAGAGCAAAACAACCAGTATGCAGATGTTATGTGTGCTAGACAAGCAAGCGATCTGCTAGCATTCCAAAACCCAGCTGGAAGCTGTTTTAAAGAACACACCTTAAGATGACAAGCCATCTTTATTATTATTTCATTCATTTTTTTAATTTATTTAGTTTGTCAAACATGTAGAAGATAACAGGCATAAGTATAAACATGGACATGAACAAAGGAAATGAGTATAAATAAATGGGGAAAGTAGGACAGGGACGGTAGGCACACTGGTGCGCTTATGCACGCCCGCTTTACGGACCTCCTAGGAATGGGGTGAGGTCCATGGTAGACAGTTTGAGGTTGAAGTTATGGGGGTTTGAGGATGTAACAACGGAGTCAGGTAGAGCATTCCAGGCGTTGACCACTCTGTTGCTGAAGTCGTATTTTCTGCAATCGAGTTTGGAGCGGTTTACCTTGAGTTTGTATCGATTGTTTGCCCAAGTATTACTGAAGTAATGGTTGACAGGTAGGACGTTGTAGCAGACAATTTTGTGTACTATGCTTAGGACAGACTGTAGGCGGCGTAGTTCCAGATGGTCCAAGGCCAAAATTTCGAGCCTGGTGGCGTAAGGGATTCTGTTGTGAGCAGAGGAGTGGAGGCCTCTTCTCGTGAAATACCTCTGAACTCGCTCGATTGTATTAATTGTCCGATATACAGTGTGGATTCCAGGCGGATGAACTGTATCCGAGAATTGGTCTGGCAAAGGTTTTGTCCATCTTCTGATGCAACTCACTTTGTTTGCAGGAATACTAAAAGAGAAAATGAATTGAGCTCGGCAGTCGCTCGAGTGGGGGATCTGGTTGCTCAGCTAAACTCCAGAGAGGCTGATCTGGCGACCGCATTACACACGCAACGGAGTTTGCAGAAAGAGCTTCAAGAATCCAGGAACCAAGCGACCTCTGTAAGGGATTCTTCGGAGAAATCTCAACCGTCTTGTCGAAATTGTGGGGGCTGGTCGTTATTATCCATACTGCATATTTATTTTGCTTCTGGGTTTATTTTGTCCTGCTGAAGGGGGGGATTCTGGATCTCTGCATGCTGGAAACCCGGATTCCTGTAGTACAGGTTCATCCTCGACATACGACCCACAAGGGAGTCCAAAATTTCCATTGCTAAGGCGAGACAGTTGTTAAGGGAGTTTTGCCCCATTTTACAACCTTTCCTGCCACGGCTGTTAAGTGAGTCACTGCGAATGTTAAATTAGTAACACGGTTGTTAAGTGAATCTGGCTTCCCCATTGACTTTGCTGTCAAGAAGATTGCCAAATGGGATCACATGACACACACACACACCGAGGACACTGCAACCGTCATAAATATGAGTCAGTTGCCAAGTGGCTGAATGTTGATCCCGTGACTATGAGTCGTAAGTGTGAAAAATGGTCATGTCATTGAGTCATAACTCAGTGCTCATTGAGCCAAGGGGGCACAGTAGCTAGAGTGCAGTACTGCAGGCTACTTCAGATTATCAAGAGTCGGAAGGGACCTTATAGTTCAGCTGAATGCTAGCTGCAGTTCAGCAGTTCAAATCTCACCAGGCTCAAGGTTGACTCAGCCTTCCATCCTTCCGAAGTGGGTAAAATGAGGACCCAGATTGTTGGGGGCAAGAGGCTGACTCTGTAAACTGCTTAGAGAGGGCTGTAAAGCACTGTGAAGCAGTATATAAGTCTAAGTGCTATTGCTGTTGTCCTTCCTTCCTTCCTTCCTTCCTTCCTTCCTTCCTTCCTTCCTTCCTTCCCCCCTTCCCTTCCCTTCCCTTCCCTTTCCTTCCTTCCCTCTGTCCACTGCCAGCAGTTCAAATCTCACCAGGCTCAAGGTTGACTCAGCCATTCCATCCTTCTGAGGTGGGTAGAGTGAGGACCCAGATTGTTGGGGACAATATGCTGATTCTGTAAATCTCTTAGAGAGGACTGTAAAAGCACTATGAAGAGGTATATAAGTCTAAGTGATATTGCTATACATCATTTTTTTTCAGTGCTGTTATATCTTTGAATGGTCACCAAACAAACTCTTAAGTCAAGGACCATCTTGTATCTGGGTTTGATTTCCTTGCGAATGAGATCCCCGGAGGCATAGACTTTTCTATAATATTTGGGGAGAGGTATTCACAATCGTACCGTTTGACCTTGAATGGACTTTTCAACCTAAAAAGACACACCCAGCCATCCGCCAAATCCCCTCCCATCGAGAGAGCTCCACAATCATGCCACTCTTGGATGGCACTAAAAGTTTCCAAAAAAACCAAAATGACCTCATCCCCCCAAAATTAATCTTTATTTGCTTTCCTAAGCGCTCACCTTGAAATGCCGTAGAAGAAATGTACTCGTATATCTTAGGGAGGAAGATGTCAGCTATCTAATCCATGCTGGTTTTAAGAATCTCTGCTGATGCCAACATCTTCATTAGGTTGCTTGTTACTCCATGGCTTATTAACTGGCAGTTCTAATTGGGTTAGTGACATGATGTCCCTGATACACAAAGTTGGCTTAGAATCACACAGTACGCCAAGCCAAAACAAACTACATTACATGTTTTAGGGCGTGAACCTAATCGGCCTTACATGCTGAAATACATGGCAATGCATGTTTGTTTTATCTACAATTAGTAAGAATAACAAAAGCTTGCATGCTGTTTTATGGCCTAAAATGATACGCTGGAATAGGCTGACTTGAAATGGCTTGCCTTTAGGGTACGGGAGGATGCGAATCTTGAAAGACGGGTGATTCACTTCAGACAGGAATCTTAGCGGGAAATCCTAACTCCTAAAACCGTAACCTTTAGGACAGTGTTTCTCAACCTTGGCAACTTGAAGATGTCCGGATTTCAACTCCCAGAATTCCCCAGCCAGCTGGCGGGGGAATTCTGGGAGTTGAAGTCCGGACATCTTCAAGTTGCCAAGGTTGAGAAACACTGCTTTAGGATAACTTGTGCAAATGCTGGCTCGAGCGTAACGAACGTTTGTTGGGTGTTGTTCTTTTTAAATCCTTTCCTAGCTGAAGGAGCTGCTGGAAAGCTCCAGGAATGAACTGCAGAATGAGAAGTTGAAACGAGCAGAGTTGGAAAATCAAGGGACATCTTTCCAAGAACAAGTGGAGTTTCTGAAGAGCTTCCATGAAAATGTATGTATGGTCGGTTGCAAAATGCCGATTTGATCCATTCCGGTAGAGCAGGGGTATCAAACTTGATTTCATTGAGGGCTGCATTAGGGTTGTGTTTGACCTTGGAAGGGGACAGGGGGCAGAGGTGGGTTCCTACCAGTTTGCACCTATTCGGTAGAACCGGTTCGTCAAATCTACCGAACCGGTTAGAAGAGGTTCCAGCAGTGGACCCGGAAAGCAGGCCACACCTACAGAAGAGGTTCCAAAATTTTTTGAAACCCACCACTGGTCCTTGAATATGATTATTCTACAGTCATGCTCCTATTTATAAAACTCAGTGCCTCTGTGAAAGGTAAGGATGACTACTGCGTTTGTGGTGCAATCAGAACATTGCGTGTGTTGAAGTGGTTTTAACGCAAACCAAAGATGCCTTTTAAAAAACAAGTTGACATCCTATTCTTATGCATGCCAGTGCTGTGCGTGAGGTAATTTAAGGTGGTTCTGACAAGTGTCGTCGGCATCTTCATATCCGGTCACATGGGTGGCAAGCCACTCCCACAAAGGAGGCCACACCCACAGGTTCAAACAATTTTTGAAACCCACCACTGACAGGGGGCATGGCGAGTTCGGCATTCCTCGTATCGGGAGGGGGGACCTGTAGCAATCCAAGCGCTTCAGCAGCGAAAATGGGCTCCCAAGCTCCATTTTTGCCTGCCATGCGTTCCTGCAACCCTCTGCCAGCCACATGCGTCTCTCCCAAGCTCAATTTTTGCTGGCAGAGAAACCACGGGCCAGTCCTTTGCTGTTTCAGGATGGCCCTACAGGCCAGATCGAAATACCCCACAGTTTGATACAGGGGTGTCAAACTCAAGGCCCCGGATTCAGCCCCCGGGCCTTGAGTTTGAGCCATCAACATGGGCAGCAGTCCATAACTTCTGAAATGAGTTAAACTCTCGTTCCCCCAAATTTGCAGTCTAAAATCTGACCATCAGAGAGATTTGAGAAGCCAGAGTAATAAGAGAAGATTCCAATTAAAACAGAGAATATGAACTAATCATGTACTGATGATGTTGCCTAGACAGGTGACGAGATGTCTGCAGGAAAACAACCAAGCTGAGACAGCGCCAAGGACCCCACAATTCCCAGGCCAAGTGGCATCCTTTAAATTTTTACAAAAGACGAGAACATATTTGTGGATTTGCGTTATTTTGGGTGTTGTTGCGTTAGGAATATCCAAACTCAACCCACAATTGAATCAAAAGCCATTGTTTAGGGATTAAGTCAACAAAATCCTTCCTTTGCGACTCGGTTTCTTTTTCCTCTCAGGAACTCAAGAACGAGAAGCAATTTTACGAGAGGAGGATTCAAGAAATTGTATCTGGCTACGAACAGGAAAATGAAGCTAAACTAGTGAATTCTCTCCAAGAGCTCAGAAAAGAGAATGAAGAACAAATCAAGAAGTACAAAGATCAAGTGGAGCAAAATTTCCAAGCCAAAGTGAGTTAAATGGGAAGAGTCTTAATGGAAAGGGAAAATATTGTGTTGTCTACTCAAAGCCATATATTTCCATGGACCACTTTTTCTTTTGAGGATTCAAATAAATAATTGTGAAACCAATAATGAGGAATCTATAACTCTACAAATCAAAGAATAGAATGGAATGGAATGGAATGGAATGATATGGTATGGTATAGGAGAGGTAATAGAATAGAATAGAATAGAATAGAATAGAATTCTTTATTGGCCAAGTGTGATTGATACACAAGGAATTTGTCTTTGGTGCATACGCTCTCAATATACATGATGAGAAGATTAATAGTAATAGTAATGCAGACTTAGTGAATGGTTTGACATTGTTGAGGGAATTATTTGTTTAGCAGAGTGATGGCATTTTGGAATAAACTGTCTTTGTGTCTAGTTGTTCTGGTGTGAAGTGCCCTTTTGAGGGTAGGAGTTGAAACAATAGCAGTAGCAATAGCAGTTAGACTTATATACCGCTTCATAGGGCTTTCAGCCCTCTCTAAGCGGTTTACAGAGTCAGCATATCGCCCCCACAGTCTGGGTCCTCATTTCACCTACCTCGGAAGGATGGAAGGCTTTATGTCCAGGATGTGAGGGGTCTGTAGATATTTTCACAGCCCTCTTTTTGACTCGTGCAGTGTACAGGTCCTCAATGAAAGGCAGGTTTGCAGTAATTGTTTTTCCTGCAGTTCTGATTGTCCTCTGAAGTCTGTGTCTGTCTTGTTGGGTTGCAGAACCAAACCAGTCAGTTACAGAGGTGCAGATGACAGACTCAATAATTCCTCTGTAGGAATTATTATATATAAAATTATATAAAGCAACCCTAATTGGCACAATCCAGTGGTGAAGAATGTTGGAACACCAGCAACTTCTAAAAGGCCATAAGTGCTTCATTATCAAAGGAGCCAGAAGCTGGTTAGTTGGTTGAGTCTAGACATTAAATCCATAGTTGAACCATGGAATATTGAAAGGACTGCTTTGGGGATGGTTGGAAAGATGACATATGGAGAAACGGCAATCTACAGTTTATGAAGGAAGGCATTTTATAAGATTGAGATGAATCTCGAGCCACTGAACAAGAGACAATGAGGAACACCAAGCTGAAATATTTGGGGGAATCCAGAACTCAGATTCCTGAATTTAAAATGTCCCTTGGGATCATTTTGGTCATCACACTATAAAAAGATGTTAAGACTGTAGAAAAAGTGCAGAGAAGAACAACCAGAATGATTAGGAGACCAGAGGCTAAAACATACAATGAACAGTTGCAGGAACTGGGCATGGCTAGTCTAGAGAAGAGAAGGACCAGGGGAGACACGATAGCAGTCTTCCAATATTTGAGGGGCTGCCACAAAGAGGAGGGAGTCAAGTTATTTTCCAAGGCACCTGTAGGCAAGACAAGGAATCATGGATGGAAAATGAACAAGATAAGATTTAACCTGGAAATAAGGAGAAAATTTCTGACAGTGGGAACAATCAACCAATGGAACAGGAGTTGTGGGAGCTTCATCACTTGAGAGTTTCAAAAACAGATTGGACTGTGATTTGTCAGAAAATGGTGTAGGGTCTCCTGCTTGGGTGGGACCAGAGGTGGGTTCCTATCAGTTCGCACCTATTCAGTAGAACCGGTTCGTCAAATCTACCGAACCAGTTAGAAGAGGTTCCACCAGTGGACCCGGAAAGCAGGCATCACCTACAGAAGAGGTTCCAAAATTTTTTGAAACCCACCACTGGTCCTTGGATATGATTATTCTACACTATCATGCTCCTATTTATAAAACTCAGTGCCTCTGTGAAAGGTAAGGATGACTACTGCGTTTGTGGTGCAATCAGAACATTGCGTGTGTTGAAGTTGTTTTAACGCAAACCAAAGATGCCTTTTAAAAAACAAGCATACATCATATTCTTATGCATGCCAGTGCTGTGTGTGAGGTAATTTAAGGTGGTTCTGACAAGTGTCGTCGGCATCCTCATATCCAGTCACATGGGCGGCAAGCCACTCCCATCCGGTCACATGGGCGGCAAGCCACTCCCACAAAGGAGGCCACACCCACAGAGTAGGTTCAAACAATTTTTGAAACCCACCACTGGGTGGGACCTATATGACTTACAAAGTCCCTTCCAACCCTGTTAATCTCTTAGACCTCGGGATAATTTTGGGATGCAATTTGGATGAAAACATGAAAAAAAACCCAATTCTTTTAATTACAAATATATGAAACTTTACAACACACATTCTGAAAGTCGGAAATAGTTTTATTCCTGTTTGTAGATATGCTACAGCGAACATTATTAACCCAAACTCTTTTTGCAGGTACAAAATGCCCTCCTTTATGCTGAAAAGAAGCATGATTTTGCTGCTACTGTTCAAGAGGAACTGAAAAAAACGAAACTGAAGGTTGATAACCTCTCATCACAGGTAAACCAAAAAACCAGGGAAAACTAGGCCATACACGAGAGTGAGTAGATGCCTCTTGGGCTTTCCATTAGGAAGACTATTTTATTAGCTCATCAAAATATAAAATATAGAAGTGCAAATAAAAATAAAAATAAGGGGGAAATAAGGGAGGAAAGGGGGAAGAGAAAAAAGTATAGGGTAAGAGGGTAAGAGCGTCTCCTTCTGATGCAGTAGAATAAGTTAGTAGCATAACACTTTAACTTTTTACTTTTATGTAGTAAAAATGGAAATAGAAATAGCAATAGCAATAGAAGTTAGAAAATACCGCTTCATAGGGCTTTCAGCCCACTCTAAGCGGTTTACAGAATCAGCATATTGCCCCCAACAATCCGGGTCCTCATTTTACCCACCTCGGAAGGATGGAAGGCTGAGTCAACCCTGAGCCGGTGAGATTTGAACAGCCGAACTGCAGAAGTGCAGTCAGCTGAAGTAGCCTGCAGTGCTGCATTTAACCACTGCGCCACCTTAGCTCTATAAATAGCACTTATAGGACTTATATATGGCGAGATAGTGCTTTACAGCCCTCTCTAAGTGGTTTAGAGTTAGCCCCCAACAATCTGGGTCCTCATTTTACCGATCTCAGAAAGATGGAAGGCTGAGTCAACTTTGAGCCGATCAGAATTGAACTCTTAGCAGTGGGCAGAGTTAGCCTGCAATTACCGCATTCTAACCCCTGCGCTAGCATAAGGATACATACTAGCCATGTCTATAACAACGAATCTATCAAATTGGCAAAATCCAAAATAAAGGTTTCAACGCTGGCTTGGGCCCCTTCAATCTTCTAAAAACAGGCATCTGTTCTTAGAACCAGTCTGTTCTTAGCTCTGCGCTCAAGCCTGAAGTGCCTAAACTTAAAAAAAAACCCATTTCTGTAAAATCCAAGAATGCCGAATTGCGAGCCAGGATCAAAGAGCTGGAGACTAAGATCAAGGACCTACAGAGGGGGATTGATACGGAACGTGACTCTTCCAAGAGATGCCTGGCTGAGAAAAACAGAGAGATGGCAGAGATGCAGCAACAGATGCAGTCCCAGCTGGACAAATATGAGGATCTGTTGGACGTGAAGATGTCCCTGGACTTTGAGATCAATGCCTACAAGGTGTTGCTGGAAGGAGAAGAAAAACGGTAAGCTTGTACATCTCCTCTTAGGAAGTACACCGTTGAGTTATAACGTTTGTTTAGTAATAGCACTTAGACTCATATACCGCTTCACAGTGCTTTTACAGCCCTCTCTAAGCGGTTTACAGAGTCAGCCTGTTACCCCCAACAATCTGGGTCCTCATTTGACCGACCTCGGAAAGAGGGAAGGCTGAGTCAACCTTGAGCCAGTGAGAATCAAACTGCTGGCAGTGTGCAGAGGAAAGGAAGGGAAGGGAAGGGAAGGGAGGGAGGGAGGGAGGGAGGGAGGAGGGAGGGAGGGAGAAAGGAAGGAAGGAAGGAAGGAAGGAAGGAAGGAAGGAAGGAAGGACGGACAACAGCAATAGGACTTAGATTTATATACCACTTCATAGTAATTTTACAGCTCTCTCTAAGCAATTTACAGAGTCAGCCTGTTACCCCCAACAATCTGGGTCCTCATTTTACCCACCTCGGAAGGATGGAAAGCTGAGTCAACCTTGAACCGGTCAGGATCAAACTGCTAGCAGTCGGCAGAATGAGCCTGCAACACTACATTGTAACCACTGCACCACTATGGCTTGCTTGCTTGCTTCTTTCCTTCCTCCCTTCCTCCTTCCCTCCTTTTCCACTTAGCAATAGGACTTAGACTTATATACCTCTTCATAGTGCTTTTACCGCCTTCTCTAAGCAGTTTACAGAGTCAGCTTCTTGCCCCCAACAATCTGGCTCCTCAGTTTACCCAACTTGGAAGAATGGAAAGCTGAGTCAACCTTGACCCTGGTGAGATTTGATCTGCCAAACTGCAGGCAGCTAGCGGTCAACAGAAGCAGCCTGCAGTACTGCATTCTAACCACTGGGCCTCCATGTCTCTTGAAGCCTAAACCTGGATCTCCAATCCCAATGCAACAGCTTAACCTCCATGCTACACCGTCTCCCACACTTCATGACCAACATGCCTCTTAATTATTAAATTAACCCTTAATCCGGTTTGCAGGATGCATTAAACCCAATAGTCTAAATTCACACAAGATGCACAACCAGAATGGCAATAGCACTTATATACCGCTTTACAGCCCTCTCTAAGCAGTTTACACAGTCAGCCTCTTGCCCCCAACAATCTGGGTCCTCATTTTACCGACCTCGGAAGGAGGGAAGGCTGAGTCAAACTTGAGCCTGTCAGGATCGGACTGCTTACAATCAGCACAATTAGCCTAAAATGCTGTATTGTAACCCCTGCACCCCCATGGTTCTTCCTTGCTTTCCTTCCTTCCTTTCCTTCCTTCCTTCCTTCCTTCCCTCCCTCCCTCCCTCCCTCCCTCCCACTTAGCAATAGCACTTAGACATATACCACTTCACAGTGCTTTACAGCCCTCTCTAAGTGGTTTACAGAGTCAGCCTATTGCCTTCAACAATCTGGGTTCTCATCTTAGCGACCTCAGAAGGACGGAAGACTGAGTCAATCTTGAGCCTGGTGAGATTTGAACTGCAGAGATTCAAGATTGAGATTCAATCTGCTAAATTGCAGGCAGTCGGCAGAAGTAGCCTGCAGTACTGCATTCTAACCACTGCACCACCGGGGCTCTCAAAGTGACTTTCAAAGTTATAATGGCACAGGGAAAAGTCACATATGACCATTTTTTTTACCCCTATAACCATTGCACCATCTCCATAGTCATATGACCAAAATTCAGATGCTTGGCAATTGACTCCTATTTATGACGGTCGCAGTCTTCCCGGGGTCATGCGATCCCCTTTTGTGACCTTTCAACAAGCAAGGTCAACTAGAAAGTCTGACTCCTTTAACCATCGTGTTACTGACTTAAGAACTGAAGTGGGTTTGTGGAAATATCATCCCCAAGAAAACATAAACTGGGATTTGAAAAAGACACCTATAAGAATAGAAAAAGAAAGGGAGGGAAGAAGGAAGGAAAGGAGAGGAGGAAGGAAGTAGAGAAGGGAGGGACGAAGGAAGGGAAAGGAGTGGAAGGTGGAATGGAGAGAAAGAGAAGGAAAGATAGTAGGAAAGGAAGAAGAAGAGTGGAGGAGAGGTAAGGGAAGAAAAAAGAGGTAAGGAGAGGTGGGCGGAAGGGAGAGAAAGAGAAGGAGGGGAGGGAGGAAGAGAGAGAAAGAGAAGGAGAGGGGGGAGGAAGAGAGAGAAAGAGAAGGAGAGGAGGGAGGAAGGGAGAGAAAGAGAAGGAGAGGAGGGAGGAAGAGAGAGAAAGAGAAGGAGAGAGGGTAGGAAGGAGAAGAAAGAGGGTAGGGGAGAGGTAAGGGAAGGAAGAAAGGGAAGTAGAGGAAGAAGGAAGGAAGTAGAGAAGGGAGGGAGAAAAGAAAGAGAAAATAAGGTGGTGATACAGCAGGTGCTAGGGATGGTAAACAAAGCAATCCAAACTATACCTTATAACCTTTTAAATGGAATAACAACAGTATAAGAATGGCAAAGAAAAAGAATAATTATGTGAATGTATACCTATAATTGTATGTAAAAGAATAAATGACAGTAAAAATATAAAGCACAATATAGATAAATAATATTTGATTATAAATAGCTTATAAATAAATATAGAATTGTACATAAAAATGGATAACGAATAAGGAGATTATGAATGCAAGATAGAAATGTATAGAAGGGAAAACACTAACTGCAAAGAAACCGATACGGAACTGCTCTATGATATATGATGGAACTTATTGTTCCTAAGTTGTTTTAAGTTATGTGTCTGTTTCTGTTGATGTGTTTATGTGTATAAAATAAAAATTTATATATAAAAATAAAATAAAAAAAGAACTGAAGTGATCCGCTTAACAACTGTGGCAGGCAAGGTCGTAAAGTGGAACCAAACCTCGCTTTACAAATGTTTCACTTAGCAACATAAATTTTGGGCTCAATTGTGATCATAACTCGAGGATTACCCGTGTCTTCTTCATTTAGGTTGTGGCTTTTAAGAGTGACATTTTTTTGTGTGTTTCTTTGGTAGTTTGAAACTCTCCAAATTCTCCGCTGAAAGCCGGGAAGGAGAGAGGAGAAGCGATGGGAGTTGGACCACCGTAAGTCATGGCCACCGCCTCTTCCTGCAAGGAAGGAAACGGAAACGCGTATCGGCCAAGACACAGGCTCACAGCCTGAGCTTCAAAGTACTCCAACGAGCATCTTCTTCCGGGAGCATCTCCATAGAAGACATTGACATGGAAGGGAATTTCATCAAAATTAAAAACAATTCTGACAAGGTAAAAACCATCCTTCTCTAACACCTGGATGTCTGTTTGCATCTGGAAAAAAGTTATTATTTTGGGAAGACAGGTAGCCCTCAACTTGCAACCATTTGTTCAGTGAGTGTTCAAAATTACCGTTCTGACCCAGCTCGCCATACACGACAAAATCTCTGACGTGAACTCAAAAGATTCCTTTATTAGGAATGCCGGCAGCCCCGGGCAAAAAGTTTATCTCACAGGCTAACAAGCCCAGCCGGAAGATGAATTAGTTGTCTGCTGCACTTATTCATCTCCATCCCCTGCCTTTTATTCTCAGGACTAGGGTGGGGCTTCGCTAGCAACAGTGGCTCTTCCGTCCCAATGACTGTGTCAGCGTTCCAAATATCATGCAGAATTAAATCAGAGTCCAAGGCAAAGCTATCCTTAAAGTTCCAATTTAATAAGACAGACATGTTGGCATCATGCTATGGAATCCCAATTCTAAAGCACTTCCTGGGATTCCACCCAGTTAAAAGTTCATGATCTTGTCCCCACACCCACAAATCGATCACATGGTCCAATCGTCTTCTTCCACGCTGGCATCTCCACCCAGCTGCTTCCAGTCAGGTGCAAAGGCGCAGAGACAAAAGATGACCTTGGTCTTCTAGAAAAGAATGACGACAATACATTCCACAATCCTATTCCTTTCTATTCCCCCCTCCCAACTACTACCCTAATGAAAAAGCATAATGAAATAAGAGAAAGTGTGGCAGGCCAAAGATCCTAACAGGAATATAATTGCAGGCCTGACAGACTGGCACATAGATTTCCACTGTTCTCCTCTCCTCTGCCTTCTGTGCATCCATGCGTCGGGCACTAGACCCACCTGTTCCTCCTCTTCCTCATCAGCCACCTCCAGACCTGTGGGCTGCTGACTCTCCATCTGAAGGTTGATGGACGGCCCAGGCTCTGCCTCTGTCTCTCTCTCTCCCCTGACAGCTCCATTCCCTCTTCTCCCTCGGAGCTCTCAGGTTGCCTTGATGCTGACCCTGACTCCCACGCCTCCTTCTCCGAGTCAGCTGCTGGAGAGGCGGCGTATTACAACGGCACCGTAAAATGGGATTTAAAGCTTCTGGGAGAACAGCAAAATAGAAACACTAAACGTGAATAAATGAGCTTGAAGGGGTGTTCCAGAAGCTAGGATTCTTTGGCAAAAGAAGTTAAACATTTTCTCACCAGGACTTTAGATCAGTTTGTTTCTCAAATGCAACGTTGATTTGCAGGATCAACTACTAGGCAAATGGATGGTTAGGAAGCAGCACAGAAATGAAACTGACATGATGTACGAGTTTCCCGCACAATTCATTCTTCAGGCTGGTCACGTAGTAACTGTGAGTGTCAATTTTAATAGTCCTCTTACTTTCTTGGTGGGGGGAGGACTTAAAATTGCTTTATTTTGCTTCTCATCGGTAAGCCTGCTTGAATAACTATACACATTCTCTTTCACATCGGTCATAAGCCATTTAAAACTGGGTTTAACTTACGTACCAATATTTCTTTACAGATCTGGGCGAAAAGTCTGGGTTTAAAACCAAGTCCTAGCACCCTAATTTGGGAATCCCAAAGGGCATGTAGACTTGGAGAGACCCTGGGTATTGTTCTCCTCGACGGTGATGGGAATGTAAGTACCAAATTGACTTTACCCAATTATTACTCAGTCAGTTTAGCTTGATGGTTTAAGATGCCAGCCTAGAAACCAGGTGACTTACGAGTTCTGGTTTCTAATTTAGACACTTGGGTCAGTCACTCACTCTCAGGCTAAGAAGAAGAACACAAAACCGTTGCAAAGAAAACTCTATGGGTTTATCCAGGCAGTTGCCGGGAGTGAAGACTAACTTGAAGGCACAAAAATATATATTTTTAAAAAAGTTAATCAACATCTGCATTCAGATGCTGCATTCAAAACTGCATTCAGTTTTGGTCGCCACGATGTAGAAAAGATGTGGAGACTCTAGAAAGAGTGCAGAGAAGAGCAACAAAGATGATTAGGGGACTGGAGACTAAAGAATGGTTGCAGGAACTGGGTATGTCTACTTTAATGAAAAGAAGGACTAGGGGAGACATGAGAGCAGTCTTCCAATATCTCAGGGGTTGCCACAAAGAAGAGGGAGTCAAGCTATTCTCCAAAGCACCTGAGGGCAGGACAAGAAGCAATGGGTGGAAACACATCAAGGAGAGAAGCATCTTAGAACTAAGGAGAATTTTCCAGACAGTTAGAACAATTAACCAGTGGAACAATTTGCCTCCAGAAATTGTGAATGCCCCAACACTGGAAGTTTTAAAGAAGATATTGGATAACCATTTGTCTGAAGTGGTGTACGGTCTCCTGCCTAAGCAGGGGGTTGGACTAGAAGACCTCCAAGGTCCCTTCCAACTCTGTTCTATTTTATCTCTGTTACGTGTCTTCTACATTCAGGAGATTGCAGATGGGATGATCACGTATCTGGAAAGAGGAGAAGGTGAGGGAGAAGTGGAAGATGCTGCAGAACAAACCAAACTAGGGATTCACAGCCAGGTACGTTTCGCTGGGACCGTCAGCGACCCAGGCCTGCCATGCCCCCGGTTCCCCATGTGGCGCCACAGGTGCTGCCATGCGCAGAACAATTTTAATTGCAAATTATTTTATTTTTTTCATTTTTCTTAACGTTTTCTGCATGCGCAGAAAAACCTATTCGTGGTCAACTATGCATATCCATGCACGAACGAAGCAAATTCACTGAACCGGCAGTAATACCGCCAGCAACCCCCACCCCTGACACAGAATCCATCAGGTCTAAACTGTCCATTTCTTCCCACAGCACAATGAGACTCGCAGCTGTCCCATCATGTAGCCAGAAGTCAGTGCCTTACTTGGATCAGCTCGAAATGGGGATGCCCAGAATTGAAAATTTTCTTCAGAAATGTTTGGCTCCGCCCGGAGAGTTGATGCTGTAACTTTCCTTTGTTCTTCTCGACCTCAAGGCTTGTGACTCCCAATGGCCAACGAGCGAAAGACTTAACATGCAAGGATTATGGCGGATGATACTGTCTTGATTAAGGACTCTCTTGGACTTGACTCTATGAGCCTTAAGAGACCTTCTCTTTTTCTGGCCTGCTATGAAACAAGCGAGAACTACATCTTGCTCAGTTTAGGAGGACAGTAAATGCACTGGGTTATTTAATCAAGTATCCAGTCCTTGGCGGACTGTTGCTTATATTGCACAAAGTGTGGCCTTTTTGCAAAGAAGGCTCTCAACCTCCTTATTCCTCTGTAAACTGAGGTTCTTCACCCTATATCAGTGGTTCCCAAACTTGGCAACTTTAAGACTTGTGGACTTCAACTCCCAGAATTCTCCAGCCAGCTCTGCAGCTCTCTTCTCTGAAGAAGAGCTCTGAAGCTCTCTTCTCTTCTCTGAAGCGCTCTTCTCTGCAGAGCTGGCTGGAGAATTCTGGGAGTTGAAGTCCACAAGTCTTAAAGTTGCCAAGTTTGGGAACCACTGCCCTATATGTATCCAAACAAGAAGGCTGACTTTGTACTGAGGTCGCAATTCTAGTTTTTTTTTTCAATAGCTGGGGAGAAATTCCAACAAACAACAAAAATTCCTACATGAAGGAATTCCTTTTGCTCCAATTATATATGGTAGCCATATACTACCCGCTTCCTCTCTTTTTAACGGAAATGGCTGTATCGGAGCATGCTGGAGATTTTGTCTAGAAGTTGACTAATGCCAAGGCTGATTTCAGGGGTGGGATTGAAAAATGTTAGTAACTGGTTCTCTGCCCAGTTGCTGGTGTGGGCATTTCCATGGTGGGTGTGGCCTCCTCGGCCTCTTGCACCATTGGGGGGGGGGGCATTTTCTGGGCTGAAAACGGGCTCCGAAGGCTGGAATGCCCCTTTTCAGACTTCCGGTAAGCCCATTTTTCGCCCTCCCCAGGCTCCGGAAGCTTTTCTTGAGCCTCCAGGAAGGCAAAAACTGCCTCCCCTGGGCTCTGGAGGTCCGTTTCCAGACTTCCAGGAGGCCAATTTTTCGCCCTCCCAGAGTCTCCGGGCATTTACCTGGCAGGATGATGGAGACTCCTGGGAGGGGAGGGGTGGAAAGGGCCAGCAAGTCGTTGCAACCTCCGGTTCAGCGAATCAGATTTGCTTGAACCGGTACGAACTGGCTGAATCCCACCCCTGGCTGATTTGCAATAGGAAAGACAAAGCAGAGAAATCTCTCCTTACGCTGTCCTCCTTTCAGAATGGATCTGAAGGAACATCCAGGGAGGAGGTCAAAAGTGCCCATCAGATTCAGCATCTCTTTCCAATCCGTCCCAGCAACAGTGGACAAGGCCTAAAATCCAGAATGATTCAGGACTCTTGTATTAATCCATGGCCAAAGAATGCTTCTGTTCCTACCAGCCCTCGGGGTAGCTCTTGAACATAGTGTCTTTTTCTGGAAGGATTCCTTTCACTTGAATATCCTTCAACGGAGACTTTTAGAAATGGTTAAATTATTAACGCCTGTGGTTTTTGATGTTTTAGAGGACCTAAGCTGTTTTGCTGTGCCGCTTGCTGTTTGGGTGGCTTCTAGTTCTGTGTCGGCCTTATTAAAGGCACAAATCTGATAAATATTTGCTTTCTATTAAAGCAGGGGTGCCCAAACTTGGGGACTTTAAGACTTGTGGACTTCAACTCCCAGAATTCCCCAGACTGGGGAATTCTGGGAGTTGAAGTCCACAAGTTTTAAAAGTCCACAAGTTTGGAAACCCCTGTATTAAAGGGATGTCCTTTCAGCTGATGGCTCTTTACGGTGTTTAAAACAAACTCTATATTTGGCAGGCTTAAGTCATATTTTGTCCGTATGTTATTTCAAGAGAGCGAAACTTTCTCCAAACTGGGTCCCTCTGTCTTGACAATTTTTTTACTCTATTCTATTTTAAAATTGTACCTCACATCCCCGTTTAGGGGAGACTGCTTAATAAAATTTGCACCAACGTTGTCAATTTAGCCATAATAACTTGGTAACAACTTGTAGATTATATGGTTTATGAGAAAAAGGAAAAGGGGGGGGGGACTACCACTAGTTAGATGAAATTCCCTGGTGTTTTACCCCTTTTCTGTTTAAATATTGCTTTTTTCAATTCTATTTGCGTTATTTCTTTGTTTAGCATTCCTCTACTTTCCTCCTCTATTGGGGGTAGCCCTTTTTCCTTTAAAGACTTGTCAATTTCTTCCTTCTTTATTTTACCTTCTCCGTATAACTCCTTAAAGTAATTTCTTATAATGTTTTAGCTTACATGGTTTATGAGAAATAGGAAAGAAAGAAAAAACTATCAACAGTTAGATGAAATTGCCAAGAAGGCTGAAATAGCTCCTTTCTATAATAATTAGGAAGGTTGGTCATTTTGCTGATGGGCTTTAGAAAAATCCGGTTTGCTGCTGTGAGACTTAGTGAAATAGCAATAGCAGTTAGACTTATATACCGCTTCATAGGGCTTTCAGCCCTCTCTAAGCGGTTTACAGAGTCAGCATATCGCCCCCACAGTCTGGGTTCTCATTTCACCCACTTCGGAAAGATGGAAGGCTGAGTCAACCTTGAGCCGGTGAGATTGGAACCGCTGAACTGCAGTCAGCTGAAGTGGCCTGCAGTACTGCACCCTAACCACTGCGCCATAAAGTAAAGTCATTGGTTGTTGAAAACAATATTATATAGTGTTAAACAAGATAGTGTTGGGAGTCTCAAGAACCTTGCTTCATCCAATGCAGGGGTCGGCAACCTTAAACACTCAAAGAGCCATTTGGACCCATTTCTCACAGAAAACACCGGGAGCCACAAAACTCTTCCCATGCCTATTTCCTGAGCGTCCACAAAACTAGCATATATAGTTGAATTAAAGATTGTTTTCTTCTGAACCTTTTTTTAAAATTGGATTTATCCATGGTTGGCCTACGGGGGGTCGAAAAGCTTGATAAATTGCGCATCGGTGGGTGTGTCACATTGGAAATTGTGATGCATATTTGGAACGACGGCAGAGGTGAGTTCCTACCAGTTCGCACCTATTCGGTAGAACCGGTTCATCAAATCTACCGAACCAGTTAGAAGAGGTTCCACCAGTGGACCCAGAAAGCAGGCCACACCTACAGAAGAGGTTCCAAAAATTTTTGAAACCCACCGCTGGTCCTTGGATATGATTATTCTACACTATCATGCTCATATTTATAAAACTCAGTTCTTCTGTGAAAGGTAAGGATGACTACTGCGTTTGTGGTGCAATCAGAACATTGCGTGTGTTGAAGTTGTTTTAACGCAAACCAAAGATGCCTTTTAAAAAACAAGTTTACATCATGTTCTTATGCATGCCAGTGCTGTGTGTAAGGTAATTTAAGGTGGTTCTGACAAGTGCCGTCGGCATCTTTATATCCGGCCACATGGACGGCAAGCCACTCCCATCCAGTCACATGGGCAGCAAGCCACTCCCACAAAGGAGGCCACACCCACAGAGTAGGTTCAAACAATTTTTGAAACCCACCACTGAGCGAGGGGGAGCCATAGCAGAGGGATAAAAGAGTCACATGCAGCTCCAGAGCCGTGGGTTGCTGACCTCTGAGCAATAGCAAATTGTGATGCTTCCAAAATGAATATCTTTATATTGACAATGAGAGCCATCAACCCATGGAACCAGAAGTTGCCTTTCCAAAGTTGTGGGAACTTCATCACTGAAAGCTTTGAAGAAGAGACTGGACTGCCATCTGTCAGAAATGATGTAGAGACTCCTACTTGAGCAGGGGTTTGGACCAGATGACGTACAAGGTCCCTCCCAACTTTGTTAATCTGTAATCTTACTGTACATTTTGGGAAAGGGACACATTTTAGTTTTATCCTTAGCTATATGTTATAGAGTTGATTTTAGCAAGATTTGATCTCAAGCCGAATATTCCTCTGGTTAGCTTGAGCAAGAAGTTGGATTTTTGAGCCCCTAAATGAGAAGGTGGGAAAAACAGATCAGGATAATGTGAAAAAAGAGTTTTAAAGAATCTTTTGTATCGTAGGAGGGAAGCCCGAGCTGATAACTCCTAAAAAAAGGTTCCTGCAGAGATGCGAGAGAACATTTTTTTTTTCTTATTCTCAGAGCCATTTTTCACAAAGCTAGTTCACAAGCGCAAAAACTCAAGTACCAAAGTTTAGCTGAGGTACGGCGGATGGTGTGAAGCCAGTAGCCAAAGAATAGCATACCTTGTAAGATGTAAAGGAAATCTATTTCCCACAAGAGTGTTTTATTCTATCTGGTCAGTGAAGAGTTAAGTGTTGGGAGGGCAATGTTGACTTCATACAGGAATATCAAGGAAGCAATCATTTTTTTCTCTAGTCGAAAAATACATGGTAAGTATCAGCTTTCCACAGTTAAGTTCAGTGTAACCGGAGTGGCTCAAGGATGACCAGCTTAAGGGTAGCTGTAAAATTGTACCCCACAACTAAAATTAATCACTCGATGAATGGTGTCTCATGATAATGGGTGTAAATAACTTGGCTTTCAGGCAAAGCGTCCGTGAGATTTTCAAGGCACAAAAAGCACAGGGGCCAGCTGCTGCTTGTAACTAAAAGAAGGTAAAGGTTCCTGTCGCACATATGTGCTAGTCGTTCCCGACTCTAGGGGGCAGTGCTCATCTCTGTTTCAAAGCCAAAGAGCCAGCGCTGTCCAAAGACGTCTCCATGGTCATGTGGACAGCATGACTAAACACCAAAGCGCACGGAACGCTGTTACCTTCCCACCAAAGGTGGTCCCTATTTTTCTACTTGCATTTTTATGTGCTTTCGAACTGCTAGGTTGGCAGAAGCTGGGACAAGTCACGGCAGCTCACTCTGTTATGCGGTGCTAGGGATTCGAACCTCCAAACTGCCGACCTTTCCGATCGACAAGCTCAGCGTCGAAGCCGCTGAGCCACCTAACCAAAAGAAAGGCCATCATTTATAATACAAGTGGTACGGCTACAAAATAAATATATTTCTTCAAAAGGCGCGTACAAAAAGAGTCCGTTAAGTTTGTCGCAAGAAGCACGGGCTTTCGGAGGAAAAATGAAAACACCGCTTTGGGCACGAAGATGAATGTTTTGGTTGCACCGGCAGAGGGCACATTCATTGCGGCAGGGCAACAATGACGTCAACATAGCTGATGGGGAAGAAGCCGGATTCCCCTTTTAACATCCCTTCGTACCAGTTCTCATCAATCTGATTGGTCAGCGTGATGATGTCGCCTTCCTTAAAGCCAAGCTCCCCTTCGTTTTCAGGCTCAAAGTCATACAAGGCTTGGCAGCATGGTTGGTCCATGTGCAGCGAAGAACCTGGTCAGAATGAGCAATTGAGATGGTCAGGTTGCTTTCCGACAAAACTTTGACTCAATTAATTTACATAATTTCAATTAATTATGGGTGTGCATAAGTGTACCAGTGTGCTTACCATCCCTGTCCTACTGTCCTCGTTTATTTATATTCATTTCTTTCATTCATGTCCATGCCTATATTTATAGCTGCTATCTTGTACACGTTGGACACAAATACAAATTTGCAACAAAGTCCAAGATTATAGCAAATAGACTTTCAGATATAGACTTTCATTTAGACCAGTGTTTCCCAAAGTGTGGTATGCGTACCCCCAGAGGTACGGGAAGAGTTTGGTGGGGGTACGCGTTGCACCGGAGTTTGGTGGGGATCACGTGGGAATATCACAACAGGAGAAGGTATTTTTACTGTTATGAATACATTTATGCAAGAGAACAAAATTGATTGGAATAGATGTGTTGGAATAAGCACAGATGGAGCAAAAAGTATGGTCGGAATTAATAAAGGACTCATTGCAAGAATTCAAAATGATGCTCCAAATGTCATATCCACACATTGTTGCATACACAGAGAGGCTTTGGCAACATGTAAGATGCCCGCTGATCTACAGAAAGTTCTGGATGAAAGCGTGAAAATCATTAACTACATTTTTTTATGTAGTTATGAGGGGTACTCAGCGTTTTTTATGAGGGGTACTCAGCGTTACGAAAATTATAGAAGGGGTACACATATGTCAAAAGTTTGGGAAACACTGATTTAGACTTTACAGCCCCCTTTAAGCGGTTTACAAACTCAGCCTCTTGCCTCCCCCCCCTCCCCCCCGCCGGAAAATCTGGATCCTCATTTTAGCTACCTTGGAAGGATGGAAGGCTGAGTCAATCTTGAACCTGGTGAGATTCGAACTGCCAAACTTCTGGCAGCCGGCAGTCAGCAGAAGTAGCCTGCAGTACCGCATTGTAACCACTATGCCACCGTGGCTTTTATAAAGAGTAGATTGGACAAAGTTAATGCAGGTAAGCCTTGACTTAACAATGGAACACTTACCAACTCTTTGAAGTTACAACAGACTCAAAATTATGACTCATCCCTGAAGTTACAACTGCCGCACTCACCTCAATTGTATTTGGGATGCTTGGAAATTGCTTTGCGTTTAAAACATGCAGTAGGCAAGTGATTACGTTTTGAGATATTTTTTGCCACGTTCTTGCCAAAAATACTCATTGGTTAAGCTGGATTGGGACTTACGGCAATGTGATTTGTTTAATGACCTTTTAGCCATCATTGTAAAAATGGTTGCAAAATCTAACTTGGTCACATGGTGACTCAACTTATCATCAAAATTCCGGGGTCAATTGTAGTTGAAAGTCCAGGATTACCTGTAGTTAAGCACTAGTGCCTACTACATCTTTGAATGATTTGCTTTATTTTTTTCTAACCAACCCTTCTTTTGCACATATTTACAGTTCTCCAGATAGAATAGAATAGAGTGGAGTGGAGTGGAGAGAGGAATGGAATGGAATAGAATTATTTATTGGCCAAGTGTGATTGGACAGACAAGGAATTTGTCTTTGATGCAGATGCTCTCAATGTATATAAAGAAAAATAAAATAGAATGCATTCATCAAGAATCATAAGAATAGGATAGGATGGGATGGGATGGGATGGGATGGAATGGAATAGAATAGAATAGAAATGCAGAACGGAGTGGAGTGGAATAGAATAGAATAGAATTCTTTATTGGCCAAGTGTGATTGGACACACAAGGAATTTGTCTTTGGTGCAGATGCTCTCAATGTATATAAAGAAAAATAAAATAGACAACAATGGGAAAGGGAGAAGATGGGGAAAAAAGGGGGGGAGGGGAAACCCATCTTCACATACAATATGTCATTTAATCACAGGTGCATCCCTACTAAGTTTATACATCCCGTATCTCTCTGTTGTATATTTAATAAACACCACAATAAGCTAGGGTTTAAAAAACAAAAAACAACAAAATAAAACAAGAGGGGAAAAAAAGGGTGGGGGGAGGGGGGGAGGCCAAAAAGGACAAAAAGAAAAGTCCAAAAAGGAAAGGGGAAAGAAAAGAGAAAAAAAAACATCATCACATGCAGCATGTCATTTGGTTACGGTTGTTTTAACATCTACATCTTCAAATAATATTTACCATCTCAGATACTTCCTCTAATGTAACTAAAAATAAAATAATAATAAAAAAATAAATAAATAAAATAGAATGCATTCATCAAGGTTCATAAGAATAGGATGGGATGGGATGGAATAGAATAGAAATGCGAGTGGAGTGGAATAGAATAGAATAGAATAGAATAGAATTCTTTATTGGTCAAGTGTGATTGGACACACAAGGAATTTGTCTTTGGTACAGATGCTCTCAGTACCATAAGGAGAATAAAATACATTCATCAAGAATAAAAAGATACAACACTTAGTGATAGTCAAGGTTTGTCAAGATATTTGCACTGGCTTAATTATTTCATCACCCCCTCCAAGAAATGGGGCTCCGTTGAAGGTAACTGCTTGCTGAGTTTGTGCATGAAGGATGAGAAGCAAAAGTTCTTCAAGGAAAAATGAAGTCCAGTAGCCTTTTGAAAACCCACCTTTGGGCCCCCCCATGACCTGGATGACTAAGAATCTCCACCGATCCCATGGTTACGTACCTGATGATTTAATTGATGGACTGAAGGAAATTCCATTTTGTGGTTGACCGTTGCTTATTTCCAGATGCATCCGCGTGATCGGTTTGGGCTTAAATTCACGTTTAGGGCGACTTGAAGCTACATTTATCCTGAAAGCAGGATGGAGAATAAAAGATCAAGCTTTTCAAACAGTCAGAAATGCCTGCTCTAAGTGTTTTAAGATCACCCCGTTGGGGATTTCTGCTTCCATCACTGCCACCCCAAAAGTCCTTGTAAACCAAGGAATTCATTCATACACACACACACACACACACACACACACACACACACACACACACACGTATGTATATGTGTGTGTGCATATATACACATACTGGTAAAGGTAAAGGTTCCCCTTGTACATATGTGCTAATCGTTCCTGACTCTAGGGGGCGGTGCTCATCTTAGTTTCAAAGCCAAAGAGCCAGCACTATCCGAAGACATCTCCGTGGTCATGTAGTCAGCATGACTAAATGCCAAAGGCACACACAGAACCTTCCCACCAAAGTGGTCCTTATTTTTCCACTTGCATTTTTACGTGTTTTTGAACTGCTAGGTTGCTAGAAGCTGGGACAAGTAAAGGGAGCTCATTCAGTTACGTGGTGCTAGGGATTCGAACCGCCAACCTGCCGACCTTTCTGATCAACAAGCTCAGCGTCTTAGCCACTGAGCCACCATGTCCCTATACACCAGTGGTGGGTTTCAAAATTTTTTTAGAACCTCTTCTGTAGGTGTGGCCTGCTTTGTGGGAGTGGCTTGCTGGCCATGTGACTGGGTGGGAGTGGCTTGCCAGCCATGTGACTGGGTGGGCATGGCCAACTTGTAAAATGTGGTGAAACTCACTTAACAACGCTCTTGCTTAGCAACCAAAATGGCTCAGAAACTCTGGCATTTGAAGCACGCAAGTCTTAAAGCTGTCAAGTTACAAGACCCTTGCATCCCTAAACCCTTTAGAAAGAAAAACAACCCCAGGGGTGTTCAAACTTGACAGCTTTAAGACTTGTGGACTTCAACTCCCAGAATTCCTCCTCTCGCTCTTCATCTTGATGATGTGCGGATGGGCAGGGGGAGGGAGCTGGAACCGGTTCTAAATGGCACTGTAGATTTGTGGAACCTCTTCTATAGAAGAGGTTACAACTGGCAGGAACCCAGCCCTGCTATACACATATATACATCACATTAATTCATGGTTTGTTTAACCACAGTCCATGGAATAAACAATAATTGGCTTAACTACACAGTAAGCTTAACCCAAATACCCTATGTTTTGATTTAGTAGGAAGTACAAACACACCCACTGATAGTAATTTTGAGCTTCACAGCTCATTGCTGATGTGACTCAGTCCTCTGAGAATGAAGAGGAGAAACTGTCTTCTGAGATACATATACAATATTAAATCTGTCCTATTTCCTCCCTCACAACCCTTCAAGAAAGTAGTTAAAGTAGACATAAACACGAGTGGAAAATCACTCCATGAGATCTGGAAAGCCACATAAGCTAAATTCACAGATGGGCTGAAGTCGCAATATGATTTATTTAATTCTCACTTAGCTTATTTTCCTAAGCCTGGTCTGTGTTTTTAAGCCTTAGTGTACAAACTCAGGCAATTGTGGTTTACTTAGCCAAGGAAAGGTTAGCCGAACATGGAAATCTTGTCATAACATTGATTTGAATGAAGGAGGACAGTGGGATGGAGAGAGGAGACCTAATTTTGAGACCTTCAAAATTATTGAAAGAATCGGACTATTAACTGAATGTGGCTGATAAGACAAAGATCAGAATTATGCCAGTTTGGGTGAACCCCCAATAATGACACGCTTGGTGTGTTATCAAAAGCTTATACACTAGGATCAGATGGTGTGACAACATTATATAACCGTTTTTTTAAAAATAATTTTTATTGAATGTTTTAATCTTTAAAAACAGTAAAAAAGACAACAGGAAAAAACAAAACACAGAACATACATAACAATATACAGTAATTTTACAGCTTTCTATATCGGCTTTCCTGCATTGCCTTCCTATTGCTTTAACCTTGTCCTATAATATAGAAAACGTAGTATTAAAACTTATAATAATATTATTCGTATCGCCATATATTTATATTCTCTATTTTCTGTTTTGGCTTCTGATTTCTAGCCACTTATACATTTTATTCTATACTTTATAGACGTCCGATTCTTCTTTTTCTTTTAGCTCTAGTGTCATTTTATCCATTTCTGCGCATTCGAGTATTATACATTAATACAACTGTTATTTACATTATGACATGATACCCACGTTTTGATGTGGTGTCGGGGATTAGTAGATCTTACTAAATGAGGGTGGCCAGTTTTCTAAAATATGAATGAGTAACATCTTAAAGATTAAAGGAGGCACAAGTCTTTCACCAGCTGCCAGTAGTTTGGCAGATTGAATCTCACCAGGCTCAAGGTTGATTCAGCCTTCCATCCTTCCGAGGTGGGTAAAATGAGGACCCGGATTGTTGGGGGCAAATAGGCTGATTCTGTAAACCGCTTAGACAGGGCTGTAAAACACTGTGAAGCGGTATATAAATCTAAGTGCTATTACTATTACTATTATATATATATAGATATATGTTGTATTTGTGCTGATAAATAAATAAAGGGAGACTAGTATAGATCTATTTCAAGCTATTTAGCTCTCATCAGCTAGCCATACTCTTACTGGGATTCGAACCTGGGCTGTATTACATATTAGGCAGATGTATTAACCACTAAGGCACAAGGTTCTCCCCTTTTATCAGCTGAGCCAGGGAAATAGGTATGTAGTGTCACAACCCCTGGTATGCCCAAATATGGGAGGAAGCCTATTGCTTCCTTTCTCTGTCTATCCGCTCGTCACAAGAGACCATCCAGACAGAAACCCAATATTTTTTAATTTATCAGCACAAATACAACACAAATGTAACAAAGGCAACAGTAAAAATATTGGGTTTCTGTCTGGATGGTCTCTTGTGATGAGCCGATAGACAGAGAAAGGAAGCAGTATGCCTCCTCCCATATTTGGGCATACCAGGGGTTGTGACACTAAATACACACACACACACACACACACACATATATATATATGTATGTATGTATGTATGTATGTATGTATGTATGTATGTATGTATGTATGTATCTGCCAGTTGTTAACTTAAAAGCTCAGTTGTTAAGAGTGCAGTAGTGCAGGCTGCTTCTGCGGACTGCAATTTGGCAGTTCAACTCTCAGCAGGCTCAAGGTTGACTCTGCCTTCAATCCTTCCGAGCGAGGTGGACAAAAGGAGGACTCAGATTGTTGGGGGAAATAGGCAGACTGTGTAAACCGCTTAGAGAGTGCGGTAAAGCACTATGGGGAGGTATATAAGTCTAAGCGCTATTGTTATTTTATTGCTGCGTCAACCATAAAAGCAAGGATTGTTTGCAAAGGTAGATATTTTTTTTAACCATTGTAATTTGTGAATTGTTGCTAATCAAGACATACGTGACAGGTTCCAAGCACTCAACGTTTGATCGTGCAACCATGAGGATGTTTTGAGAGTAATAAGTGTGGGGACCGGTCAGAAGTGAAGTGGTATATAAGTCTAAGTGATATTGCTATTAACAAAACTGGTTTAGTATCCTAGACAACCAGCCCTATAAATAGCACTTCTTCAAACTTCTAAAGAACTTCCTCAGTTTGAAATGTAACCTATCCATGATGACGCTTACCTATTTTGTAGTTTTCTCTGCAGATCCTCCAAAATTTCCGCAGACTGCTTATGGTAATCCAGTGCAGCTTCTACTAAGACTAATAGCTGGCTCACTTGCTCTATCTAGAAAAAGGGAATCCAAAAAGAAAATGGTTGGGAGTGATTTTTCCAAGCAAGCTGGAGGAAACATGGGACTCCAAAGGAACAGTTAAGTTCTCATTCAGGGTGGCTTATTGATGCAAAATTGTCCGGTGAAAGAATGGAAGGAACTGTCCGGGAACAAGGACGATTTGGAAGAGTATCGCTGAGAAAATTAATGAGACAAAATGGTTTAGCAGTTAGACTTATATACCGCTTCATAGGGCTTTCAGCCCTCTCTAAGCGGTTTACAGAGTCAGCATATTGCCCCCTAACAATCCGGGTCCTCATTTTACCCACCTCGGAAGGATGGAAGGCTGAGTCAACCTTGAGCCAGTGAGATTTGAACCGCTGAACTGCAGATAACAGTCAGCTGAAATGGCCTGCAGTACTGCACCCTAACCACTGCGCCACCTCGGCTCTTAGTTTGTGGCTAAGATGCTGAGCTTGTCAATCAGAAAGTCGGCACTTTAGCAGTTCAAATCCCTAGCGCCGCGTAACGGGGTGAACTCCCGTTACTTGTCCCAGCTTCTGCCAACCTAGCAGTTCGAAAGCACAAAAAATGCAAGTAGAAAAATAGGAACCACCTTTGATGGGAAGGTTAAAGCATTCCGTGCGCCTTCGGCATTTAGTCATGCCGGCCACATGACCACGGAGACGTCTTCGGACAGCGCTGGCTCTTCAGCTTTGAAACAGAGATGAGCACCGCCCCCTAGAGTCAAGAACGACTAGCACATATGTGTGAGGGGAAACTTTACCTTTACCTTACTGTTCTAGGGAACCAGAGAATGCATATTTCTCTGTAGAAATCCCAAGCTTGAAATGTTGCACTGAATAAGTTTGGGAAAGCCTGCGAGGAACTCCTGTGAGATGCAGAATATGAGCCAAGAAGGGAACTTCCTGACTCTGAAACGTTCTCTTAACATGAAAAGATCTGAAGCCTTTATACAGATAAGTCTTCGACTTATGACAAGATTCCCCCCAAAGGTACTTCAAACCTGGATTTGAAGTTGTGATAGTCAGGTTGCCTCCTGGACAAGACCATCCCATTTTGAGTACGTGGAAACCAACTGAGCCGAGGTGGCGCAGTGGTTAAATGCAGCACTGCAGGCTACTTCAGCTGACTGCAGTTCTGCAGTTCGGCTGTTCAAATCTCACCGGCTCAGGGTTGACTCAGCCTTCCATCCTTCTGAGGTGGGTAAAATGAGGATTGTTGTTGGGGGCAATATGCTGACTCTGTAAACTGCTTAGAGAGGGCTGAAAGCCCTATGAAGCGGTATATAAGTCTAACTGCTATTGCTATTGCTAACTGACCCACTTCTGAAACCATTTGCCAGCATTCCTGTGGTCATGCGATCACAAATTCTGACTTTTCTTTTTTTTAATTTCGCCAATAACTGGTGTCAGCAAAAATGAGGACCCAGATTGGTTTTTTTTTTGGGGGGGGGAATATACTGACTCTGTAAACCACTTGGAGAAGGCTGTAAAGCACTGTGAAGCGGTATATAAGTCTAAGCGCTATTGCTATTACTTCCATTTTGCAGCAAAAAAATGGCCATTGGGTAAGCAATGGGTTCACTTAACAACTGCTATGTTGACTTAATGACCACTGCAAAAAAATTCCAAAATCCTTTTACACATAACTCACTTAATAACGAGGTGATATACAACTGTAATTCTAAGCTCAAGTGTAGTTATAAATCAAGAATTACACACACTATCAAAGTTTCAATTTTTTGGAGTCACTATTATCACTAGAGGGCAGCACTTCATAAAGCAATATTAAGTAAGTAGAACTGGGCACAATTTGACCTCTTCAAAGTGTGCGGAGTAGCAATGGCAATAGCATTTAGACTTATATCCCGCTTTGCGGTGCTTTTACAGTCATCTCTAAGCAGTTTACCGAGTCATCTTATTGCCCCCAATAATCTGGGTCCTCATTTTACCCACCTTGGAAGGACGGAAAGTTGAGACAGCCTGGTGAGATTCGAACTGCCAAATTGCAGATGATTGACCAAGGGAAAAAGAAGTTCTCCAATAATTTTTCAAGAGCAGGATGACTGCTGGATGGCAACACATGAAAGTGGTTAGTAGGAAGAATTCCATCATGGCTTTCAGTAGCAATGAATGAAAATGGGGGAGGCAGAGGAAAAAAGTTTTGATAGTTGGGCGGAAATCTGTAATCTCATAAGCAGATCACTCACATAGACCTGTCTTCAAAGGTGATTTTTCCAAAAGGAAAAACTGGACCTTCTTGATTTTTTTTCCCCCTCTGAAAACGTTTCGCTTCTCATCCAAGAAGCTTCTTCAGTTCTTCTGAACAGAACTGGAGAACTGAACAGAGCCGAGGTGGCACAGTGGTTAAAGGCAGCACTGCAGGCTACTTCAGCTGACTGCAGTTCTGCAGTTCAGTTGTTCAAATCTCACCGGCTCAGGGTTGACTCAGCCTTCCATCCTTCCGAGGTGGGTAAAATGAGGACCCGGATTGTTGTTGGGGGCAATATGCTGACTCTGTAAACCGCTTAGAGGGGGCTGAAAGCCCTATGAAGCGCTATATAAGTCTAACTGCTATTGCTATTGCTATTGCTATTGGATGAGAAGCGAAACGTTTTCAGAGGGGGAAAAAATCAAGGAAATCCAGCTGCCTTTTGGAAAAAGCACCTTTGGGAGAAACACGACCTACAGAGTGTGAGGGTGGAAAACCTGCAATGCGAGTAGCAGTCCTTGACTTATGGCAACAATTGGGATCAGAATTTCTGTGGCTAAGCAAAGTGGTTGTTAAGTGACCTGCATTCTGTTTGATGACCTTGTCACAGATGGCAAATGAAACGCCTGGTTGTTAAGGGAATCTCATTTCTGTCAGAATATTCATGAACCGGCAGAGGCATGGTAACAAGGTCAGCCAATGAATAGGCATGGTAACAGGCCAGCCCATACGGCTTGTTTGGAAAACAGAAACTTAAGCAAAAGGTCTGGCCGTGGCTTAGCTCTGTGCTCAGCTCTGAAACAGAAACTAATCTAGTAGCCTGCTCTGAACTCTGAACTGAAACAATCCCTCCTCTCTGCAACCTTGGAAGAATCTGCTGTTGCCATTGTACATTTATCCATGTGTTATTATGTATATAAAGAAGGTAGGAATCTTTCTGAATCAGTTATATTGTGCTTTCTGGCTGTGATTTCTACTGCAAACTCTGACAATTTCACCCATGGGTTTTCCTTGTATTTCCTGGTTGCTGAGCACCTAACAGGGACGTGCAAAATCTGTCGTTCCAAGAAAAGAGCCGAGGTGGCACAGTGGTTAGAGTGCAGCACTACAGGCTACTTCAGCTGACTGCAATTCAGCAGTTCAGCTGTTCAAATCTCACCGGCTCAAGATTGACTCAACCTTCCATCCTTCCGAGGTGGGTAAAATGAGGACCCGGATTGTTGGGGGCAATATGCTGACTCTGTAAACCGCTTAGAGAGGGCTGAAAGCCCTATGAAGCGGTATATAAGTCTAACTGCTATTGCTATTGCTATAAAATACATTTTCCCCACACATTGCTAATGCAAAAGAGATGATAAAGGGACCGAGGGAAGAATTTCTTGGGCTCTGGAAGGAGGCAAAACGTAAAACTAGTTCAGGGATGATACTAGATGCTGTTTTCCATTTCCTACCTTTTAAAATAGCAAAAAAAAAATGCATCACCCAACTACAGGGATGACAGATAACAGGTCTGGAGAGGTACGGACTGCCAGCTACTCCTAATGGCAGGAAGAGGGAAATTATACAGCCGTTCCTAGGTTTCCTTCCCTGTCTGGTTTGGGAAAGGAGTAGGCGGTGCTCAAGAGGTTTGGGCAACCTGTCCATCTTCCCAATTGCTAGTTACGCCACACCGTTTGGGTCATGAACACCCACGTAGAGACCGCATGTCTCTCTCCCAAGCGGCCAAAGGGAGGAAGGGCTTACGTCATTTTCCAACAAGTTGAACATGCTCCGTTCTGCCAACTCTTTGGATTCTTCAAACTTCTCGATGGCCTGCTTCACTTCCTCGTCTGGAATCCTCCCGAGGCGCTTCCTTTTGTAATCGTAATCTAGACGCCGGCCTTCTAATTTTTTTAGATGGTGCTATTTTACAAAAAAAAGGAAAGGAAAGGAAAGAAGAAAGCCAAGTGGTTAGAGCGAACAAGGAGAAGTCCTTGTGTATAGGGCAGTGGAGGATTTCAAAAATGTTCGCTACCGGTTCGGTGGGCGTGGCTAGGCAGGGGGGATGTGACTGAGTAGGTGTGGCCAACTTGACATCACTCATGCCCACTCAGTCACATGACCCCCCCCAGGCCACGCCCACAGGAAAAGGTAGGAATTTTTTTTGCAATTTCTACCTATCTACCTTTGCCCTCCCTTCACCAGTCATCCATGTTTCCCCTCCTTTAGCAGCCCTAGCCCTAACCCCGCTTCTTCCCACACCACTGCCTCTTTGTTCAGACTCGTTACTTTCCGCGGCGGCTGGTCCAGACTCCGGAAGGCAAACTGACCGGAGTTTTCGTTGCCCTCCCCCAACCAACCGCTGCTGCTGTGAAGCGGCTGGCTGGCGAAGAAGCCTCCCAATTGAGGTCCCTTTGAGAGCCGCTTTGTGAAGTGCCTCTCAAAGAGGCAGCAGCTGGCCAAAAAGTCCTCGGGTCGGCAAAGAAGCTGCTGCTGTTGCCACCATGTTCTTCGCGCATGTGCATCCCATTGCCTTGCAAGTCCGCAATGAATGGCATGGATAGAATAGAATAGAATAGAATAGAATAGAATAGAATAGAACAGAATTCTTTATTGGCCAAGTGTGATTGGACACACAAGGAATTTGTCTTTGGTGTATAAATTTTCAATGTAATAAAGAAAAATAAAATAGAATGCATTCATCAAGAATCATAAGGATAGGATAGGATAGGATAGGATAGGATAGGGTAGGGTAGGGTAGGGTAGGGTAGGATAGGTTAGGATAGGATAGAATAGAATAGAATAGAATTCCTTACTGGCCAAATGTGATTGGACACACAAGGAATTTGTCTTTGGTGCATATACTCTAAATGTACATAAAGAAAATAAAATAGAATGCATTCATCAAGAATCATAAGGATAGGATAGGATAGGATAGGATAGGACAGAATTCTTCATTGACCAAGTGTGATTGGACACACAAGGAATTTGTCTTTGGTGCATTGTATTTTGTTAACCTAAGTTTAATATATTATGCAAATCCAGGCATTAGGAAATGAAAAAGAGAGCGAGAGATAGAGAAATATCTGAGAAACACTAATATTATTCCAAGGATGCACCTCACATCCCTAGGCAAATATTCGAGGCTGAGATAAACTCACTCCAATCTCTTTTAAGTCCTTTTCCTGCAGTAGCTGCAGAGGGTCAATAAAATTCTGCTTGATGGTGATATCCAGGGAGTCTTTCACTTCTGCCATCTGCTTCATACTTTCTCCCACATCGATCAGCGCAGCGCCTTGTGGAGAAGAAACAACACTGATGCATCTCATGGGGAGGAATTGTTTGTTTGTTTTTTTAAAGAAAAAGATTCATCAACTTCCTAACTGAAATTTAAAAGGCTTATTTCCAGCCTCTTTTCTTTGAAACGTGTAAAAGCTTCCAACCTTCTTATTTTCCAGACCATTTCTCTGGCCACATACTTTAGAAGAGGCAATTCGTAACTAAAAAGAACTTCCTGCTCGAGAGAGGGAAGGAGAGACAGAGAGAGAGAGAAAGAGGCACAGAGAGAGAGAGAGAGACAGAGAAAGAGAGACAGACAGAAAGAGACAGACAGAGAAAGACAGAGAGAGGGAGGGAGGGAGACAGAGACAGACAGATAGAGACAGACAGAGAGAGAGAGACTGACAGACAGACAGAAAAAGACAGAGAGAGACAGAGATACAGACAGACACAGAGAGAGACAGACAGATAGAGAGAAACACACACACACACAAAGACAGACAGACAGAGAGAGAGACAGATACAGACACACACACACAGACAGAGACAAACAGACAGAGAGAGAGACAGAGAGACAGACAGAGAGAGACAGACAGAGAGACTGACAGACAGACAGAAAAAGACAGAGAGAGACAGAGATACAGACAGACACAGAGAGAGACAAACAGAGAGAGAGAAACACACACACACACAAAGACAGACAGAGAGAGAGAGACAGATACAGACACACACACAGACAGAGACAAACAGACAGAGAGAGAGACAGAGAGACAGAGAGACAGAGACAGACAGAGAGAGAGAGAGACTGACAGACAGACAGAAAAAGACAGAGAGAGACAGAGATACAGACAGACACAGAGAGAGACAAACAGAGAGAGAGAAACACACACACACACAAAGACAGACCGAGAGAGAGAGACAGATACAGACACACACACACAGACAGAGACAAACAGACAGAGAGAGAGAGACAGAGAGACAGACAGAGAGAGACAGACAGACAGACAGAGGCAGAGACAGAGAGAGAGACAGAGATACAGACACACACACACACAGAGAGAGACAAACAGATAGACAGAGACAGACAGAGAAAACAGACAGAGGCAGAGAGAGAGAGAGAGAGAGAGAGACAGACAGACAGAAAGAGACAGACAGAGAAAGACAGAGAGAGCGAGGGAGGGAGCGAGACAGAGAGAGACAGAGAGACACACAGAGAGACACACAGAGAGACAGAGACAGAGATACAGACAGAGAAAGACAGATGGAGAGAGAGAGACAGAGACACAGATATAGACACAGAGAGACAGACAGACAGACAGAGACAGAGAGACAGACACACACACAGATAGAGAAGCTTTAGCGTTCTTAAGCAAAGCCCTGCACAATTTGACGCTCTTATAGGTGTGCAGGATTACATCTCCCATCATCCCCATTCAGCACAGACATCCCCATTTCAGCACAGCTGCAGCACATCTCAGGGAATACACCTGAGCATCATTTACAGTCCTTGAACGTGGCACATCCATTTTAAAGACCACCATGGAAAAAGACAAAGGCCGTATTTTGTCACAATCCTGCCTCCACCCTCTTTGGCATCTTGTATCTCTATCATGTCCGCTGCCCTTTCCTTAAACATCCGGATGTACTAAGTGCCGCTTGCAAAGAACTACATAAACAATGTTGCGTGGCTGCAGAAGCTCACCAAAGGTGGAGTCTTCTCTCAGTTCCCTCCCATAGCGGAGCATACAGTCCCCAAGTAATCCTTCCGTCTGTGGGTATCCTGTGGCCTTCACTTGCCCTCGGATCTTGGAGACAGTGTTCAGCATTCCTAGCTTAGCTCTGTAGGCTTTAAAAGAGAGAGAGATTAATATTGGAAAGCCTAAAAAATACGCTGGGATTTCTCTATCGTCTGGAGAACATTTCTGCCCATTGACTTCATGTCTCCAGACCTGGAATGTCACTGAGACGATTGAGCGGGTTCAGAGGAATTTCACGAGAAGAGTACTCCACTCCTCTAAAAGTAAAGGTTCCCCTCACACATATGTGCTAGTCGTTCCTGACTCCAGGGGGCGGTGCTCATCTCCGTTTCAAAGCCGAAGAGCCAGCGCTGTCCGAAGACGTCTCCGTGGTCATGTGGCCGGCATGACTAAACGCCGAAGGCGCAGGGAACGCTGTGTTACCTTCCCACCAAAGGTGGTTCCTATTTTTCTACTTGCATTTTTACTTGCTTTCAAACTTGGTAGAAGCTGGGAGAAGTAACGGGAGCTCACTCCGTTATGGGGCGCTAGGGATTCGAACCGCCAACATTTTGGATTGTCAAGTTCAGCATCTTAGCCACCGAGCCACCACGTCCCTCTACTCCTCTACTGAATCCTCTACTCACAATATAATTCCTTATGCCTCCGGGTTTGAAATATTGGAAGACTGCTATCATGTCTCCCCTAGTCCTTCTTTTCATTAAACTAGACATACCCAGTTCCTGCAACCGTTCTTCATATGTTTTAGCCTCCAGTCCCCTAATCACCTTTGTTGCTCTTCTCTGCACTCTTTCTAGAGTCTCCACATCTTTTATACATTGTGGCGACCAAAACCCAAGCCCAAGTGGTCTTCCCTTTCCTTTTTGCCCATTCCTGCAGAGTTGTAGACTTAATACAATCACAATAGCAAAATTGGAAGGGACCTTGGAGGTCTTCTAGTCCAACCCCCTGCCTAGGCAAGAAACCCTATACCGTTTCAGATAAATGGCTATCCAACATCTTCTTAAAGACTTCCAGTGTTGGGGCATTCACAACTTCTGGAGGCAACTTCTGTTCCACTGATTAATTGTTCTAACTGTCAGGGAGTTTCTCCTCAGTTCTAAGTTGCTTCTCTCCTTGATTAGTTTCCACCCATTGCTTCTTGTCCTGCCCGCAGATGCTTTAGAGAATAGCTTGACTCCCTCTTCTTTGTGGCATCCCCTGAGATATTGGAAGACTGCTATCATGTCTCCCCTGGTCCTTCTTTCTATTAAACTAGACATACCCAGTTCCTGCAACCGTTCTTCATACGTTTTAGCCTCCAGTCCCCTCATCATCTTTGTTGCTCTTCTCTGCACTCTTTCTAGAGTCTTGTTGGAACCTGACTGGGAAGACTGCAAATGACGATCACATGACTCGGGATACCACAGTCCTTATAAAATACGTGCCACTTGCCAAGTACCTGTTTTTTGATCATGTGACCTTAGGGATCCTGCTATGGTCATAAGTGCGAGGATCAGTTTTTTTCAGTGTTGTTGTAACTTCAAGGGCCACTAAATGAATTATTGTAAACTAAGGACCACCAATAAACAGTGAGTAAAAATATAGGCCATAAAACTACGGCGACCTAAAAACATCCGTAGAAAACGAAACGAAGCGGGGAGGCACAAATCTGTCTGATTGGTTCTCAATCGGTGCTCAGCCATTTCAAAACATCTGGAACTCACGGAAACTATCTTGTTCTCACCTGGGTTAGGCTGGAGATATTCTGTAGCTCTGGATAAGAGTTCTGCCACTGCCTTGCCAGTGACGTCAATTTTCTGCAAGAGGGAAATGAAATATCTTTAGGTGGGCTGTGCAAATCATTTTCAATTGGATCCCGCTTTTTATTCAACGCCTCCGATTTTGACTCCTAAATTGGAAACAGGCTGTTTTGATCATTTTGGAAGTGTTTTGAACGTGAAACATTTCTAAAGTTAGTGCTAGAAGGAAGGGGGGCTTGTGGCGAGGAGGAGGAGGAGGAGGCAGCAGCTGTGGGGTCCTTGGTGTTCTCTGAGCTTGCTTGTTTTGTTACAGATGTTTCATTACCCTAACTACGTAGCTTCATCATAATCCTAGCACACTGATGATGTTACCTAGTTGGGTAATGAAACATCTGCAGGAAAACAAGCACACTCAGAGAGCACCAAGGACCCCACTGTCCTCCTCCTCCACTCCACAAACCCCACTTTCTTCTAATACTGATGATGTTACCTAGTTGGGTAATGAAATGTCTGCAGGAAAACAAGCACGCTCAGAGAGCACCAAGGATCCCACAGCTGCTCCCTCCTCCTCCTCTTCCTCCTCCTCCTCCTCCTCTCCACAAGCCCCCCTTCCTTCTAGCACTGATGATGTTACCTAGTTGGGTAATGAAACGTCTGCAGGAAAACAAGCATGCTTAGAGAGCACCAAGGACCACACTGTCCTCCTTCTCCACTTCACAAACCCCACATCCATCTAGCACTGATGATGTTACCTAGTTGGGTAATGAAACGTCTGCAGGAAAATAAGCATGCTCAGAGAGCACCAAGGACCCCTCATTTCAACCCTGAGCTACAAATATTCTCCTTTATTGATTTCTAAGGTTGTTGAAACAACCCGTGTCGGACATGAGTCAGGACGCTGGATTCAAAAGAATTCAATTTTGAACCATCGCTGATCTTTAACAATATATGACAGGGACTGTTTCTTTTGTATATTACACACAAATTTGTGCTCTCCTCTAGACCTTTACCTAACTATGGGCCTATTTTAGAAAAAAGGACGAAAAGGCCTGTGGAGTTATAATTAGAAATAAGCACCTTGCAATTAGCAGCCAGTACCACAGGCTTGCCTTACCTTCTCCATCTCTTGAAAGTCTTCATCAAGTTTGGTCCCTTCTGCTCCACTGATCTTCTCACTGAAAAGCTGCAGGAGGAAAAGAATAACGATATAACAATGGTACAGCAGAAAAACCAAAGTCTATGGAGATTCTCAGTCCTCCAGGTCATGGTTGTTCCAAAGATGCTTTGTCAAGAGGCAACTGGGGTTCCCAGTTTTTCTTCGAAGATGTTTGGCTTCCCATCCAAGAAGCTTCTTCAGCTCTGAAGAAGCTTCTTGGATGAGAAGCAAAATGTCTTCAAAGAAAAAAAAACAGAAAGTCCAGTTGCGTCTTGAAAAAGCACCTTTGGGAGAACCCCAAGTAGCAATAGCACTTCAATTTATATATCACTTCATAGTGCTTTACAGCCCTCTCTAAGCGGTTTACAGAGTCTCCTCCATACATTTGGGGAACATGTGTTTTGGCTATTCAGTGTATCATGTGTGCATGCTCTTTGTCGCACGAAAGTTGTTGCTTTGTCAGTCAAGGGAATTCCCATTTCAGGCGCAAGAACGAGACTTATCTCCCCTCCCCAGCTTATCTTTCTGGCCTGCCCCCTCCTCTTTATCACTTCTGGGCCTCGACTTTACCAGTTCCACCTCCAAACCACACCAGGTTGTAGCAGATGTTTCCTCATAGTCATAGATCTTCGGGTTTCTAGGAACCACAAGAGTTTCTGGCCCACCAACATCACACACACACCTCCTTTAAATGTCTTCTGCTCATAACTCAACTGGCACAGCAGTAACTACAATTACAATGAACGCACAACAATATGCGTGGACACCAAAGGGGCTACATTGGTGCAATCCAGACAAAAGAAAAGCACTCCATTTCCACTTCTTGAGACCACCATTATCAGAGAGAGAGAGAGGGAGGGAGGGAGGGGGAGGGAGGGAGGGAGGGAGGGAGGGAGAGAGAGAGAGAGAGAGAGAGAGAGAGAGAGAGAGAGAGAGAGAGAGAGAGATTTTCCTGGTTCGAATGCCATGCTAAACCATGATTTGTTTCAACCAAATTTAATAAACCAAGACTGGTTGGGATTGCACTACCAGCTAAGCCCTATTCAGCCTCCCAGCTTTGACAAGGTGGTCCTGCAAAAATTCAGCACTAAACCGATTCTCCTGCTCATTCCAACTTAAAAGATTTCTTGTTCTCACTCCTTTCCTTAAGTGTCCCAAACCCTGAAAGCTGACACTACAAAAAAAAAAAAATGATTTTGGTCTCATATACATGTGTGTTTTTTCATGGGTTTGAGGATGAGGGAAAGGAGCATGGGGCTTTTAAGCCTTCACAAAAATGAAAAGAGGAGGAAAAAATTCAATCCCACCTTTTCCAATGATTCCACTTTCTCTTTTATGCATGCACACATACACGCACATTGCCCAAGTGATATCAACTGAAGCTCTTTGGAAGCTGGTAGGCTAAATTACAGCCCTTAAAAGTTAGTAACCTTTAGCATTGCTATAAACTGAGCTGGCCTCGTTAAGGATCAGCTCAGTGTTAGAATGCAACCAGTGGGGTGGTGGGGAACTGATTTTACTACACTGAAAGCTACTAAATTCTATTCCAATCATGGACAGGCTAACCCTGGAGCATCTTCTGATAGTGTTTTACACCGTTACCAGCAGGAATTAGAAACAGAACAAAAAGCTCCTAAAGAAAAGGTCCACACACATTGTCAACATATATCCATGTCCCTATTAAAAGGAAGACAAATTCAAGGAATAAAAGGTCCTTTATCCATACGGAAGAAAAATCCTTCCTTCCTTATTTATTTATCAAATTTGGGTCTCCTCCGGATTCCATCTGCCAGCCAATGTCGGCTGGTGACTCCCCGGGGGAGAGCCTTCTCTGTTGCAGCTCCGGCCTCTGGAACGAGCTCCCTGTTGAGATCCGGATCCTTACTACCCTCCCGGCCTTCCGCAAAGCCACCAAGTCCTGGCTGTTCCAGCAGGCTGGGGGGAGCTGAGAAGCATCTACCTCCACGGAAATTGTGAATGTTGGTTCTGTTTTTAATATGTTGTCTTTGTCTCGTTCCCCCCTTTCCCTTGTCTTTTGTGAGCCGCCCGGAGTCCTCCGGGAGTGGGCGGCATACAAGACAAATAAATAAATAAAATAAATAAATAAATAAATAAATAAATAAATAAATAAATAAATAAATAAATAAATAAAGTTGCTGCCCATCTCACAATTCATATGATCCCTCCCTCCTCTCTTCCTTATCAAATTTATTTGCTACCCATCTTGCAGTTCAAGTGATTCCTCCCTCCCTCCCTTATTTCCTTCCTTTTCACTCTTGATTTAGCAATAGCACTTAGACTTATATACCACTTCACAGTTCTTTACAGCTCTCTCTAAGCGGTTTAGAGTCAGCAAATTGCACCCCAACAATCTGGGTTCTTATTTTAACGACCTCAGAGGAATGGAAGGCCTAGTCAGCCTTGTGCCTCTGAAAGTCAAACTGCTGATAGTCGGCAGAACTAGCCTGCATTCACCCTGCCAACAAAAGTGCGTCTAGTCAAGGCTATGGTTTTCCCAGTTGCAATGTATGGCTGTGAAAGTTGGACCATAAGAAAGGCTGAGCGCCAAAGAATGGGAGGCCTTTGAACTCTGGTGCTGGAGAAGACTCCCGTGAGTCCCTTGGATTGGAAGGTGATCAAACTGGTCAGTCCTAGGAGATCAACCCTGACTGCTCTTTAGAAGGCCAGATCCTGAAGATTGAACTCAAGTACTTTGGCCACTTAATAAGAAAGAAGGACTGACTGGAGAAGAGCCTAATGCTGGGAACGATTGAGGGCAAAAGAAGAAGGGGACGGCAGAGAATGAGATGGCTGGATGGAGTCACTGAAGCAGTCGGCATGAACTTAAATGGACTCCAGAGGATAGTAGAGGAGGAAGGCTTGGAGGAATGTCATTCATGGGGTCACGACGGATCGGACATGACTTCGCAACTAACAACAACAACTGCATTCTAACCACTGTGCCACCGTGGCTTTTTACCCACTCCTTGCCCAGAATGAGCCTGCTGAGGATTGATACAATATCCATCTCAGTGTGGTTGTGTCGATTAACCCAAATGCAACAGAAAGAATTCTCTACCATGTACACCCTCTTCCATGTGAGGCCAAAAAAATAATCTAGGGATGTCACACGGCCCATACTAACATGGCTATTTGGAGTGAGTACTGCAGCAGTGACAGTACAAAAGGCCAGATCCATCAATATGGAAGCATTCACCCTGACTATCTGCACTTAATACACTCCGTAATTCGATAAACAGAATTCTTAGAACTGTGTTTCCTCAATGCTGTCTCTCAAGCAGAGGTTAATGGGGGCCATTCATCTTGTTATGTTAAGTCAAGTCAACAATCACAAGCCCCAGGGAGCAGTTTAATTCAAACTTAACAGGTAAACCGTCTCCTGTAAGCACATTCTCACAGATACAATAATAGCCTGTTTTTAAAGTGACATAATACTTGTGATGACAACCAGGAAGCCAACCTGGGGCTTTTGGCCTCTGGAGACAGTTACTTACATGCTCTTTGTCCAAATTAATGGACCTGCCAATCATATTGTCTGTATTCTATTCACAGTCCATTCCCTTGGGTTCTCTACCTAATTATTCCAATGAATTCTGTTATCTAAAGCAGTGTTTTTCAACCTTTTTTGTGCAAAGGCACACTTTTTTCATGAAAAAAATCACGAGGCACACCACCATTAGAAAATGTTAAAAAAATTTAACTCTGTGCCTATATTGACTATATATAAAGTAATTTTCCCACGGCACACCTTACACTATGTCACGGCACACTAGTGTGCCGCGGCACAGTGGTTGAAAAACACTGATCTAAAGGGATGCGGTGGCTCAGTGGCGGAGAAGCTGAGCTTGTCAATCAGAAAGGTCGATCAGAAAGGGGAAGGAGGAGGAGGAGGAGGGGGGAGGAGGAGGAGGGGGAGGAGGAGGAGGAGGAGGAGGAGGAGGAGGAGGAGGAGGAGGAGGAGGAAGAGATAGATGGGACAATGACTATCTTGAGCCCAAATATTATAGGCAATGGAGTCTTGTAATGTTGTAATTGCCAATTTGTGCCTATCGGCTCAAAAATAAATCCTACTGAGCTTCTGTAGCCAAGCTGTATAACAAATGCCTTTTCCTTTTTAAAAGAGCTTATTGTTGTGCTTAGGCAAATATTACTACCTTGCTTAAAAGAAAGGGAAAGAACATTTGAGAAAGAGACCTGGGATAAAATGCAGTCATAATCTTGGAGCTCATAGCAACTCTACCCACACAATAACATTGCCCCATACTTTTGGCCACCTGATCCACAATGTTAGTCCTTGAATATTTGATTGTTTTGGGAGGTGGGGATCTGTTCTTTGCAAACTTGCAATATGATTTTTTTTAGGAGGAGGAGAAGGAGAAGGAGGAGGAGGAGGAGGAGGAGGAGGAGGAGGAGGAGGAGGAGAAGAAGAAGAAGAAGAAGAAGAAGAAGAAGAAGAAGAAGAAGATGAGGATGAAGAAGAAGATGAAGATGAGGAGGAGGAGAAGAAGATGATGAAGAAGAAGATGAAGATGATGATGGTGGTCGTCAGCCTGTGCAACTCTCCAGTCCTTGTAACAATGACATGGTGGGAAAATATTTTAACAAAAGCACCACAAGGTTGCAACAACTTGAGGCTGTTGTTTACTACAAGGGAGAAGCAACACTAAGCAACTCTCCCTGGACACAATGTAAGATACAGAGCAAACCTTTGTGGTGGAAACAAGAGAGCAACAATATAGCTTTAGAAAGGTTTTCTTTTCCTTTTCATTTCCTTACTCCCCAAATCAAAAGCCTATTTTTTATATATATTTTTGCTTCTGTTTGGGCCCAGGTATGACCTCACCACTTTCCTTTTTCTGTTCTGGAGCTGGAGACAAAAGACAAATATAAAACTCCAGCTTCCTAGTTTGGCCGAATCCCACCACTGTCACATAAATAAAACACCTTCTTACAAAGTAGCTTCTAAAACAAAAAAAAGCTGGCTGGCTGTTTTAACTCTGTTTTCACAGCTTGGCAACCGGGGAAAAGAAACTTTGCACAAAAGGGAGATGAAAGAAAGTGTATTTTCCAAAACAAAAGTAGATTGGAGAAGATGATCTTTAGATTTTATTCAGGTTTGTTAATTTCAAGAGGGCCAGCTAAATGTAAACAAGCACAAGTTTTGGGTGCACTGGGCTCTAAAGAAAACAACTTATGGATTAATATTTGTGTGATGCAGTGGTGAACATGCTGTCAGGCCTACAGCGGTTCCTTTAAGAATCTTTGTAGATTGTAGAAGTTTATTTATATGCCGCCCTTTTCCCTGGGGGGACTCAGGGCGGCTCACAACCCAAAGGGAAGGGGGAAGGGAGTGTGGCCTGCCACACTCTCATTAAGGGGGGGGGGGAATTAGCAAGGGGTAGAATGCGTTGTTTAAAAATAAAAAAAATCCTTTCTAGAAGCTCAAGGTCATCTTTTGTCTCCCAAACCTTTGCACCTGATCGGAAGCAATTGGGCGTAGGTGCTAGCGTGGAAGAAGAAGATTGGACCATGTGATGGACTGTGGGTGTGGGGACAAGATCATGAACTTTTAACTGGGTGGGATCCTGATGTAACTTCCAGAATTGGGATTCCATAGCACGATGCCAACAAGCCTGTCTTATTAAATTGGAATTTTAAGGATAGCTTTTCCTTTGACTCTGATTTAATTCTGCATGATATTTGGAACGCTGACACATGCATGGAAAAGTAACTTATGAGATTGTAATATTAGCAATAGCAATAGCAGTTAGACTTATATACCGTATATACTCGAGTATAGGCCGACCTGAATATAAGCCGAGGCACCTAATTTTACCACAAAAAAACTGGAAAAGTTATTGACTCGAGTATAAGCCTAGGGTGGGAAATGCAGCAGCTACCGGTAAATTTCAAAAATAAAAATAGATACCAATAATGTTTTTGAATATTTATTTCAAAGAAAAACAGTAAACTAGCGGTGTATTCAATGAAATACTTCACTCACCTCATGATGCTGATGTCCCGCTGTGATGATAATGTCCCGTGCAGCCGCGGGAGCGATGTCCCGCCTCCTATGACACACGGCACAGTGATTCCTATCATTGGATCACTGTACCAGAGGAGGTGGGACATCGCTATGTGGCTGCTTGCCATAACAAGGAGGAGGTGGGACATCGTTGCAGAGCGGCAGAAGGGGGAGGAAGGGGAATCGTAAGACAGCCCTGCATTACATTAGAACGTGAGGAGGGGGGATGGTGCGGTGCGCGCTGCGCGGCAAACTGACACAGAGGGAGGGGAAACTCACAGGGGCACTGGGCCATTCACGAGTGTCACCCAGCGGCATGGCCCCGCCCCTTTTTCTCCTCCATTTCGGGCAAATTTTTCACTGACTCGAGTATAAGCCAAGGCGGCTTTTTTCAGCCCAAAAAGTGGGCTGAAAAACTAGGCTTATACTCGAGTATATACAGTACTGCTTCATAGGGCTTTCAGCCCTCTCTAAGCGGTTTACAGAGTCAGCAGATCGCCCCCACAGTCTGGCTCCTCATTTCACCCACCTCGGAAGGATGGAAGGCTGAGTCAACCTTGAGCCGGTGAGATTAGAACCGCTGAACTGAAGATAACAGTCAGCTGAAGTGGCCTGCAGTACTGCACCCTAACCACTGCGCCACCTCGGCTCTTGTACAGTATAATCTTTTTTACAGTGTGAGTTCAAGAAGTGTGATCTGCCATCTCACGACTCACCATCTAATCCAGTGGTTCTCAATATGTGGGTTGAGATATAAGGGTCGAACGACCCTTTCACAGGGGTCGCCTAAGAACATCGGAAAACACATATTTTTTTCCCCAATTTTTTATTTTATCAATTTCATATATACATTCACAATTATATGATCTCATAACTGTTATTAATAATATGTATTTATAACAATTTTTCCCTACAGTTGACAATATACTTGAAAATTGCTTTCTTACCATAGATCCATCTTATCTTACAACGGTCCTACTTCTTCTTCCCTCCCTCCCTCTTTCCTTCCCTCGTTTCTTCTCTCCTACTCTCCTTCCTTCCCTCCCTCCTTCCCCCTTCCCTCCCTCCTTTCTTCTCTCCTTCTCTCCTTCCTTCCCTCCTTCCTTCCTTCCTTCCCTCCTTTCTTCTCTCCTTCTCTCCTTCCTTTCCCCCTTCCTTTCCCCCTTCCTTTCCTCCTTCCTTCCCCCTTCCTTCTCTCCTACATTCCCTCCTTCCTTCCCTCATTTCTTCTCTCCTTCTCTCCTTCCTTCCCTCCTTCCTTCCCTCCTTTCTTCTCTCCTTCTCTCCTTCCTTCCCTCCTTTCTTCTCTCCTTCTCTCCTTCCTTCCCTCCTTCCCTCCCTCCTTCCTTCCCCCCTTTCTTCTCTTTCTTCTCTCCTTCCTTCCTTCCTCCTCTCCTTTCCCTTCTCTCCTTCCCCTTCCTCCCCTTTACCCTTCCCCTCTTCTTCTCATTCCTCCCCTCTTTCCTACTCTTACATTCCCTCCCATTCTTCCTCTGCCTTTCCCTTTCTTCTATTCCTCTCCTTCCTCCTCTCCTTCCTATCTTTCCTTCTACTCCTCCCTCCATCCACTCTATCCGTTGTTGTGAAAACACATATTTTTGATGGTCTTAGGAACCAAGACACCAATTTTATGGTTGGGGGTCACCACAACAGGAGGAACAGTATTAAAGGGTCGCGGCATTGGGAAGGTTGAGAACCACTGGTCTAATCCAATGCTCCAGAGTCCATCAATAAACATTTGTGAGCCAATAAATGTTGTTTATAGGTCACAAGGGTATTTGGGGCATCCCCAATTCGCTAAGTAATTTCCATCCGGAATTTTGCTGCAGCCTTAGGGCTTGAGTGGAATTCATCCCATTTGGCTTTTCCTATCCAAGGCTGTGATCAGCCTGACCCTAATTGCAGGTTATTGTTTTTGTCTGTCTCGAATTGAATCTGAATGCAGGTTTGGCTCAGGGGTGGAGCAGAACTGGCTGGCACCTCAAGCTGTTACCGCATCTGTGAGCTCTCTGTGTAACCGAAGCCTTTGGCTGGGTCAATAATATTCTGTTGCAGAGTTTATTCCTCTAATTTCTCAACGGCATGCCCTGACCTCTTTGTGAGCCGCTGAAGAATGACAAGCATGGAGCAATAAACAAACTAATGAAAGGTTCTCGGGAGTCTAAAATATCCACCTGCCACAAGGAAGGACCACCTGCAGTCATAAACTGTTCTTCTTTCTCTGCAGGTTGTAGGATTCCCAACTGCTCTCCAAGGCAGGTCATTTGGGATGCCTCAATTCAAACAGCTGGAAAGGACCATGGAGGTCTTCTAGTCGAACTCCCTGCTCAAGCAGGAAACCCTGTCCCATTTCAGACAAATGGCTGTCTAATCTCTTCTTAAAAACCTCCAGTGATGGAGCACGCACAACTTCTGGAGGCAAGTTATTCCACTGGTTAATTGTTCTCACTGTCAGGAAATTTCTCCTTAGTTCTAAGTTGCTTCTCTCCTTGATTAGTTTCCACCCATTGCTTCTTGTTCTACCCTGGGGTGCTTTGGAGAATAGCTTGATTCCCTCTTCTCTGTGGCAACCCCTGAGATACTGGAACACTGCTTCTGTCCTTGCTTAATTTCCATCCGTTGCTTCTTGAGTTCCCAATCATGGCATCAATATTCCATGCTGAAGGATGTGTGTTGAAGAAGGCCACTGATCTTGCATCAGGCACATCTGAAGTTCAGTCCCAGTGGAGCAGATGTTACATTCAGAACAGTTGGGTCGATGTTATGATATATGATATAATTAAATATTATGGATGTTCAGCTAAAATAGGATATGAGGATTTGATGTTAATAGAGGATTTTACAAGTAAGTAAATGAAATGTCAGCATGTGTTATGGATTAATTCTTTGGCATAGCTAAGGATGAAGGATGTTTAAATAACTATAGGTAATTAAAACTGGAGGTATAATGATGTTAATATGGTAAACATTTGAGTTAAGATATTTGAATTAATATGAGTTAATGGAAGAGAAGCACCAAAGCATGTTGTAACCAGTTGATATACTTCTTCTTTTTTATAATAGATACCTGTGTTTTGTTTTTCTTCCTGCCTTGTCCTTTGTCGTTTTTGTCTTTTTATTTATTTATTTATTTATTTTGCCTTTTCTTTTTGATTTTTTCTTTTCCCACTGGTGTGGGCAGGTATTGTTCAAGATTATTACTTTTATTAATATTTTTAAATAATAATTACAGTCAAATGAAAATGGATATATAATAATGCTTGAGTTAATATGAGTTATGTTTGTTGACCGTGGAGGATCTGTAATCGATTGATACATTTTCTACAGATGTAAAGAAAGATGCTGTACTTGTTTCAATTAAAATTAAAAAAACATTTATTAAAAAAAAAAGTAATAATTGGATATGAATATTGAATGGTACCCATGAAAGGAAGATTAGAAATCCTTTTGGATTATATACAAAAGTTAATAAAAAAAGAATTAAGTTAGATGCAGTTTAAGTTTTGATTATTAGGGCTAAAATGTTATGATACAGGATATAGTCAAATAAAGGAGGGATAATGATGACAACCTATATACATATATATGAGTATAATATAAGGAAACTGGATGAAAATTGCCAACAGCGATTTGGAAAGGAGGATTAGAAAAGTCTGTTATTAAATATTATGGATGTTTAGCTAGAATAGGACATAAGGATTCAGCGTTATTGGAGGATTTTAGAAATATTAAATGAAATGCCAGTATGTGGTTATGTATTAAATTTCAGTATATTTTAAGGATGTTTAAATAATTATAGTTAAATATAAATGGAGGTATAAGGGTAACATGTATAAATATTTGAGTTAAAATACTTGAGTTAATATGAATTATGCTTGATGACTGTGGAAGAGATGCACAAAACCTTTTGTAACCGACTGATACACTTTCTACAGTATGTGCTGTTTGTTTTGAAAATAAAAATAAAAAATAATAGAAAAAGGCTCTCTGACTGCTTGCATTAATATAAGCTGACACAGCACTTGGGTCTTGCTGAGTGGGATTAGAAAGAAGCAAAATTCAACTATAGGGACAGTAGGAAGCAAAATTTTTGATAAGATGGAGCAGACAGACAAAGGGCCCTTTGAGTGAGGAGGGACTCAAGCATAATTCTCTGGCTTATTTCCCACCAGGCAGTGACATCGCACACCCGCTGCATTGTGTATGTATCACAAACCTTGTCTGCTGAAGCTGTCCCATCCCTAGTTTAAAAAAAAAAATCCATCATCAAGTGTACCCCAAGACCGACCTCCCTGTTTGCCACTTGCTAGCATGCAAAAACAACATACCTTCCAAAGAGAGAATGTCTCACCTTTCAAAGAGTTTTCCTTCAACAAATAAACAAGCAAGATGCTATTGGTGGAAGTCAAAAATAAATAAATAACCTGTTTCCCTGAAAATAAGACCTCCCCGGATAAGAAGCCCAATCACGCTTTTGAGAGCATGCGCTAAAATAAGCCCCCCCCTTGAAAATATTGCAACACAGCAGCTGCCATGAGGTGACCACACTCACCTCCTCCTGCATCTCAAAAATAATAAGACCTCCCCAAAAATAAGGCCAAGGGCTTATTTCTGTGGCACGACAAAACCACGCCCGTCAAAATAGCGGTGATGAAATCGCGTCGCTAAAGGTGCGACGTCATCACTGCGCGTCATCACCGCCACGACAACAGCACGGCAACAGAAGGGCGCTTTAAAACGGCGCCGTGGCAGAAAGCCGATTTCAATTAAGGTAAGGGTTAGGATTAGGTTTAGGGGTTTGTTTTAGGGTTAGGTTTAGGGTTAGGTTTAGGGTTAGGTTTAGGGTTAGGTTTAGGTTTAGGGTTAGGTTTAGGGTACTGAGTGCTTGGGAATCGCGGATTTGCCCTCCGCGATTATGTCATCGCGGTAGGGTCGCGTTTTTCCTTAGCGCTTCGAACAGCGCGAATTAGTTTTCGCGCTTATGTCTCCACGGATAAGGGCTTCACGGATTTGTGGTGGAACCGCTTATTTCGGGGGGGAATAAGACCCTGTCTTATTTTTGGGAAAACACAGTACTGGACTGCTACCATTCTCACTCCCACTTTTTTATTTTGTTGTTTCATTGTTTTAGTTTTCTTCTCCAAGTATGTGTACAGTGGCAAACGCAATAAATCAAAACAATAGCAAAACTATAACAACATGCTCTATGAAAAATCAAGTAAATCAGGAATGTTTAATGTGTCCTGTCCACCTAGGCCTAGATATTTTTTTAAAAAAATTCAATTGTAATGAGCTCATGAACAATTTGAGAAACTATTTTGATCATTGCCAAGTGGGTGCAAGAAGACCTTTTAAAAATATTTGGGAACTTGCCTTGAGGGCTTTATAACTTTTTCACTCCACGTTTGAGCGGGGAACACCAACAGTTAAGGATTAAAAAGTTTTAAGAGGAACACTTGCAGTTTTGGCAGCTCCCTAAATAAAATGGCATGAAATATTTGTAGCAAACATCTATAAACACAGCCTGGAATGTTAAAAATGCAATATGCTTCCTGGTTTAAAAATCTGATTACAGGCGGGGGGGGGGAGATCCTCACATGGAAACTCCCATGTACAGGAAAAGATGTTCAATCTGCTAACATGGTAAATTCGATGCACATCAGTTCCTATATTGTTGAATTAGCTTAAGATCTTGTTTGAAGAAATGTCCTTCAGGGTTCAGTTCCAAGTGGGAAGAAAGACACTGGAAATATGGAGGCTGCTTGGACAGATGGTTTATTAGTGAAGCAGAACCACCAAGCATGTGTGAGTGGAGAGTGAGTATTATTTATACCCTCTCTTGGGGCTTTGAACTTGAGCTTCCTGTTCCTGTGACAAGGGTATGTGTCCGATTGTTTGCAGTCAGACTCCAATGTGGAGTCATGTTTGTTTGAATCTAGTTTGGTTGAACCTTGCTGGGTGATATAACGTAATGAAGGGGCTTGGTCGTGCCATATGGTGAGCTCTATTGATAGATAATCCTATTATGTCCTAGAGGGTCATGTCTTAAAATCCCATCACCCTGAACTGTGGTCTTTTGTCTTGTAGATAAGCTGGCACCAAAATATCTGCTGCAGGCAGGGAGCTGAGGTTGAGTTTCTGTCTCCAAGCGCATGTTTCTCAATTTCTCATCCAGGGAAATATAATATTCTGCCTTTTTAATATTTACTACACTATTTCATTCTTCTAGGAGAGGGGTCCATTATTTCTCAAGATGATGCAGAAATACGAAGAGTGGTCAGACAGGACTGTATTTTATCTCCGCAGTTGTTTAATATTTACTCTCAGTCAATTTTTAATGAAGCAGTGGAAAACATTGATGCTGGCCTCAAAGTAAACGGTGTTCAGATCAACAAGTTAAGATATGCTGATGATATAGTTCTGCTTGCCAGTAAGCATGAAGACCTTCAGCTCCTCATCAACAGAGTTTCAGAAATATCTGAAAAATATGGCTTGAGGCTTAACACCTCAAAAACCAAGATCATGGTCGTCAGCAAACAACCCATTAACTTACCACCAATAAATTCGGAAGGAATACCACTAGAAAAAGTTGAAAGGATCATGTACCTCGGTTTTAATTTACATGAAAGCTGGGACATGATCAGTGAAGTAAAGACTAGGATAGAGAAAGCTCAAACAGCATTCTTCAAAATGAAAAAGGTCTTCTGCAGTCACGACATAAGCCTCAGACTGAAAATCAGGCTGGTCAGATGTTTACATCTTTTCTATTCTGCTGTACGGAGTAGAGAGTTGATCTCTGACACACACAAAAAAACACTTGAAGAAACTAGAAACATTTGAAATGCAGATTTACAGACGGCTGTTACGTATAAGCTAGGTTGACAAAACCACAAATGAAAAGGTGATAAGCCACCTGGGAAAACCATCAAAGCCATTAAAAACGAAAGAATATTTTGGACATGTGATGCGACGCCCAGAAAAATACGGCATCCTTCACTTCATCCTCCAGGGAAAGATTGAAGGCAAATGAGATCCAGGCAGAAGAAGAACATCATGGCTTCAAAACCTAAGGGACTGGTTTGGATAAAACTCAGCAGCACTTTTTCATGTGGCTCTTGGCAAAAATAGGATTGCCAACATGATCGCCAATGTCCAAAGACAGATATGGAAGAATAGCAATAGCAATAGCAGTTAGACTTATATACCGCTTCATAGGGCTTTCAGCCCTCTCTAAGCGGTTTACAGAGTCAGCATATCGCCCCCACAGTCTGGGTCCTCATTTCACCCACCTTGGAAGGATGGAAGGCTGAGTCAACCCTGAGCCGGTGAGATTAGAACCGCCGAACTGCAGATAACAGTCAGCTGAAGTGGCCTGCAATACTGCACCCTAACCACTGCGCCACCTCGGAGGATGAGGAGGAAGAGGAGGAGGAGGAAGAGAGGGGTGGGTGCTAACTTTCTTCAATCTATACTCAGAAGAAGCATATTCTCCTGGACTCAGAATGTTTTCTATGAATGGAAACGATAAGCAAAAAACTGAGAACCATTTTTTGACCTTCAGAAATAATAAAAAGGAATACCGAGGAAACATAAAACCAAAGAAAAACTTTTTGCATAACGATTGGGCTTGCAGGAAATCTCTTTCCCCCCTCAGGGCGCAAAACGCATCTCAGATTGACAAGGTTTCTTTGCCTTTAAGATGCTCTCTCTATCCAATCCAATTTCGGATGACACCGTGGCACGCAATTATGTTTCAATGTGTAGGCTCGATACGAACACATAAAAATATATTTTCACCGGTGTCAACCAGTTGGGGACGTGATGTTCCACATAAATCGCATTTCGCTGCTCCCTAATTTAATTTCAAGATTCAAACCTCTTGCAGGGACAAAATGTTCCAGATTGTCTTGCACAAAGCTCGAATAAAACAGGCAAATATACTGTAAAGCCTGGTGGCACTACCCCAGTGGTGGGTTTCAAAAATTGTTCGAACCTACTCTGTGGGTGTGGCCTCCTTTGTGGGAGTGGCTTGCTGCCCATGTGACCGGATGGGAGTAGCTTGCCACCCATGTGACCGGATATGAAGATGCCGACGACACTTGTCAGAACCACCTTAAATTACCTCACACACAGCACTGGCATGCATGAGAATATGATGTAAACTTGTTTTTTAAAAGGCATCTTTGGTTTGCGTTAAAACAACTTCAACACACGCAATGTTCTGATTGCACCACAAACGCAGTAGTCATCCTTACCTTTCACAGAGCCACTGAGTTTTATAAATAGGAGCATGATAGTGTAGAATAATCATATCCAAGGACCAGTGGTGGGTTTCAAAAAAGTTTGGAACCTCTTCGGTAGGTGTGGCCTGCTTTCCGGGTCCACTGGTGGAACCTCCTCTATCCGGTTCGGTAGATTTGACGAACCGGTTCTACACAATCAAGCCTAGAGAAGTCCTATTCTATTCTATTCTATTCTATTCTACTCTACTCTTCTCAATTACTTTCAAGCCATCAGCCTGGACATTCCAAAGGGCTGATTTTCTGTCTCTGCTACCATATCAACTATCCACCGACCTACCCCCTATAGTTGATTCAGTTTATCTTAAAGAGTCATTCCATTTTTACTCACATGATGGCAATTATTACTAAATCGCCATCTCTAGCCACCAATTAGCATGGACATATTTTACACAAACCCATGCCTTTTATTCCTGCAATGTCTCAGGGGCTCCCCCATCTACTGTACGTGCTCCACTAATCTATGATTCAGCAGTGTAACAAATCCAGCGCAACCCACAGAGAATATTTCATACTCTTGAGATGCATTAGAGTTATTGTACGCGCGTTGCTCGGCTATGCTTACGTTGCGGTTAGTCAAACTTTTATGAAGAATGCCTCTTTTGTTCTTGACATTGGAAAGGAGGCCTAACAGCTGCCGATGAGCAATTTACTGGTGGGATAAGCAGTAGCTTTTCTTTTTTAAAAACGAGAGCCAGGAAATTAAAAAAAAAAAACCATATTATCTAAACCTCTGGGGCAGTCAGAGAAAAGGGCAGCCCTGATTTCATTTGAAAGATTGAATGGGCAGTTCTCATCACAGCTTCACGACGTCATTTGTAAAATAAATTTGAAAAGGAAAACGCACGTCTCTCAAAATCATGGCTGGATTTATACGTTTTACTAAGCCAGTAGTTCCTAACATGGCAACTTCCAGACGGAGAACTAGAATAGAATGAATGAGAGCTGGAAGGGACCTTGGAGGTCTTCTAGTCTAGCCCTCTGCTCAAGCAGGAGAACCTATTTCATTTCAGATAAGTGACTGTCTAGTCTCTTCTTAAAAACATCCAGTGATGGAGCAGCCACGATTTCTGGAGGCAATGTGTATGACCTTCCAGAATTCTGTGCTGGTGCTGGCTGTGGAATTCTGGTTCAGTCTGGGCTAAAGGTGGCCCTGCCAGAAGCTTCTATTTCTGCAAACATCATTCTCAAAGGCAGTGATGATAGAGGGAATCTCCCTGCAACCCCTGAGAGACGCATCATAGAGATTCATGGTCTGTTTTAACCCTTATTTGTATAAGTTGCAGTGGATAGATGCACACGTCATATAACCATGCCCTAACATGGTTTATAAGTCATAATGAAGCCCAGACTGAACCCATTATGGCTTCGTACCCTGGTTCTCAACCAAAGCAATTTCCAGATGTGTGGACTTCAATCCCCAGAATTCCACAGCCAGCATCTGGACTAGAAGACCTCCAAGGACCCTTCCCAGCTCATTCATTCTATTCTATTCATTGTGACTTATAAACCATGTTAGGGCTTTGATTGACATGTGCATCTATCCACTGCAACTTACACAGATAAGGGTTAAAACAGACCAGGAATCTCTACGATGCCTCTCTCCGGGGTTTGTAGGGAGATCCCCTCTACTACTATCACTGCTTTGGAAAATGATGTTCGCAGAAACAGAAGCTTCTGGTAGGGCCACCTTTGCTAGTAAGTCAAAATGAGAAGGATGGGGTTCTACAACCGGAAGTCAATCCAAAATATTTAGAAGACATCCTGAAAAATCAAACCTGAAAAAAGGCAACAGGAAAAAAAAAACACCTTCTCTATTCTTGCCAAGAAAATAATATGGGCACAGCCATAATGTTTAGATCGGGGTTGGCAACCTTAAACACTCAAAGAGCCACAAAAATACTAACTGGAAGTCTCTCATTCAATTCTGTTGCTGACTGGAAGTCTGGTTCCCCCACCATAGAGTCTCTTTCTAGTGCGGCATCCTTTTTTGTCTGCCGACCTGAAGTCTAGTTATCCCACCATAGAGTCTCCTTCTAGTGCGGCATCCTTTTTTGTCTGCTGATCTGAAGTCTAGTTAACCCACCATAGAGTCTCCTTCTAGTGCGGCGTCATTTTTCGTTTGCCGACCTGAAGTCTAGTTATCCCATCATGGAGTCTCCTCCTAGTGTGGTGTCCTTTTTCGTCTGCCGACTGGAAGTCTACTTATCCCACCATAGAGTCTTCTCCTAGTGTGGCTTTTACCGACTGATAACAGGGAGCCGCAGCAGAGAGAGGAAAGAGCCACATGCGGCTCCAGAGCCGTGGGCTGCTGACCCCTAGTTTAGATGAATCTGGGTACCAGATGGTGATATCCTCAGGTTAGAAGGTTCTCCTCTAATTGCTGATTGGCTAAGATCGGCAGAATTTTCATGGGTAGATCTGGGACTCCGGCGATCGCTCAAACAGAGCCGGAAGGAGGCCACTAAATGGTACCTGCCTGCCTTCTTTTGGTTGGCAAGACAAAAACCTCAAGGATAAAGGACCCAAAAGCTCTTATAAATAGATCATAATAGAAAAGTTAATGAAGCCATCTTGAAAGAATTCTAACAAATTGTCCCTCTGTTGGAGAACTCTTTTATGTGATTAAAGCTGAGCTATCCTTTTGTTCTTCTGTGTCACTTTTCCTGGTCGATTCAGAGTACGTGTTTGATTTCTTGGCCAAGACAGATGGAGGAATATATTGTACTGTATTTTAAGATGCTTTTTATTTTGTTTTTACTCCTTGCTAGCTGGGCAAAGTCAAGGAAGGAAGGAAGGAAGGAAGGAAGGGAGGGAGGGAGGGAGGGAGGGAGGGAGGGAGGAAGGAAGGAAGGAAGGAAGTCACTTTTTTCAGAGCTGTTATAACTTCATACTGTCAGTAAATGAACTGTTGTAAGTCAAGGACTATCTGCATTGGGGCTATCCAACGTTTTAGATTCAATTCTGAGGAGAGGTTTTATAACATGGGGAGTATGCTTGTAATCCACACTGTATATCGGATATTAATACAATTGAGCAAGTCCAGAGGTATTTCACAAGAAGAGTCCTCCACTCCTCTGCTCACAACAGAATCCCTTATGCCACCAGGCTCGAAATTTTGGGCTTGGACAATCTGGAACTATGCTGCCTACGGTCTGATCTAAGCATAGTACACAAAATTGTCTGCTACAACGTCCTACCTGTCAACGACTACTTCAGCTTCAACCTCAATAATACGCGGGCAAACAATCGATACAAACTCAAGTTAAATCGCTCCAAATTCGATCGCAGAAAATACAACTTCAGCAACAGAGTGGTCAACGCCTGGAATGCTCTACCTGACTCCGTGGCTACAGCTTCAAATCCTTACAGCTTCAACCTCAAACTGTCCACCGTGAACCTCACCCCATTCCTAAGAGGTCTGTAAAGTGGGCGTGCATAAACGCACCAGCGTACCTTCCGTCCCTGTCCTACTGTCCTACCCATTTATTTGTACTCATTTCTTTTGTCCATGTCCACGTTTATGCTTATACCTGTTGAACTGAATTGAATTTATTGCATTTATATGCCACCCTTTTCCCCAAAAGGGACTGTTGTCTTATACATGTCTGACAAATCAAATAAATAAAATGAAATAAAATAAGTGAAAAGCCCAACACATCTGCTTCCAAGGTGCCATGATTCTAGAAAGAAGTGGCTGTTTCAGTGAGTTGCAGATGTTTCATTTATTTTATTTTTTTATTGAAAATTTTTAGAAAAAAAAACTTTTGCAAATATTTACCTCCCCCCCTGCCCTCCCCCCCTGAACCCCCCCCAGTCTACCCCCCCCCCCCGACTTCCCAGAACAAATACAGGGTATAAATCTTTAACAAAGATGTTCTAAAATAAACTTAAAGAAAGTTAGTATCATCCTTCATTTGAGCTTTAACTCCTCTTTGCTAGGCTAACTCTAAACAGATTATATCATTCCTTGTTTCTTCAGTCAGAAACTATCTGGAATTTCTTAGTCCCGTATTTGTTTTGAATATAGTCAATCCATCTTCTCCACTCCAGTTTATATCTCTCATTTGAGTGGTCCTTGAGATATGCAGATGTTTCATTTATTTATTTATTAAAATTATATGCTGCCCATCTCGCTGCCACAGATAGATGCCATGCTCGTTCTCCCTCATATTCCAAGCACCCCTTCTGAACCCAATTTGAAGCCCCCCAAAGATCGAGAAATGATTAAGGCTAATGCCTGTATCAGAATACATCTAATTATTTTTTTCCCCCTAAGGAACATTTACAATGAACAAATAGCTACTGTAATAACTGAAAAAAACCTCAAGAAAAGCAATGAAAAGACTCAGAAAAGCAGTGTAAGAAAGACAAGGGAGCATATTGTCTCTATGTCCACTTAATGTATACAAATGCAAGGCGGGATACAAGATTAGACAATAGGGCAGTTGGAATAAAAATTGGAAGTTGACCCCCTAACAATTTGAGACACGCAGAGGATGGCATTTTGTCCTCGGAAAATAAAGAGGACTAAGAAAAGCCTGTGATGAAAGTTGTTTTTTTTTAACTAGATTAATGATACACATTAAGTATCCCAAAGTAACATTAACCACAAATGAAATGAACTCTGGGTTGACCATGAAGATGACATATAATTGAGCTCAAGAACAGTTAAAGATAGTCTTCTGTACTCAAGGAATAAAATTTATGGAGCATAGCAATGAAAACCTAAGACGGGATTCAAAGAATCAGCCTTCCCAGTGACAGTGCTCAATGTTTAAAATTAAACTTTTGAGAGAACGAGAGTGGAGACAGATCTGGGATTTGGAGGTGGTTACTAATAGTCTCTGTGAAAGTTGGAACATAAGGAAGGCTGAGCGCCAAAGAATGGAGGCCTTTGAACTCTGGTGCTGGAGAAGACTCCTGTGAGTCCCTTGGACTACAAGGCCATCTAATTGGTCAGTCCTAGAGGAGATCAATCCTGGTTGCTCTTTAGAAGGCCAGATCCTGAAGAGGAAACTCAAAGACTTTGGCCACCTAATGAGAAGGAAGGACTCAACTGGAGAAGAGCCTAATGCTGGGAAAAATTGAGGGCAAAAGAAGAAGGGGACGACAGAGAATGAGGTGGCTGGATGGAGTCACTGAAGCAGTCGGTGTGAGCTTGAATGGACTCCAGAGGATGGTAGAGGACAGGAAGGCCTGGAGGAACGTTGTCCATGGGGTCGCGTGGAGTCAGACACAACTTCACAACTAACACAACTATTTTCCTAACCTGAAACACCAGGTCGGGAACAGTGCATCGTGGTCTTCAAATCTAGTTATCCGGTCAGGAAAAGCTCTTGATTTCACACACTAAATCAATCAATAAAATTCCCGAGTCAATCATCTGCAACAGATATTTCACAGGCCATGAGCATATAATTAAAATTATGACGAACTGGGGGGGAGGGGGGGAGAGCCATGCTTGACAAGATTGAAAGAAGCAAAAGATGGAAAAGGCAAAGGATAAATTGAATCAAGATGATTGGAATAGATTGAGTTAAAAAGCTGAGGGCATTTATTCATATATGTAGTCATCAGGCCTGGGTCTGAATGCACTTTAATCAACTAGTCTGTTATGCAGATACAGGTCCTTTTATTTTACAATACAATCCTTCCCTTATCTAAGCATCCGATGAAGATTATTAGCCCATTGTTAGCATCTTAAAGAGTGGAGGAAATCCTTTCTTCCTTCAGATTCCGGAGATAACTGTTGTCAGTTCTGCTTAAGAAGAAACATTATCTATATGCAAACCTTTACTAAGTAGTTGTATTGGTTGAGACACAATATGCAGTACAGATTAGAGTCTCAGGCCAAGAAGAATTCCGCCCCACCCGAATGCTGAATGAAAGTTGTGTTTTATTGTTTTATTTTTTATTTACGCACTGTCTTATGTTTTATCTTGCACCCCCCTTCCCATGAACTGTAAGCCGCCCTGAGTCCCCTCAGGGAAAAGGGCGGCCTATAAATAACAAATAAATTCTAAAAATTCTAAATTCTAAATTAGGGTCTTAAAATTCTGACTTTGAGCCAATTATTATTTGTCAGCCTAATCTATCTTATTGGCTGTTTTAAGGATAACAGGGTGGGGAAAAAATATCTCATTAAAAACTCCCTATGAAGGTTGAGCATAAGCATACTTGATATCAAAAAATTAGACAAAAATCTTAAAGGTTTGAATGACAGGTTTCTATTTGCAGAGGTTTAATTTTAATAGCTTTCCACCCTGAAGTAATGTTAAAGGTAAAGGCTCTCCTCGCACATATGTGCCAGTCGTTCCCAACTCTAGGGGGCGGTGCTCATCTGCATCTCAAAGCCGAAGAGCCAGCAGTGTCCGAAAACGTCTCCGTGGTCATGTGGCCGGCATGACTCAATGCCAAAGGCACATGGAACGCTGTTACCTTCCCACCAAAGGTGGTTCCTATTTTTCTACTTGCATTTTTACGTGCTTTCGAATTGCTGGGTTGGCAGAAGCTGGGACAAGTAACGGGAGGTCACTCTGTTACGCGGCACTAGGGATTCGAACGGCCAAACTTTCTGATTGACAAGCTCAGCGTCTAAGCCACTGAGCCACTACGTCCCTTGAAGTAATGGAGGGGGGCGGGGAATTAAAATAGCTGTTCCCAAGCTAGCTGCTCTCCAGAGGTACAGACTTCAACTCCCAGAATTCCACAGCCAGTATGGTTGGCTGGGGAATTCTGAGAGTTGGAGTCCATATAGCTTTAAGTTGCAAAGAAGAAAGTGTCCCTTATTAGAAAAAAAGCCCCCCCCCCCAAAAGAAAAGCAACACTTTGATGTCCAGGCACATAAACCTAGCCCCCACCAAGGGGCAACAGGGATCTAAAAACCAATGGAGAAGAGAAATCACCTATTCAGCTCTGGACAAGAATATGATGAAGCAACACCTTGCTAAGGATTAAAACAACAGAAGCTGCTGTCTTCTGCAGCCTCTCATCACCCAGCCCGCCAACTCCATCACCTTCAAAGCAACCAGAGGCAGCATCTCAAGTGAGAGAAGAGAAGCGAATTCCCAGAGGGACTTGCTGGAAAAATAAATACGCTGGAGTAGAATTGGCTGCTATCCCCGGGGGAAACAGGACCGCCCCAAAGGCTGCTTGGGAATTCCTTTGTCCTCTAGTATCCCTTCACACAGGCTACCTTTCCAAGAAGATTTGAAAAACGTAAGCCCATGCACAAGGGGCAGAGAAATTTGTTACAGCTCAGTTATAACTCAGAGCAAACTCAACTTTGCTCTGAGTTATAGAGACAATTCCCAGAGAATGGGGGAAACTTTTAATCCGGGGTCCCTCCCAAGAGGAACGGAGAGAGTCAGTTAATATATAGATGTAGACCTAAATCTGTTTATTTATTGGATGTATTTGCCACCTGTCTCTAAATAATCCACTCAGTTGGCAGGAAAATCAAGTAGTCAACCGTCCCTTCGGATAAGGCCCCCTCTCTGCCTCCGACACAGAGCCCTCATCAGAGCCTTCCTGAGACTCCAGGACTGGCCCATGTTCCTCCCCAACCTCCTCACTGTCCGAATCTACTGCTAGCTCCACTGGCCGGCCACAACAGAACTGTCCCCGGCTGGGTTTACACAACCAAATGTCTCAGTGGTAAACTCTACAGGGGGTTAGTGTGCCATGCGAATCCAGTTACAGGGCTCCTGTGCCCTCATTCTCAGCTCTGCCAGGCGGATTGAAGTGTTTAACCCCCATTAGATTTAATAAACGAGAATATCTGTAGCTCAAGAGTCTCTGAGCTTGCCTGTTTTCTTACAGTGCTGGTAGCACTGATGATGTTACCTACTTTGGATAAACATCCATGGAGATTCTCAGTCATCCAGGGTCACGGTTTTCCCAGAGGGGGGGAATTTTAATTTTGTTTATACACACACAGCATCTTTGCAACACATTATACTTCTTTTACATATCCATTGCATTTCCTTTATCTGTACATATAAATCTTATATAACTATATCTATCTACTTATATACATATTTAGTTTCATATATCTGTTCTATCAATTCTATATATAACAACCTTTATATACATTTAAATCATCGTTTTATTTCCTACTGTTATTGCCTACAGTCTATTTTGTATTTTCCACCTGTTGTTCATTTTCCAGTTTCGTAGTTGTTTTGTAATTTCTTGATCTTTCTCCTTTTCTTTATCGCTTTCCTCCTTTTTTCCTCTTTCTTCTTGCCAGTTATACCATAAGTCTCATACCGAGTGATACTATACTTTTCTTGAAGACTTTTCCCTTCTCATCCAAGAAGCTTCTTCAGTTCTGACCGGATGGTGGGGAAGAGAAGGACTTCTACTCCTTGCAGACAAGCTGGCGGTTGGCATTCTTTTCAGAGAGTCCTTGAGGCCAACTTGGAGGTTTTCTCTGTGTCCTGGGGAATCCCTTGAGCAGTGCAAATGTACGTGGAGTCTTGTGGGCTGCAGGATCGATGCCAAGGACCTGCGGCCAGCAACGAATAGAAATCCTTCCCTTCCCCAGTCAGAGCTGAAGAAGCTTCTGGGATGAGAAGCGAAACGTCTTCAAAGGGGAAAAAAAACTCGCTTGGGGTAACGAAACGCCTGCAAGAAAACAGGCAAGTTCATAGAGCAAAAGGGGGACGGGCGGACAGACAGACAGACAGACAGACACACACACACCCATTAGATTTCCCCTCTACCTTACCTGACTAGCTTTATGGAACTGCTTCTTTAAGCCCGCCACCGACATGTTTCCACCTCGGGACGTAGCAGCAGCAGCAGAGAAGGCGTAAGTCCCAAGTCTTCGGTGTCCCGTCCCCCCCTCACCTCCCCAAAAAAGAGCAGGGCCGCTCCCGGCTCGAGCTCCGTCCCCACGACGGGTTCGCGAAAGGGATCCCCTCGCTTCGGCGTCGCTCGGCAGCGCTCGGCAGCACTCGAGCTGGCTGCAACACCGCGTTCCAAACACGCTCCGAACCCTGCCAACCCATTGGCCCGCCGCGACCGCTATGCAAATACCAGGGGGGGCCATCTCGGCCGCCTATTGGCCCGTCGGCGCAAGCTATGCAAAAAAAAACATGAAAGCGTTTCGGGACGCCCACGTCCTGTTATCACTTGGAGACGGGGCGCTCGGGGAGGGGAGGTAGAGCGAGCGAGCGGGGAGTCTGTACGTCGGAAAGGGAAGTCGCGGGAATGGCGAACGTGTGAGTGGGTGCGCGCCTTACCTCCGCGTGCAAGAGCGTGAGCGGCGTTCCCATAGCTTCTTCCTGGGATGCGCACACGTGGCAAGTAATATATTTGGCGGAGGAGTGGGGCTGGGAGATCGTGGAGGTAAACAGTAAACAGATAAACCAGGATTCGACTCGGCTGCTTCAATACCCGTGCCAAAGGGATAGGGCGACAAATGCCGGACGGACAACCTGATCTGTTTGGCATCTAAATCACAGTTTATTTAGCTACAGTTTATTGAACGAGGCAGAATTCCCACCGCGCGTTTGCCCGTTCATGGATCCTGTGTACAGTTGTTTCTTTTCATGATGGCATAGAATGAATCGTAGCTATGCATTGTCTCTGGCTCAGGGAAAGACTGAATTCTGCACGCCTTCCCTGTTATCTCTTGGCTACATTGGATTGTGCATACCAATATCTGGATTATAATCTTGTTGCTGAACTGTCTATGGAGAATTTCAGTCATCCAGGTCATGGTGGTCTCAAAAGTGCTTTTTCAATTGCTACCAACGTGCCTTCTATTGAGGACTTGTATACTGCAGGAGTCGAAAAGAGGGCAGTGAAAATATTTACAGACCCCTCGGCAACGTGCCTTCTATTGAGGACTTGTATACTGCAGGAGTTGAAAAGAGGGCAGTGAAAATATTTACAGACCCCTCGCATCCTGGACATAAATTGTTTCAACTTCTATCCTCAAAATGACACTGAAGAGCACTGCACACCAAGACAACTAGACACAAGGACAGTTTTTCCCCCCCAATGCCATCTGCTAAACAAATAATTCCCACAACACTATCGAACTATTTATTAAGTCTGCATTACTATTACTATTAATCTTCCCATCATTCCAATCACCCATCTCCTCCCACTTATGACTGCAGGACTGTAACTTTGTTGCTTGTATCTTTAGGATTTATATTAATAGTTTAGTTTAGTTTTAGTTTAGTTTCATTTTATTTATATGCCGCCCTATTCCCTTTGGGACTCAGGGCGGCGCACAAACCCGAAGGAGGGAAAGGGAAAAACACAAAAACTACAAAAGTACAGGGCATTTAAAAAACAACCAACAGCCACACGATTCGAGAGGGGAAGGGAACTCATCGACCCCAGGCCTGCCGACACAGTCGGGTTTTAACGGCTTTTCAAAAGGCCTGGAGAGAGGTGAGGGTCCGAATCTCTGCAGGGAGTTCGTTCCAAAGGACCGGAGCCGCCACAGAGAAGGCCCTCCCCCGGGTAGTAGCCAGATGACATTGGCTAGTAGACGGAACCCGGAGGAGGCCTACTCTGTGTGATCTAATGGGTCTTTGGGAGGTAATTGGCAGCAGGCGGTCTCTCAAGTACCCAGGTCCAATAGTTTCCTGATTGCTTATTTGTGCCCTGTGACTATCATTAAGTTTGTACCTTATGATTCTTTTTTTTTAAATTTTTTATTGTTTTTTATTAGTAAAAGAAAAATACAACAGCCAATAGGTTGCAAAAGACAATACAACATCCACCACTGTTTTGCTTTACATTTGACTACGTTTCGAGACATTTCCCTAATAACAAAATCGTTATAGACATCAAAAGTTAGGCATCTTCTTCCCTCCCTCCCTCCCTCTTTCCTTCCCTCGTTTCTTCTCTCCCACTCCCCTTCCTTCCCTCCCTCCTTCTCTCCTTCCCTCCTTCCTTCCCTCCTTTCTTTTCTACTTTTCTCCTTCCCTTCCCCCTCCCTTTCCTCTCTCCTTCCCCCCTTCCTTCTCTCATACATTCCCTCCTTCCTTCTCTCCTTCCCTCCTTCCTTTCTTTCTTTTCTCTTAGATTCCCTCCTTTCTTCCCTCCTTCCTTCCTTCCTTTCTTCTCTCCTTCTCTCCTTCCTTCCCTCCCTCCTTCCCTCCTTGCTTCCCACCCTGCTTCCCTCCCTCCTTCCTGCCCCGCTTTCTTCTCTTTCTTCTCTCCTTCCTTCTTTCCACCTCTCCTTTCCCTTCTCTCCTTCCCCTTCCTCCCCTTTAACCTTCCCCCCTTCTTCCGATTCCTCCCCTCTTTCCTACTCTTACATTCCCTCCCATTCTTCCTCTGCCTTTCCCTTTCTCTTATTCCTCTCCTTTCTCCTCTCCTTCCTGTCTTTCCTTCTACCTCTCCCTCCATCCACTCTAACCGTTGTTGCATTTGCATATTCTCCTCTACTGAGGACGACCTGGTTCTCTTTTTCTTTCCTTGTTTAAAAAAGGCAAGATTTACAAGATTCTTGATGAATGTATCTTGTCTTTTTATGTACACTGAGAGCATAGGCACCAAAGACAAATTCCTTGCGTGTCCAATCACACTTGGCCAATAAAGAATTCTATTCTATTCTAAAAGAGGCAACTGGAGTTTCGGATTTTTCTTTGAAGACATTTCGGAGGTCTTCTTCAGCTTCTTGGATGAGAAGCGAAATGTCTTCAAAGAAAAAGAAGGAAGTCTTAAATTGCCTCTAGGAAAAAAGCACCTTTGGGATTGTTGCTTGAACTGTTAGGGTTTCTCCTGCTTTTAATCCTTCCATTGAGTTAGTTCTAATCTACGGTGCTCATCTCCATTTCAAGCAGCCCCCACTAAATTTCTTTAAAACCTTCAGGTGGTAAATAAAAAGCAGTGAGCCACAGTAGCTATGACTCCTAGTAATAAGCATCCAAGGGATGGTATGTTAATTCGTGTAACAGCTGAACAAACAAACTGCCATTTTTGCCAGCAGAGGGAAATAACCTCTCTATCACAATTTCTGCAGCCAAGTCTTATGTATTGCCTCTAGGCCAGGAGAAGGCTACCGTAAATTAAATAAACATGTTCTTGAAGTATGCATAAGTTTTCAACTGCAAAACCTGCTAGTAACCATCAAGTGAAATGCTCCCACCGTGAAATCTAGTCTTCTTTGCAAGGAAGTGATGCTGATGCTGTTTCACTTAACAACGGAAATTTTGGGCTCAGTTGCGATTGTAAGTCGAGGACTACCTGTATCTTCCTTGAGCAAATGAAAATTTAGAGAATAAAGGGGTTTTTTTTCAGTTTCCAAGATTGGTTGTGCATTGGGTAAACATAAAGGTTCCCCTCGCACATATGTGCCAGTTGTTCCTGACTCTAGGGGGCAGTGCTCATGTTCATTTCAAAGGCAAAGAGCCAGCGCTGTCCGAAGACGTCTCCGTGGTCCTGTGGCCAGCATGACTAAATGCCGAAGGTGCACGGAATGCTGCTACCTTCCCACCAAAATAGCAATAGCAATAGCAGTTAAACTTATATACCGCTTCATAGGGCTTTCAGCCCTCTCTAAGCGGTTTACAGAGTCACCATATTGCCCCCACAGTCTGGGTCCTCATTTTACCCACTTCGGAAGGATGGAAGGCTGAGTCAACCCTGAGCCGGTGAGATTTGAACCGCCGAACTGCAACTAACAATCAGCTGAAGTGGCTGCAGTACTGCACTCTAACCACTGCGCCACCTCGCAGTGGTCCCTATTTTTTTCTACTTGCATTTTTACATGCTTTCAAACGGCTAGGTTGGCAGAAGCTGGGACAAGTAATGGGAGCTCACTCCATTACACGGCACAAGGGATTCGAACTGCCGATCTTTCTGATTGACAAGCTCAGCATCTTAGCCACTGAGCCACCTGCATTTGGTAATTGTAGCTAAAAATTCAGGAGGGAAACAGAGAGAAAGTAAACACGACCATTGTGTTTGCACCAGTCTCTGTTTTAAATGAGTTATGGAAGAAACAGTGTAGAATACAGACATTAAGATCTATCATATTTCATCATGATCATATGATGACTATGATCATGATTTATCACTTATATTTCTTATGTACACTGAGAGCTTATGCACCGAAGACAAATTCCTTGTGTGTCCAATCACACTTGGCCAATAAAGAATTCAATTCTATTCTATTCTATTCCATCCCATCCTATTCTATTCTATTCTACACTGGAGACAAATTCCTTGTGTGTCCAATCACACTTGCCCAATGAAGAATTCTGTTCTGTTCTGTTCTATTCTATTCTATTCACCTATAATTCTCTACTCTCATCTAGGGAGCTCAACCAATTGCAGAACTCACAAATCTGCCCTGTTTATCAAACATAAGGTTGTATTAAGGGAATGATTCATTTAATTGGATTCAGAAACACGGCAACAGGAAAGCTATTGACTCTGGCTTATGCCACAAAATGGCTGGGATCACAGGACCTTCAGCCAGTCACAAGAAGTGCCTTAAAACCAGAATACAATGCTTGTCTGAATGGTGGAATTTGCCGACATGTTTCACACTTGAGAGTTTATGTAATTTGTTGTGTGGTGGAGGCAAACATTTCTCAACATGGCTGACCGCATTCGTAAGTGATATATTTAAGGAATTCAAGAAAGTGCTTCAAATACTTTCCATGAATTGTCACAACAGTGTTCTACAGCCAGCATCTGAATATTTTAACCAACGAAAGGAGCGTGAAATAAGTCGGAGTGTAAATTCTGCAGCTGGGCAAACTAGTTTCTCTTTGCATGACACTCTAAAGAAGAAACCTTTGAAAAGCGAGCACCGCTGTGTCATTTATAATCCAGCCACTCACCCGCTCCGTTTTGCTTTAATTTATCCCCTTATATAGAAAATGTATGTTCTGACCCAGGCTTCCCAAAAGCATGAAGCAGATTCCTCGTCCCGATAAAACCTCTTCTTTAGGTTAAAGGGAATTCCTCTCCAGCAAAGTCCCGGCCAACAGTCTTTCGAGAGATTTCATAACTACAGACCTTAATCAGGCTTGGAGAGCTGCCAGGCTGATATCTTCCAAACGCCACTCTGTAGCAGACAATACTTGGCAAGAAGTCAGGAAGAAATCTTCACCCTAATGAATTGAATTAATTGTCTCCTGCAAACTCCACTCCCTTTTTGCTTCTCTTTATTCCTTATGGGAGGGGTCATTTTCACCCTCCACCTGTGGCTTTGCTTCCAAGTCAACCCTTGCTCCTTAGCTGTTCCCTTCTCCTGGCAGATCTGCGCATGCGCACACTGGGAACAGGTTCCAGCTGTTCTTCTGCCCCGTTGATCTCCGACTCTGAAGTAACGGGAATTCACTCCGTTATGAGGCGCTAGGAATTTGAACCGCCGAACTGCCGACCTTTCTGATCAACAAGCTCAGTGTCTTAACAATCAACCATGTAAAATGTTTATTCCTCTGTTTTTATTTGCAATTGTTATTTCTAGGAGTAGTAATTTCAGTCTCGACCATCAATCCAGCATGGGTATTTATTATTATTTTTTTTGCAATAATCTTTGCCAATGTTGTAATGCTTTCAGAGAAACTTGCAAGGGACTTTCAGGAATGGCATAAATCCTACATCTGGGAACCATCAGATATATCTGTTGGTGAGGCAACGGGAAAGGCATGATGACTCATAGATGTTAAATATGGAGCTGAGCCCTCAAAAAAAGTTTGGTTAACAGAGGTCCATAAAAAGAATTTTGAAAGAAGCAAAGCCAACACTAAGGCAGAATAGGATTATCAGTCAAAATTATGTAGAGCTAACTTTCTTTAAATATGCCCATAATTAATCTTTGGTGTTTATGCACAAATTCACCCAGCTTCTGAACAAGACACACTGCTTAAAAGAAATTTTAAGATGGGGCGGTTCAGCAAAACCAAGAGTCAAATAGAAATTGAGGGAAATACTTGGAAAATCTGAAATGAAAGGTTATAGATTTTCTTTCAATATACCAGAACAGATTTTTAGGGCAATGAGTTTATATACCACCGATTAGAGTAAAAAAGAATGAGTAACCGGTGTTTGGCTACTTGCTTTTGACATTAATAGTGTTAGCATGACATTTAATGGATATAGTCTTTGGCAAAAAACATAATCATTGACAGACCTTGTAGCTGGTTCCTTAAATGTAAATTCCTTAATTTTAAGGAAATCACATTCTGCAGCCTAATTTTAGTCACGTTATGCCTCGTTAACCATTTTGAATTAGGTATTTTTCTACATTTGTATCCTGACTTTCCTCTAGAGATGCTGAAGAGAGTAAATACGGTTCCTTCATCCTGTTTTTTCCCCTTATAACAACTTTTTCAAGTAGAACAAGTTAACTGCTACGTGGCACTCATATGTCACTTTAAGCTGTGACTTAAACTGATGATTGGGTTTGCAAAACTCCCTCTGATTTAATGGGTTGTAAAGACTCTTACCGCATTTCAGTTTGCGAATATCTTTGATTTCTACCATGTACTTCTCAGTCCTAGCCCAGTACTTTAACAGCTACATTATACTAAATTCATGCCACAAAACACAATTGATTTGCTTATGGCTTAGCATATGGTGTGACCCAACCAGACAGCCAGTTTTATCTAGTGCAGTGATGACTAACTTTTTCCAGACCAAGTGCCCAAAGCTTGCATGTGCATGTGTGAATGCACGCATGCCTGAACCCCCAAATGCAATGCACCCCACACCCTGAAGACAAGCTGGCTGATGGGAGGTGCGCGCACATGCAAGGCATAACAGGAGATGAACTGGGGCAACGGTTCGCGTGCCATAGGTTTGCCATCACGCATCTAGTAGTTTAGGCACCAGGCTAGAAACTGGGAGACTGTGAGTTCTAGTCCCAGTTTAGAAGTGAAAGCCAGTAGTTTGTCTTTGAGCAAACTAACATGTTTCACAAAGTGGTGGTTGTGGAGGAAATAGGAGGAGGGGGAAATTGTAGGTGTGTTAGACACCTTATTTATCAAAATAAAGGCAGGAAATAAGGGGAAAAAAACAAAGGAAAAATATAGTTTGTAATCCATTGTTTATAGCATATTATAATGTGGGAATCAGATTATGTTTTAGTGTAATATGTGCCCTTAGCTGTATTAAATACACCATGGTCCTATTCAGAATTTTTTAAAAAATAAACAGGACTGTTTCTAAGCAACTGCATATACATTGGATTGAGAGCTTCATCCTTTCTTTACACTATTTTATTCTTTTCTTTTCATTGTGATTCTGGTTGTAGACTCCAGGTGGCAGTGACTTTCTATAATTATTTAGAGACAAGATTCTCCACTTTTGGATATTGAATGAAACGCTAGTTCTGTGGTGCTCACCAAAAAGTATTAATCGTATATACACATTTTTAAATGTGTCAGACATGGTTTCCTGGGATGTTATACAATTTTGTTCAGTTATACACTTAGAATTTCATGAATAAGACAAAAATCCTCATGGTACACTAAACACAAGCACCCTGGTTGAAAACCACTGCTTTGAAGGTAAATACAGTAAATACTTCAGAATTATTATAAAAGTCATGAAGGACACTCTCTCTTTCAACAGTACACAGTTGCTGCTCACTGAATCTCATGTCTTTTAATAAAAAGTATTAGTCAGAAAAGCTCTTATCAGATGCTTGATTTCGTGCCCCAGTAGACTAACATGGTTTTCCTCCTACAGTGTCTACAACAAGCATAAAAGTCACTGTGGTTTCAGTTTCAGAAGTGTAGGATTGAGAATGAAGCAGAATATTGTTACATGCTCATTAACTAATACCGTCATTCTCTCTTTGTTGTTTTTTAAAGAACAGGACACACCTTAAAAGTTGCTCAAGGGAGCAGCAGTTGCAACCTTGAGCCATCTTTAAGCAGTTGTATGTTGTGTGTTATCTTGGTCATTGATCAAAATAAACATGATCATCCTGGAAAAAACCGTATGGCTGGGTTCACACATTGCAACTACATTTTAAGCTGATCAACTTGCCTTGATGTGTGAACCCAGCATATCTCTGTTCTCATTTTGTAAACTGTGGTTAAGCTCAATAAGGCTTAGCATAATGGGTGGCCCCAATCTCTTTCAATAATTGTTCTGGCATGATTTAAAGAAGATTTTTTTTGCAAGATAACTTAAGTTTAAGATGTCGTTGTCTTTTACGTAACCTGGATTCAAGATTTGCTATTTAGTCCTGCTGCCTTATCATTAAATTCAGATGCCTTCAGAGCCAATATTATTTTAAAAAATAATAATCCACAATTGGCTATATTCTCATAACATGGTAAACCCATAAACCATGCTTTAAAAATGGCACTGGTTGAGTTGAAGTCATCCAATACCCTAAGCTAAGGAGTAGCTAATCACATAATTGTTGAGCATCAATGTAAGATAAAGGTAAAGGTTCCCCTCAGACATATTTGCTAGTTGTTCCCGACTCTAGGGGGTAGTGCTCATCTCCGTTTCAAAGCCAAAGAGCCAGCGCTGTCCGAAGATTTCTCTGTGGTCATGTGGACGGTATGATTAAACCCTGAAGAGGCACGGAACGCTGTTTCCTTCCCACCAAAGGTGGCTCCTATTTTTCTACTTGCATTTTTACTTGCTTTCGAACTGCTAGGTTGGCAGAAGCTGGGACAAGTAACAGGAGCTCATTCTGTTACGCAGTGCTAGGAATTCAAACCGAACTGCCGACCTTTCTGTTCGACAAGCTCAGCGTCTTAGCCACTGAGCCACCGCATCCCTAATTGAGCATCAATGTATAAACCTAAAATAAGTCATACTGAACACCAACTGTATAAACTTGCAATACTGATTAAAACACAGAATGTAGGGCAATACATGAAGGCTGATCTAGTGTAGAAACTGAGCCAGCTCAAGTTAAATTCAGGTCAAGTGATGTTTAGGAGCATATTTATAGAGATTAGGAACAGTGCTGAACAGCCAGAAATGCAGATTTCACTCCTTCATTGAAGTCAAGTTGAACGTTTCTTGAAATGTGACTCAGATCCATAAATCAAACGCCAGCTAACTTTGATGGCAAAACAGTTTGTTAGCCAATAAACGGATGTTTGTTCTGACCATTATGAAGACAATATGAGCAGTTTGTGATCGTTGGGCTGCTGCTTGCAAGCGTTCTGAAAAATGGACACCAGTTGGTCCTTTCAAGATATTTTCCTTTTAATTTTCTTTTCTTTCTTCCAAGGACTTGGGAGATTTTCTGCCTTTTTTTAACAAGGCAAAATGTGATTTCAGTGCGTGTAAGGAGCTCCAAACATTGGCTGAAAGGGCATTTGGAATCATGGAGCTGTTTTGGGGACATAATGGAAAACACAACATCGAGGTTTTGTGCGTATTTTACCTCCAGCATGCCAAATCATCTATAATTACCTATTTATATTCCACATAACAAATGAAGTATCTGGAAAGCCTTCAGTATGTGGTATCTATTCAAAGATTGGCCATCCAGTTAATATTTATTCATCCAACACTATCCACCAAAGAAAGATTTGCCAATGAATTTCATAGAACTAAGGAGAAATTTCCTGACAGCTAGAACAATTAATCAGTGGAACAACTTGTCTCCAGAAGTTGTAAATGCTCCAACACTGGAAGTTTTTAAGAAGAGATTGAACAACCATTTGTCTGAAGTGGTGTACGGTTCCCTGCCTAAGCAGGGGGTTGGACTAGAAGACCTCCAGGGTCCCTTCCAACTCTGTTATTCTATTCTATTTATTTTAGCTGGATTCAGGCAGGATGTATTTATTTAGTCAATGATTAGCAATTTAAAATAGTGAAATAAAGAGATAAAATACAGCAAATATAATCAGGGATGAAGAAAGAGAAGTGCAGTTATATATTGTCAATTATAAAATAGATAAAATAGGCTATACTCTAAACACCTTATAACAATAATACCTTCTTTATCTAACAGTAATAAAAATGAATATAATAAAACTATACATAAAACATAAAATCTATGTTCTCTAAAAATATTTAAAAAATAACTAAGCAGGTTACTAATTTATCAACTGCAGTGATCCACTTAATAACTGTGGTAAGAAAAGTTTAAAATGGGGTGCAAATGTCTCACTTAACAAATGTCTCACTTAACAACAGAAATTTTAGGATCAATTGCAACTACCTGTACTAAAAACAATGAGTACCAAACAAATCACGTGACTTACCTCTGTTTTGGCTGGGAAGGACTTCCTGACCTTCCCAATATGGCTGACTTCCTGTCCATCCTCTGTTGCTGTCCCCCGCTTCATTGTGCAGCAAGCTTTCCAATATGGCTGACTTCCTGTCCATCCTCTGTTGCTATCCCCTTATTCCAGGGGTGGGTTCCTGCCAGTTCTAACCTCTTCTATAGAAGAGGTTCCACAAATCTACAGTGCCGTTTAGAACCAGTTCCAGCTCCCTCCCTCCCCCCCCCGCCCGTCCGCACATCATCAAGATGAAGAGCAAGAGGAGAAATTCTGGGTGTTGAAGTCCACAAGTCTTAAAGCTGTCAAGTTTGAACACCCCTGGGGCTTTTCTTTCTAAAGGGTTAGGGGTGCAAGGGTCTTGTAACTTGACAGCTTTAAGACTTGCGTGCTTCAAATGCCAGAGTTCCTGAGCCAACATTTTGGTTGCTAAGCAAGAGCGTTGTTAAGTGAGTTTCACCACATTTTACAAGTTGGCCACGCCCACCCAGTCACATGGCTGGCAAGCCACTCCCACCCAGTCACATGGCTGGCAAGCCACTCCCACAAAGCAGGCCACACCTACAGAAGAGGTTCTAAAAAAATTTGAAACCCACCACTGCCCTCTTCCTATCGTAGCTCATTGAGAACTAAACAAACCAGTAGTGGGACAACATTTCTGCATATCAAAAATTATCAATTACTGAATTCAAAGAGTTTTGAAGCAATGGAGATGCCATTCTATGAAATAACTTTTGAAAGGAGAAGGACTGTGGTGAAAATCAACTCCATTCCTTCCGTTGGGAGTGCTTTAGAGAAACATTTCGGCGGCTTCTTGTTCTTTCTGTTTTGGGGCCTAAAAATTCACCACATTCCCTGAGGAGGTGAACATCAGAAATTTGTAGACTGTATAGAATAGATTGACTTCATAAAGTACACAAGTTCTCTAGAACAGGATTCTGAAGTGAATTCAATCTGTGACAGTAGAAAGAACCCGACAGGTTGTCAAACGGTTCTCTATTGATATACAAAATGCAAAAGGAATAATTGTTTAGGAATGGGAAGGTCGGCTGGTCTTAAAGCACTAGAGAGCACACAGTAATCCTCCACTTAACAATCATTCATTTAGCAATGAATTCGAAGTTACAGCAGCGCAGGAAAAAGTGACTTAGAACTGGTCCTCGCGCTTACGACTGGCAGTGTCATGTGATCAAAATTCAGATGCTTGGCAACTGGAATGTGTTTATGATGTTTGCAGCATCCTGAGGTTGCGTGATTGTCATTTGCAACCTTCCCAGCCGGCTTCCGACAAGCAAAGTCAACCCGGGAGCCAGCTTCACATAAACGACTGTGTGATTCACTTAACAACTTCAGAAAAGGACATAAAATTAAGCACAACTCACCGAAGAACCAACTTGCTTAGCAGTAAAACCTAACCACCAACGTGGTGGTTCAAACAAATTGGCCAACCCCACATTATAAGATTGCAGCGCCTTTAAGCAGACTGGCAGAAATTCCCTCTTGTCTAGCCCAATCTTCCTTCACTTACTGCACAGAGGAGACAAAGGAATCCAGCTCCCATAATCCCCAGCAAGACCGGCTGGGCTGGTTGAGGACGAGGGGAATTGAGATCCCATACTTTTGACAAGGTTGACCGAAGCCACCTCCTTCCACCTGTAACCTGATGTAATGCGAGGTGACTCGTAACTTAGCTCCCTTTACGGCTGGAGAAAAGGCAAGCTCGCTTCAGATATTCTAGATGTAACCAGTTTGATCTTGCAGACGCTCGACCGGCTCCCCATGGCTAAGCCGATGGCTGGCTCAGCACCCCGAGAATAATCCGATCCTATCACTTTTGAAAACGGCACACTGGGAACACTCGGCTTGACAGTTACGGAAGACTGCCATTAATCTGCCCTTGCGTTAAAGCCCGATGCTCCTGCTTCACGCTCTCTTCACATGCTCACCAGAGCTCTCTGCTTGGCATTTCCTCCCGGCCTGGCGTGTCAGAGTCTATCAGGTTTTCCTGAAACCACTCAACATCAGGATGACATTCGAAAACTAGCCAGTTTAACTACAACACTTTACACTTCACATGCTTCCACAGTATGAAGACTTGGAGTTGCAGGGCGCAGGGGGGAGAGAAGGCGAAGGACGCAGAGGTTCTCACACACACACACACACACACACACACACACACACACACAATATTGCCAAAAGTATTCGCTCACCCGTCCAAATAACCAGAATCAGGTGTTCCAATCACTTCCTTGGCCACAGATGTATAAAATCAAGTACCTAGGCATGCAGACTGTTTTTACAAACATTGGTGAAAGAATGGGTCACTCTCAGGAGCTCAGTGAAGTCCAGCGTGGAACTGTGATAGGATGCCACCTGTGCAACAAATCCAGGCGTGACATTTCCTCACTCCTAAATATCCCACAATCAACTGTCAGCTGTATTAGAAGAACGTGAAAGTGTTTGGGAACGACAGCAACTCAGCCACGAAGTGGTAGGCCACGTAAACCCGTCCAACATCAGTGTGTGACCTCACAAATGTGCTTCTGGAAGAATGGTCAAAAATTCCCATAAACACCCTCCTGAACCTTGTGGATAGCCTTCCCAGAAGAGTTGAAGCTGTTATAGCTGCAAAGGGTGGACTGATGTCATATTGAACCCTAGGGGTTAGGAATGGGATGACATTTACAGTAAATTCATATGGAAGTAAAGGCAGGGAGCGAATACTTTTGGCAATACAGTGTGTGTTGGGTTCTTTCTCCAAAATCTTCAGACAATGCCCCAATTCCTCCTAAAAAGCGGTGGTAGTGAGTGGTTCTCTTCCTAAAAAGACAAGGGTACATTGCATTTATATTTACACTGAGACTTTATCAGTAGTAGGGGTTCCTCAGCAGGAGGAAAGGATATATTGCACTGATGTAAAATATTTGACATTTTTCAACATTTAACATAGAGCTTCAAACGGAAACAATAAGAAAAACAGCTTGAAAACAGGGAAGAGTAGAACAAACGAGATCGTCCCGAAGATGCTTCCCCCCCCAAAAAACCAACAACAACAACAACAACAACTGGGTTTTCTTGGAGTGTTTTTTCCCAGTTCAGAACTGAAGAAGCTTCTTGGATGAGAAGCGAAACGTTTTCAAAGAAAAAACTCAGGAAAGTCCAGTTTCCTTTTGGAAAAAGCACCTTTGGGACAACCATGACCTGGATGATTGAGACTCTCCAGAGACAACAAATGAGAAAAAAAATCAGAGATGGCAATCATGTCAGTTAAAATAGTAGCCAAATACAGGTAGTTAAGGGTCAACTTAAGACCCTTTGTTTAGCAACAGTGGAAGCTGAAAAAAGTAATTTATGACCAAGTTCTCACACTTACGATGGCCTCGGTGTTCCCAGAGTCACAAGTCAAGAGCTTGCCAACCCGCATTTCTTTATGATGGGTACAGCATTTCAGTGCCACATGTTTGCCATTGGCAACTTTCCCCCACTGGCTTCTAACAAGCAAAGTTCTCGTGGATAATGATCTTCTAATTTAGATATTCTGTAAAATTGAAATAGGGACCTTGTGCATAGTGGAACTGAAATCTGGAAAGGGAGCTTGCGAGGGTCCTGCGCAGCGAGCTCGGCTTTCACTGGCAGAGGGTTGCAGGAGGCTGTCGCAGCTGGAAATGGAACTCGCGAGGGCCGTGCGCAGCGAGCTCGGCTTTCACTGGCAGAGGGTTGCAGGAGGCCATCACAGCCAGAAACGGAGCTCGGGAGCCCGTTTTTCATTGGCCGAGCGCTCGGGCCACCACAGACGCCCCGACATGAGTGATGTTGAGCTGGCCATTCCCCCCACTGCCCGGCCATGCCCCACCCCGAAGATAAATACAACCCAGATGCGGCCCTCTATAAAATCAAGTTTGACACCCCTGTATTAAGCTGTAGTCAAGGAATGGTTCCCGGTTTGATTCCAGCTTGATTTGAATGCTGTATCCGATTTTCTTTTAAGATACAAAGCTATTCTAGGCATCAAAGTACACTCCCATGATGTACGGTTATGGATAGGATAGCATAGGATTTGGTCTCTAGACTTCTTACTAAATCCTGCTTAGCAAGATTTGCAAACTATGGGTGATTTTAGTACTGTTGAAAGAAATATCAGTCTGGGTTCGGCTCCAAGTGGGGGGAAAGACACTGGAGATATGGAGGCTGCTTGGAAAGATGGTTTAATGGTGGACAGGACCACGTGGCTTGAATCCTGAACAGTATAGGTGATCACATGCGTCAATGTTGGATGCAGAAGAAGAGAAGGAAGGGCTGAGATGCTGAAAGTCCCTGGTTTTATGCCCTCTCTGGCCTTTGATCTTGTATTCTGATCGGTTGTCAGACTCCCATGGGGCCAGGCAGGGGCAACTCTCTAGGCTGTGTTTTGAATCCAGGTTTGGTTGACTTCTCAGATGCCATGTGGTGAGTGGGTGAAGGCTAATCATGCCTTAATCCCTTCATCCTGGACCTGAAGGGGAGAACCCTTTGTTATGTAAAGGGACTGCCTTGGGCATCTTAATGGCCCATTGACAAAGGGTGTGGGGGCAGGAAGCTGCAGGGAGCTATTCTGTCTTTAAAACATGTTTCTTTCTTTTCACATCCAGGGAAATATTCTGCCTTTTATATTGGCCCACTTACCAATTCCTTTCATTGCTATATATGCTCCTCTTTTAATTTTAGGTGGGGGAGGGGGAAAGTAACATCAAAAGCCCGTGACCTTCATTTTAAACCTCAACTTGCTGCTTCACAAGTGAAAGGAAAAATGAAATAAATAAATAAATTTGCATCAGCCACCAGAAAATATGCGGACACCGATTAACATCTTCACTCCTCTCGTCTTTATACCATAATTATGGGTTAACATGATGGCTCATCCCAGCCAGTTTGTTAAAACAATCGTGATTCAGCACAAAGGATAAAACCCAGTTATCTCCAGTAACTCCAATTAGAACAACTGGCCTATTTCACACGTAATGTTAGACCATTAACTGTCCTTTACAAACCAAATGGATGGAGCTCATTAATCACCTTAAGCCAAAACCCAAACCAATCTACATTCCAATTGAGCATGAACTCAACTTATGCCCTTGGAGGAAAATATTTATATAATTGAATTATTACGGGAATCTCAAGGCTGACTTCTGAAGTCAGAGTTAAAAACATCCACGAGGACCCAGGCTGAGTGTCTTAAATCCATTCCTTCCACCTGACCTGCAGGAACACACAGCTGCTGAGCGTTAGCCTTCCTCTGGCTTTTGATAGCGAGCCACACTTAGCGTCACACTCATCATTTTGATTAAAGCTAAAAGATTTGGTCCAAATGTCATGTACAGTATATCAGAGGAGATCAGTAACCAGTCAGAAAGTCAGATGACAAAGAAAACAACCAGAACATGCCCAGTTAAGCAGTGTTCCAGAATGAGACAAGGCTCATGTAATGAGATATAATTTTGGGGAAAATATCCATGAGGCCGCTTGAACCACGCGGCTTACATCTTAAAAGGTTTTGGAATTAATTAAAGCTTGGCAGGCCAATTTCTAATCACAAGAGAACTGTTCGTCTTAGGCCAGGGTCCTAATTAAAGTACAAATTGGGGGATCTCGACCAATATAACTTACAAATTTGAAGCTTTTGGAAGGGATAAAATCAGAACATTTAGCACCATGGTTTGTTCAACGGTGCCTTAATAATCTAAGATTAGGAAACCATGTTCTTAATTCCTTTAATCACTGTCTCCATGAAAGGATACACATCTTCAACTTGTATAGTTAAACAATGCCCGTATTTGGACGATTGCATGAAAAACGCACTGTTTCGACCATTATAATAACGTCAGCAATTATGGAATTATGCCTTTGCTAATGATCAGATTTCTTTCAGTGGTTATAGCTTTAGAGCTGTGGGGTTTTTTTTAGGAGAAAAAGCAACCTTAATTGCTGTCATATCCACAAAGGAGAACATATTTTAAAAGAAAGGATCTTCCAGAGTTGGTGAACTAATCAAATGTTAATGTCTTGTTGTTAGTTGTGAAGTCGTGTCAACCCATCGCAACCCCATGGACAACATTCTTCCAGCCTTCCTGTCCTCCAGCCTTCCTGTCTACCATCCCCCGGAGTCCATTTAAGCTCACACCGACTGCTTTGATGACTCCATCCAGCCATCTTATTCTCTGCCATCCCCTTCTTCTGTTGCCCTCAATCGTTCCCAGTATGAAGTTCTTCTCCAGGGAGTCCTTCCTTCTCATTAGGTGGCCAAAGCCTTTAAGATACCTCTTCAGGATCTGGCCTTCTAAAGAGCAGTCATGATTGATCTCCACTAGGACTGACCGGTTTGATAGCCTTGCAGTCCAAGGGACTCACAGGAGTCTTCTCCAACACCAGAGTTCAAAGGCCTCAATTCTTTGGCGCTCAGCCTTTCTTATGGTCCAACTTTCACAGCCATCCATTGCAACTGGGAAAACCATCGCCTTGGCTATACCCACTTCTGTTGGCAGGGTGATGTTTCTGCTTTTTCGTATGCTATCTAGATTTGCCATAGCTTTCCTCCCCAGGAACAAGCTACAAGCTTCATTTTGTCTTTTACCTTGAAACAGTTCATGGACTTCCCGAAGTAAATCATTATTCATTTAAATTATGGCTTTGCGTGTTGTACCCCAAATCCCCAGCCAAGTTGGAAAAGGATGGGGGTTTGTTTTCGCTTTAAAATGGCAGGGCCTCTATCCTTGTATTTCCAGTTTGCTCAAAGTCACTGTTTCTGCTGCTTTTTTATTTTTTATTTTACTAAGGTTCAGACAGAACTGCTCAAGCATTGTTAGTAATGCCCCCATTCTGTATTTAAGGCTGTGATGCAGCTCTCAGAGCTGATGTGATCCGAAAGAGATCCTTTGCTCAAGGAAATACAATTTCCCTTGCCCGGAAGTCACTTCCATTTGCATTTTATCAGTTGCCTTTACCCAAGGCAGATATTAGTCTACCTGATGGAAAATGTGTGGCCCATATGTTTCACTCGTTGAAGGATATGCCAAGGAGGTTCCAAAGGGGGGATAAATCCACGTAGAATTAAGAACAAATACGTTCCAGCTGTTGAAATTAAAAACCACTGTAAATAACATGCAGCGACATGATGTTTGCCTATCCCAGTGGTGAAATTCAAATGTTTTTACTACCGGTTCTGTAGGCGTGGCTTGGTGGGCATGGCAAGGATACTGCAAATTCTCCCCTACCCCACTCTAGGACCAGCCAGAGGGAGCATTTGCCACTTCTCTGAAGTACTCAAAATTTCCGCTACCAGTTCTCCAGAACCTGTCAGAACCTGCTGGATTTCACCCCTGGCCCATCCTGTTCAAAGAAGGCCTTGATATCTAAGTGAGGGGACATCACGATTTGCACGTAAATTGGATTAGAGTGAGGGAGAGGTGCGCAGAGTCAGCCTCACTCTCTCTTCCCAGATTCCAGCTTGCTCCAGTAGCAGGACAAGAGTCGAGACAGTTGGAGATGGGAGGGCACAGTGGTTGACCAGGAAGTCTTCTGTGTCTTGCCGTGCTCTTAGCGTACCGCATCGCTTACAGACACCGCCTTCATGACCGCTGTCCTATTCTAGTAGATTTCATCCGCTCAATCCCCCAGAATCTGTCTTCACATGCTCGGGATAGACAAGTTCCCTATCTCACCGAAGGTCAACGACCCAATGGCTACTCTCAACCTGGTTTGGCCAGCCTATCGAAGCTGTTGCCCGGGGTGTGGCCACTGCGCATGCTACAGCTACTAGGAGCCACAGATGAGAGCTGAGTGACAGGTGGGGACCATAGGTGGAGGAGCTGCCCTAAAAGATGCCATAAATGAGCTGCCCTCAAAGGACACGACATTCCCCGACACCTGAGGTGCTACCCCTCCCTGAACACCCCAGACACCCCAACAACAATAGCAATTAAGTCTTTTTCATTAGTAGGGTTTTAACCGTTTAAGCCTGTTCTGCAGTATCAGCAGCGCTAAAGGGAAAATGTTGTAGCAACCGACTTGGTTAAATTCTGCCCAGGATGCTACTTCACGGTGACCTTAGAAGCTGGGAGGTTTCCACAATCTAGGTTTGTTCATTGCAGGAAGACATGGTTTATTTTAATCCTTCATGCTTTATTAAATAAGCCCACTTAGCCTCACATATGCTAAACCAAGAATAGGCCACCTTTTGACTTTTGAAGCCACACTCACAAAATGATCACCATCGTCATTGGGAAAATGTCTTCCAAATATTGGCTTCATCACAAAATAGCAGTTTCTCAGAAGGTCTCTGCTGTGCCATTGAAAACGTTGCTGAGTCCAAGATATTGGTTTTTTTTGTTAAAGTTTTTTATTTTTAGACAAACACAAACAAAGATATTGTCCAAGATATTGTTGTTGTTAGTTGTGAAGTCATGTCTGACCCATCGTGATCCCATGGACAATGTTCCTCCAGGCCTTACTGTCCTCTACCATCCTCTGGAGTCCATTTAAACTCACGTCGACTGCTTCGGTGACTCCATCCATCCACCTCATTCTCTGTTGTCCCTTTCTTCTTTTGCCCTCACTCTTTCCCAGCATGAGGCTCTTCTCCAGGGAGTCCTTCCTTCTCATTAGGTGGCCGAAGTATTTGAGTTTCTTCTTCAGAATCTGACTTCCTAAAAAGCAGTCAGGGTTGATTTCCTCTAGGACTGACCGGTTTGATCGCCTTCCAGTCCAAGGGATTCCCAGGAGTCTTCCAAGATATTACTGCCAACAAATATGGTATTAAAGACTGCTAACAACTTGTAACAACCTGCAAGTGTAACAACTTCCTCTTTAATTATCTTTGTTGAAAAAAGGCCAGAACATAAAAAGGGATAGGACCCAGTAAAATAGCAGTTAGATTTAGCAATAGCAGTTAGACTTATATACCGCTTCATAGGGCTTTCAGCCCTCTCTAAGCAGTTTACAGAGTCAGCATATTGCCCCCAACAACAATCCGGGTCCTCATTTTACCCACCTCGGAAGGATGGAAGGCTGAGTCAACCCTGAGCCGGTGAGATTTGAACAGCCGAACTGTCAAACTGCAGTCAGCTGAAGTAGCCTGCAGTGCTGCATTTAGCCACTGCACCACCTTGGCTCTTAAAAGGCCCACAGGTCCTGTATTGTCCACCTCTGTCCTAAGCCATGATATATAGAATCACATGTTTAAGTATAGATAAATCAAACAAAGCCAATGGTAAAATTGGTTTGGGGGATTTTGGCTCCAGATAAAGTCTAGGTAATGTTGAACGGCTTACATACACTGGATCAGCAATGAAAAAGCTAGAGTCTAGTTCAGATAAATCATTAGAGGATAAGTTTGGAGTCCTTCATTTGATTAGTGTCAGTCATAGGAGTATTAATCTGATTCTGTGCAATTAATAAATTGAGTATGAGATGGGGAAAGCAGATTTTAATTACTGGGTGGGAAAGTTTCAGCAGCAAGTCAAAGGGAATGTAAATTAATTAATTTATTCCCTTCCAAGTGAAACCAGGAAGCATTTACTGTTGTAGTAGGGAGCAGGCATAGCTAAGAAAGGTCGAGAAAACATGACTGATGACTTTTATGTTAGCATAAAGGAAGTCAGCATGGAAAAGGTTGGGGAAAATGGCCTTCGTGAGTGAGTTCACTCATAAATGAAGCCTGATATGCATTGCTTTGATTAACGGTCATTGGTTTTATTCGATAAAATAAGCTAAAATTAGGAAGGACAGATTATAGGAGCTCAAATACTTCGGCCACCAAATGAGAAGAGAGGACTTGTTGGAACAAAGCCCAACGATGGGATTCAAACGTTTTTACTACCGGTTCTGTGGGGATGGCTTTGCGGGCATGGTGTGGCTTTGTGGGCGTGGCTTTGTGGGCGTTGTGTGGCTTTGTGGACGTGGCTTTGTGGGCGTGACAGTGGAAGGATACTGCAAAATCCACATGCCCTCCCCACCCCACCAACCTGCTTTCCAGCTCCATTCTCCTGTTCAGGGCAACAGAAGATCGGCTGGGAGGCAGCAGGGGCGGGGCCAGCCTATTTGCCGGGTCTCCAAATTACTCAAGATTTCTGCTACCGGTTCTCCAGAACCTGTCAGAACTGGCTGAATACCACCTCTGGAACAGACCCTGATGTTGGGAAAGATGGAAGGCGAAAGGACATGGGGACTGCAGAGGAGGAGATGATTAGATAGTGTCGTTGATGCAATGAACATGAATTTAAGCAAACTCTGGGAGACAATGGAGGACAGAAGGGCCTGGAGTGCTGTGATCTATGGGATCACAAAGACTTGGACTCAACTTAGCAAGTAAACAACAACAACAACAACAACAACAACATAGAACGTAGGATGAGTATACCCAAAATGTAGATAGGACTAGGGCTTGATTTTAGAAGGAGTGTAAGGATGGAAATATGTGACTTGTGTCTTAAGTATTTGGGCTATCTTAAACCTCCCCCAACTTCTTAACACACATGCTCTGAAGGCCACAAAGAAGATGCTAAATGGGAGCACATGGGCCACAGGCAGTGCCCCGTGTCCCCCTTCTGCATTAATCTGTGACACATGATTTACAAATCAATTTGCTGTATTCAAACAAAACACTAGTCAGGAGCCAAAGACATTGCACGAGGGCTTCACACAATACCTGAACGCCATCCCTTTGTTTAGGGTTAACAGCTCACAAGTTGTAGGAGAAGAGCAGAAGATCAATGCCAGGCCAAAGAATCAGGACCATCCTTTAGACTGCAGCATAGTAGCAAAAATACGCCATCCTTCACTTAATCCTCCAAGGAAAGATTGAAGGCAAACGAGGTCCAGGCAGAAGAAGACCATCATGGCTTCAAAATCTAAGGGACTGGTTTGGACAAAACTCAACAGCATTTTTTTGCACGGCTGTTGATAAAAATAGGATCGCCAACATGATCGCCAATGTCCGATGACGAATGTGGCACAAGAAGAAGAAGATAGAAGATTTAGCCAAGCCTGTACACAGGAATCCAGTCAACTAATCTCCAGCACCTAATTAGCACCAGAAAAGGAAATTCAAAGAAATTCAAGAAGGGTAGGACTTGGACCATTTATAGAACCGTAAGGACTCTATGCTGATGACGTGCTTAACTCCACCCTCAGCTCCGACTGCTTTTCTGCCACGCAATTGTTTAAATTTCAGTATCTGCCATTAGCAATATGTCAATGATCAGAGATGGGGTTGTGACCCTACAAGATCAGAAGTGTCCAATTTTGGAAATGTACATTTACGAAGTGGACGGAAGGGGTGAATTTGGCAGATTCTTGAATTCTAGAAAGGAGAATATTCTCATGAGAAAGTAGGACTGGATATGCACTTGAGCCCTGCCCTATGGAATCAAGGCCCTGATACATTGCAGTGATTGGCTATACTTGTGATTTTTGCATAATGTGTAGCCTAGTACTGATCTTTAGGGCTTGTAAATTGTGATTTACGTATATAGGTTACATATGAACTATGTTGTTGGGATTCCACCTACATATCACACAAAGCTGTGGTTTATTGGCTAAGATATACTCACCTGGGTTCACACCAGTGGTGAGATTCAAATAATATAACAACTGGTTCTCTGCCCTAATGACCAGCTGGGTAGGCATGGCTCAGTGATCATGTGACCGTGTGGGCATGGCCAATTCAATGTCACTCACGCCGATGGTTGCTTTGTCTTAGCTGTTACAATATAATAAGGGTTAACCGCAGAGGCAGTTTCTGTAAGCAGGGCAATAAAGATGAGGCTAGAAACAACACCAGAATGTCTCCTTCCTGCCTTCCTTACAGGATTAGCCCTGTAAAGTGGAAAAAACAAAATAAGATTTTTTCCAACAACCAGTTCTCCAAACTGCTTAGAAAGTTAACAACTGGTTCTCCCGAATAGGTGTGAACTGGCTGAATCCCTCCACTGGTTCACACCTTATACTGCATGGTATGTTATGGTGTGCAATCCCAGGAGCTGGTTCGCACAAGCCCAAACCACATTTTGGTTTAAAAGGTAAAGGTTCCCCTCGCACATATGTGCTAGTTGTTCCCGACTCTAAGGGGTGGTGCTCATCTCCATTTCAAAGCCAAAGAGCCAGTGCTATCTGAAGATGTCTCCGTGGTCATGTGGCCGGCATGACTAAATGCCGAAGGCGCATGGAATGCTGTTACATTCCCACTGAAGGTAATTCCTATTTTTCTACTTGCATTTTTTACTTGCTTTCGAACTGCTAGGTTGGCAGAAGCTGGGACAAGTAACAGGAGCTCACTCCATTACGCGGTGCTAGGGATTCGAACCACGGAACTGATGACCTTTCGATCGACAAGCTTAGCGTCTTAGCCATTGAGCCACTGCGTCCCCCTGACATTATGGTTTAGTCTGCTATAAAAACCAAGTCTAAGACAATTCCATCATGACAACATTGACAACAAAAAGATGGGAACTCAGAAACAAACTAGTATAAATCCCTCTTGCCCAGAAACAGCCCATGTATCAGGGACAAGATGCTTTAACATGCTTGGCTATTTTTATTTTTATTTTTGGAATGCAGAGGGTGGGACTGTAAATCTCTTTGTCTTATATAATGCCAGTATCGTGCATCATCCAGAAATGGGGCAGGGAATGCTCAGGCACATCAAAGGCCCAATGCATTTGTCAACAAATCCCTCCGAGCTATTTTACATATTGTGTTAGCGAGATAGCTCTCAGGTGTAATAAAGTTCTACCATGGAAAGTTGCACAAACAGCTGGCTGGAGCAATCACAGGAAAAGAAGAAGGCTGGACTGGACTTGTCCCTGAAGAGAAGGACACGAATGATCTTCAGAGCGAAAGAGCAAAAGGATCGAACAGTGGCTGGAAAAAACAGAATTCAGTCCTACTTTTTCACAAGGTGAAGAACACATACAAACCAAAGATGAATTTGTATCACTAGTGCCCAGTTCTACAAGGAGGAAACAGAATTCAGTCCTACTTTTTCACAAGGTGAAGAACACATACAAACCAAAGATGAATTTGTACCACTAGTGCCCAGTTCTACAAGGAGAAATTTCAAAGCCGAAAAGAGAAGGGGCCTAGCTTAAATTGAGCCTGTTTTCCTGCATTGCCAAATATATTTCTCAAATTAACAATAAACTGAGGATTTGGGGAGTGGGAGAAAAAGGATTTTAGTTAGCCCTATGCAGAGTGGTCCAATTTTTTTCTAGTTTCTTGGTGTGGGGAAATTGTAAATCGCGTTTAGTCTTTCTTACAAAGGCATCTAAATTTCTGGGGATGTCTGGAGGGAAAAGGCACAATTGCACATCTTTAAAGCTTTAAGTGTTTGTTTATAGATAAGAGAGAGGGCATGGGAAGAAGATATTTCTTGTGCTTTAAGACAAAGGTGATAAGTTACTAAAATTGGTTATACTTGTAATGAAGTGGGAAGTCATTTTATATATTTTTCTCTTTTTTCTCTTATGTTTTTTATTCTATTTTTGTGCACAATCTCTTTTCATTCTTTTTAGTTTGCATTAGTTCTCTTAAAAATTCCAATTGGAAGATTAAAAACTAACAGAAGAGATGTGTCATTGGAGCAATTAAAAAAAAAACAGGCATTGTACAGTTAAGATTTTAAAATATTGGAAAACAACTGGGGACGTACATTTGAAGTTGCTGTTAGCCTTTCCCAACAGAAGAATGACTCTGATAGTAAGAAGGACTCTGATATGAACCAGCCGTGTGCTGCAGCTGCCAAAAAACCCCAACACAGTTCTAGGCTGCATAAACAGAGGGATAGAATCAAGATTACATGAAGTGTTAATAGTTGCCCTCATTGTTTCTCTGTCTCCTAAAGTTCCAACTAGCTAGGAATTTGGAAACCATAGTCCCAAAGTGGATCGATCTTTGGTCTTTCCAACAGACGCTGGCCTGGGGACCAAAGAGAGAGGGGGGTGGGGAGGGAGGGAAGGAAGGAGAGGTATTCCACCTGAAGCCAAAACATTTTAACAGTTGTTTCTTTTAAATCCAAGATGTGCCTAGAGTTGTTTGCTTTCCCACTCTCTCCCTCCCTCCTGGAAGGCATGTGCTCCAAAAATGAGCACAGGTGAGTTAAGAGGGGACTGCCTTTTTCACACCTGCCTGGGGGAAGTGACAAGCATGCAGGTGACAAGAAAGATGTCCTCCTTACTCCTGAGAAGGCCCCAAACAGAAGCGTTAACATCCCGAGCTCCTGCATGCTGTTCTCTGCCCGACGTTGGTGCTTTTTGCAAAAACAGAAACCCAGATCTCTTCTGGATGGCTTTTCCAACAAAATATGTTGTAAGTATTCTCTGACTTAGCTAATTCCAGATGCAAGACTCAGAGCACACGACCCGGGGTCTCCCCTGGCACTAAGCCACGAATGTAGGTTTTGTTTGTTGGGGTGTTACAGGCTGTGCCCCTTGGCTCCTGGTGAAACCAAGCTATCCAAACTTATTATTGCAGCTTCATAAATTGGTGCCACGGATTCCCTCTGCGGTTAGTGTTTGGGAGGGAGTATTGGGTGGAGGCTTGGAAAATGAAGCTAATTGAATAAACTGTAGTGAACTTAATCATGGGTATACGCATCGCGTGAATGTAAAACCCAACTTGGATTTTTGGAAAGCATGGTTCACCCTTCGGTTTGTAGAGTTAGTTCAAGTTGTGTGAAGTTTTGTTGCCTTGCAAAGGGAAGCTGGGAGATTGGTGTGGGGAAGGATTTGCATTGCAGTTGGAGAGAGGAGGATGAAAAATGTCTAATACTCTTAGCGGCTTTACTAATTTCAGTCTTGTTGGGAGAAGCAATTCAATGTCTTTGCACAAACTTTCAGCCTGGGGGTGGGGGGGGGTCTGCATTAGTTTGGAATGCCTTGCAGGTATTACCCAAATCCAGGCCATGGTGCTAATTTAATCAAGAATGACTCATGTTAAGAAGGGGTGATGCGCTGTGTTAAGAGTCATCGTTTTCTTGCTTTCTTCACTGATTCTAGGGGGGGGGGGGAGAGATAAGACAAATATTTTATTGGTTTTCCTGTTCCTCCCACCCCGTTACGTCTGATCTCAAGGGAGAGAAGCAAAAATTCAAAGGATTTTTTTAAAAACCTCCAAATATATATATATATATATATATATATATATATATATATATATATATATATATATATATATATGTGTGTGTGTGTGTGTGTGTGTGTGTGTGTGTGTGTGTGTGTGTGTGTGTTGGGCGTGAATCTTGATTTGTATGTAGGCTCGATTCCTGTACCAATTGATTTTCCCTGTCGATAAAAAAAAAAAACGGTGAGGTGCACAGAAAGATTGCATAAAAAGGAATATTTCAGTCCAAAGCACCTTGAGGTGTGCAGAGACCGTTTGATCCTTCTTCTCGTGCTCTTTACTGGAGCTGTTTCAAAGCCAACGACAACGGAACATGCTTTCAAATGATTGCGCTACCTTCATTGCTGTGGGCTGCAATCGGTGACTTTCCTATTTGCTTCAAAAAGTAGACTTCAATTAGAACATGTTTGGAAATGTTTGGATCTTGGGTGGGGCTTCTTTTTTTTCCTTCTTCTGAGCTTTGTTGTCTCCTTCCTCCTGTTATTGTCTTGGAAAACAGGGATCCTTTTCATACCAGAATTGGATACATGATATTATGTATAACTGTAGGGTAAAGACTTTTTCCCCAGTCTATCAATCTTCTGCCAGACCTCTTTGGGGAAAGGGTTCTGCTTCCGTTGCAGTCAATGCCTTGACAGTATTTTAGGGGACTTTCTCTGAGTTTTATAGTCATGGTACTTAGACTTATCGTATTTTTCAGAGTATAAGATGCACTTTTCCACCCTAAAAGAGAATGAAAATTTGGGTGTGTCTTATACACTGAATGTACTCCCACCCACCAGCTGGCTCCCACCCTTTGGCCTCTACCTCCCAGTAATTTGCCTCCTTGCAGCAAACAGCAAACAGCCTGGTTCAGCTTCAGCACAGCCTGATTAGCACAAGCAGCTGATTGTCGGTTGGATCGGCCTCCCAACCATCAGCTGTTTCAGGCTGCAGGGATTGCCATTGTCTATCGCCACCTCCATGGGCCCCGTTTTTGGCCTCTGCACACCCTATTTTCCGCCCATTCAGATCGTCACCACCCAGAACAGGTAGAAAATGGGGCACGCAGAGGCAGCAATAAGCTATGGCAATCCCTGCTGCCTGAAACAGCTGATGGTCAGGAGGCCGATCCAACTGACAATCAGCTGCTTGTGCTAATCAAGCTGTGCTGAAATTGAAACAGGCTGTTTGCTGCAAGGAGGCAAATTGCTGTGAGGCAGAGGCAGATTTTTCCCCTTGTACTAATCAGGCGAAACTGAAACAGGCTGTTTGCTGTTTGCTGCAATGAGGCAAATTGCTGGGCGGCAGAGGCAGATTTTGTTTTCTTGTTTTCCTCCCCAAAAGCTAGGTGCGTTTTATACTTTGGAGTATCTTGTACTCTGAAAAATATGGTACATATTGCTTTACAGTGCTGAATGAAATGAATGGCTTTGAACCAAATTGGAAATGAATCCTGGGAATTCCAAAGATACATGTGAAAACCAGAAAAATGGGAAGTGCCTTAAACAAGATCTCATCCACCCAGAATCCTAGATTTCTTTGTAGCCCTCTTCACACAACATCTCATTCACTAAACTAGTCAAATCTCCCCAATGATGATTCTGGCAGTGCACAATCCCAGCAACTGTGTCAAAAAGGAATAATTTGGGACCAGGAAGTCATCTCCGCTCCCTCATGTCCATTTATAGTTTGAAAAGTTTTATAGACTTGAAAAGTCTTCTTTTCTGTAAGCCGCCCGGAGTCCTCCGGGATTGGGCGGCCTATAAATCTATTAAATACAATACAATACAATACAATATTTTGTAAGAGAGTCCTGGCAAAGTTAAAGCTCACCAGATCTAACTTAAAACAATGCAGATGACTTCTAGCACTAGCAAACAGGTAAATATGACAGGTTTTTAAAACAGTTTTTATTTTCATTTTTACCTGACAGGTAAAAATTAAAAGGATAATAATTTTGTCAGTACGTGAGCCCTCCCATGCCACCTTCGCAAAGCTTGCTTCTTAGTTGTTGGTTTCTAAATCATAGTGTATGAACCTTAATGGTTATGCTAAAACCAAATAGCTGCATTTTGTCTTAGTGCTGTTGAACCAAACCATTAATATTAGCAATAGCAATAGCAATAGCAATAGCAGTTAGACTTATATACTGCTTCATAGGGCTTTCAGCCCTCTCTAAGCGGTTTACAGAGTCAGCATATCGCCCCCACAGTCTGGGTCCTCAATTTCACCCACCTCGGAAGGATGGAAGGCTGAGTCAACCTTGAGCCGGTGAGATTTGAACTGCTGAACTGCAGATAACAGTCAGCTGAAGTGGCCTGCAGTACTGCACCCTAACCACTGCACCACCTCGCAAGTCTGCTTGTTTGCCTAGTTTAGCCCAACATGTGGTTTCACCCAGTAGTGGGATTCGAATTTTTTTACTACTGGTTTTGTGGGCATGGCTTGGTGGGCATGGTGTGGCATGGTTTGTTGGGCATGGCATGGTTTGTTGGGCATGGCGTGGCAAGGGAAGGTTACTACAAAATCCCTATTCCCCACCCACCCCACTAACCTGCTTTCCAGCTCTGTTCCCTTCTTCAGGGTAACAAAAGAAGATCAGCTGGGACTCAGAGAATAGATGGGGGCAGGACCAGTCAGAGGTGGTATTTACTGGTTCTCCAAACTACTCAAAATTTCCACTACTGGTTCTCCAGAACTGATCAGAACCTGCCGAATACCACCTGTGATTACCCCCACAGTAAGTGCATAAAACTTGAACTTTTATTTATTTACGTTTCTGAACATGCTTATAAGTCAATGGTGCCCAACCAATTCAGTTTACTTTAAAGTTGCGTCCAGAAGATTCTCTCTCTCACACACACCCTCAGACTGCAAAAGATCGCTGGACTTTGTTTTTCCCTTGAAGACATTTAGCCTCTTATCTAAGAAGCTTTTTTTTAAATATACTTTTTTTATTTTCCATTTTCATAACACATAATCACATGTATACTATTACATAGCCAATATCCTATTGTATTAAGTATTAATTACATCAGTTCCTCTCGTCATCAACGCCCAGAAAGATAAAAACCCATTCTTAGCTCTTCTGCTCTCCATACACCTCTTTCTTCTACCTCTCTCCTACCTCCTTTCTTCCCTCCATCATCCTTTTCTACTCTACTTCCCCTTCCTTTCTCCTTCTCCTCTCTCTTCATTCCACTCCTCCTTATCCTCCTCATCTTCCCCCCTTACCCTCTCTCTAAGAAGCTTTTTCAGTTCAGCTTCAACCACAACCCGGATGACTGAGAATCCCCATAGACCTTCAAAATCCTACCATTGTAGGGGGCTTTTTTTATAAAAAAAAATCTGGATGGTGTGTTCTTAGTGCAGTTAGTACTTCCAAGAAAGCATGCTTAGGATTTCAACCTGTAATTGTTTTGATTTATAAGTGTTTTCCAAAGAAAGGAGCTAGTACTGCCATTACCCATGTCAAGCAGATAACAGGCTTCTGAGTGTTTACTTAGCAAAAACCTTGGCCCTAAGCAGAATTTCCCTGTTCGAGAAGGGGTTAACCCTGCACAGACCTCTTGCAAACATCTGGCAAAGCTGTGGGTGTTGGTTGTGGCAGTATCCCAGATCTGTACCAGTCTCTACAAGGGAGTTGTCGTGGCTCTGATTTATACCCTTTCCTTCCTCCCATCCTCATGTCACGAAGTACAGGATGTTGAAACCGCCGCTGCTCCGAGAAGAAATTGCAGAAGAAATTTACCGAAAACACAACCATTATAATTTAGTGTCGGGGGAGGCCAGGAATGTTGGCTTTTAGTTAGGAACTGTCGAAGGTAGAGTTGCTGTTCTGTTTTTTTTAAAAAAAATATATGATAATCATCCGGATATTGATGGGGAGGGACCAACTAATGGGAGGAGGTGTTGTTGGCAACCTTGAGAGTTTCATAAATATTCCCAAGCGATGACTGATTAAGTCAAAGGCATGTTCTGAGTTTTAAATACATTTTGGAGACGGTGGCAGTAGGGGGGAAAATGTTCATGGATTTGCATCTTTTCCGAATGATACTAAATGACACTAATTTTCAACTTGGGGAGGGAGGGGGGGAAGTGTTTTAAAATGACTGAAACCACACATGATATTTTGGCCTTCAGGATGGAAATGTCAATGGATGGACCCTCTGGTGCCATTGTAAACATTATGGTTTAGATAACAAATCATGGCTGAAGAAACCACAGCAACATTTCCAGGAGCCAAAAATGGGGGGAAAATGAATGAAAGGAAATACACATATCTTTAACAGATTAACAGAGTTGGAAGGGACCTTGTAGGTCATCTAGTCCACACACACATACACACCGCTCAAGCAGGAGACCCTACACCATTTCTGACAAATGGTAGTTCAATCTCTTCTTGAAAGTCTCAAGTGATGAAGCTCCCACAACCTCTGAAGACAACTTCTGTTCCATGGGTTGATTAACTGTCAGGAAGTTTCTAGGTTGAATCTCTCCTTGATCAGTTTCCATCCATTATTATTCCTTGTCTGGCCTCCAGGTGCTTTGGAAAATAGCTTGACTCCCTTCCTCTCTGTGGCAGCCCCTCAAATATTGGAAAACTGCTAGTATGTCTCCCCTGGTCCTTCTCTTCACTAGACTAGCCATGCCCAGTTCCTGTAACCGTTCTTCATATGATTTAGTCTCCAGTCCCCTAATCACCCTGGTTGCTCTTCTGTGCACTCTTTCTAGAGTCTCAATGTCTTTTTTATAGTGTGGTGGACAAAACTGGATGCACTACTCTAGATGTGGTTAACAGGATAATGTTGCAGGATCCAATCTCGGTCAGTTGCCAGAGATTTTGTCTTTTGAGCTTTCGGACTCGTGCTGAAGCCCATCCTCAGGAAACTTCCCTAACCCCGACCCTTACCAGAATATGAGGATGGGCTCCAGCATGAGTCTGAAACAATGGTGGGTTTCAAAAATTGTTCAAACCTACTCTGTGGGTGTGGCCTCCTTTGTGGGAGTGGCTTGCCACCCATGTGACTGGATGGGAGTGGCTTGCCGCCCATGTGACCGGATATGAAGATGCTGACGACACTTGTCAGAACCACCTTGAATTACCTCACACACAGCACTGGCATGCATAAGAATATGATGTAAACTTGTTTTTTAAAAGGCGTCTTTGGTTTGCATTAAAACAACTTCAACACACGCAATGTTCTGATTGCACCACAAACGCAGTAGTCATCCTTACCTTTCACAGAGGCACTGAGTTTTATACATATGAGCATGATAGTGTAGAATAATCATATCCAAGGACCAGTGGTGGGTTTCAAAAAATTTCGGAACCTCTTCTGTAGGTGTGGCCTGCTTTCCGGGTCCACTGGTGGAACTTCTTCTAACCGGTTCGGTAGATTTGACGAACCGGTTCTACCAAATAGGTGTGAACTGGTAGGAACCCACCTCTGGTCTGAAAGCTCAGAAGGCTGAATGTCTGGTCCCACTGATCAACTCAGACTAAATCCTGCATTATTGAAATTACTGAAATTTCACAAAATTGCTGGATTCTTACCCCAGGAGTTTTAAAAGATTTTCATATTCAAACCAGAAAATCACGACTTTTTTAAATTTTTAAAAAAAGTGTTTTGTGTGTTTTATTGAATGATGGGCACCATCTTTAAGGTTTGTGTTGTTACTAGCATGCTTGGTTATTCTGGAGCTAAGCCTCTGATTTAGTCAATATCCAAACACTCTTTTATCGAGCAACTTGTTTGCAAGAAGCTCTCCAAGGTACTGCAAGTGACAATAGCGTGCAACTTATTGGAACAAGTCACCCCTCATGGCCATCATGAAGTTCTAAAGAGCTTTTGAAAGATCCTTGGTGTTTTCTGTGGTTGGTCATTTTCTTGCAGATGTTTCCCAAATTAGGTAACATCATCAGTGCTAGAAGGGAGTGGGGTTTAAGGAGTGGGGGGAGGAGGACTGTGGGGTCCTTAGTGCTTCCTGAGCCTGGTAGTTTTCTTGCAGACATTTCATTACCCAAATTAGGTAACATCATCAGTGCTAGCACTAGCATTGATGAGGTTTCCTAGTTGGGGTGATGAAATATTTGCAAGAAAACAGCTAAGCTCAGAGAGCATCAAGGCTCGCTATTTCAACCCTGAGCTTCAAATATTCTTTATTGATCAACAGCTTTTGAATAAATGTTGATTTACAAGCTGAAGAACACGTAGAACCAAAATTTGGACCTCAAGTTGATACTGAAAATTCCACCACTCCAAAATTGCTGATGACAGTGTTTGAAGATGTCCTCAGCTGTACCAGTCATGTCTCTGTTATTAAAAGAACAAGGGTGTCTTTTTAGCTGAACATCTTCTCATAAAAGTTTCATTGATGAAGTTGTTTTGGAGCAACTCATATTGTGTTGTTTGCTTCCAGTGTAACTAAAAGAGAAGGGTAGATAGTTATGGATTCAAGCGCACAGCTGCATCCTAATATTTCAAGCCTTCCGAATCCGAGAGAACAAAAGCAACAAAATCCTCAAGACTGTTGAAACTTTAATGCAAACAGCCAGAGTAATGTTTATATGCTGCTGCTATATAAGTCCGAGCTGGAGTCTTATTGATTTTTCCTTTCCGCTGTTTTCAAAAGGCTTCTGTAACATCGTGGCTGTGGCAATGCTTGCTTTTGGGGGCAGGGGTGTTGAAAAGAAGAGAAGGAATGCATGTGAGAAGGTTTCATGCAAGTTCCAGCTGGATCATATGGTTGCAGTTTAGTGTCTGCTTGTCACATCTAAGCTATAATGTGGTTTGCTTGGTTTGGGCAATAGGCATATTGTGTGATTCCCAGCCCTTGCAGTTTGCAAATGGTGTGGTGTTGTCTGCTGTTTAAATGCACCCTATGGTTATTTAGCAAGCCATGAGCAAGCAAATTATAATTGGCATTTTGTGATCAAGTCCCAGATTATTGGCCAGTATGGCTAAATCTGGTTAATACTTGCCTTTTGAGTTTATATCACATGCTTACCCATATTTAATTGAAGCGAGTCCTGGGAAGATCTTGAGGATATGATATGTTTTCAGCCTGGTTCTTTTAACAAAATGTTATGCCTATTTTATGCTAAGTCATTACTTCGGATAGGGTTTACAGATTAACAGAATTGGAAAGGACCTTGTAGGTCATCTAATGACCTATAAGTAAGTCATTCGATGACCTACAAGTAGGAGGTCCCAAGTAGGAGACCCTACACCACTTCTGACAAATCGCAGTCCTATCTCTTCTTGAAAGCCTCAAGTGATGAAGCTCCCACAACTTCCGAAGGCAACTTCTGTTCCATGGGTTGATTGTTCTCATTGTCAGAAAATTTATCCTTATTTCCAGGTTGAATCTCTCCTTGTTCAGCTTCCATCCATTATTCCTTGTCTGGCCTTCAGGTGCTTTGCAAAATAGTTTGACCCCCTCCTCTTTATGGCAGCCCCTCAAATATTGGAAGACTGCTATCATGTCTCCCCTGGTCTTCCTCTTCACTAGACTAGCCATGTCCAGTTCCTGTAACCGTTCATCGTATATTTTAGCCTTTAGGCCTTTGATCATCTTAGATAGATTCAAATTAACAGAGTTGGGAGGGATCTTGTAGGCCATCTAGACCAACCCCCTGCCCAAGCAGAGGACTCTACACCCTTTCTGACAAATGGCAGTCTCTTCTGGAAAGCCTCCAGTGATGAAGCTCCCACAACTTCCGAAGGCAACTTCTGTTTCCATGGGTTGATCTCACTGTCAGAAAATTTCTCCTTATTTCCAGGTTGAATCTCTCCTTGTTCAGCTTCCATCCATTATTCCTTGTCTGGCCTTCAAGTGCTTTGGAAAATAGTTTCACCCCTTCCTCTCTCTGTGGCAGCCCCTCAGATATTGGAACACTGCTATCATAACTCCCTGCTAAGTATCTTTGGGTTTACAAGTCTAAAAGTAATACCTGACTAAAGGTGGCAGCACAGTCATAATTTTTTTAGCCTCTGTGGCTGTGTTCACACAATATGCTTAGCCAAGCAACAAGCTTTGTGGCTGCATTTCCACACTGTTGGAAGTTTTTTTTTTAAACTCATTTTGGCAGGCAGGAGTTTTAAGTGAGTGGCATGGACTCAGCTCATTGGGTGAGTTCATGGCTTAGAATAAGTGGGGCATTCAGAAACCAGGTTAAAAGTACAGTGCGAATCCAAAAGTTATTGTGTAAATACAAGCTACCCTGTTTCCCTGAAAGTGAGACCTCCCTGGATAATAAGCCCAATCGGGCTTTTGAGTGCATGCACTAAAATAAGCCCTCCCCTGAAAATAAACCCTCCTCCAAAATATTGCAACACAGCAGCAGCCATGAGGTGACCACGCTCCCCGCCTCCTGCACCTCAAAAATAATTAGACCTCCTCAAAAATAAGGCCAAGGGCTTATTTCGGGGGTCAAAAGAAAATAAGGCCCTGTCTTATTTTCTGGAAAACACAGTATATGGAACTTGGCCAATGCAGTGCAGAGGTTTAATAGCAATAGCAATAGCAATAGCAGTTAGACTTATATACCGCTTCATAGGGCTTTCAGCCCTCTCTAAGCGGTTTACAGAGTCAGCATATTGCCCCCACAGTCTGGGTCCTCATTTCACCCACCTCGGAAGGATGGAAGGCTGAGTCAACCCTGAGCCGGTGAGATTTGAACCGCCGAACTGCAGCTAACAGTCAGCTAAAGTGGCTGCAGTATTGCACCCTAACCACTGCACCACCTCGGCTTAAATCCCACATTTAACCCCTCGTAGGGTTTGGAAGATTTAGAATTGATTCATAATCTATCCCCAAAAACTCAGATGGTGATTCTCCAGCAGAGAATCTTTGTCTTTTGGTTATTGATAAAACAGCAGTATTGTCTAGGTACAATACTGTCTAGGTATTGTATAGGGACACGGTGGCTCAGTGGCTAAGATGCTGAGCTTGTCGATCAGGAAGGTTGGCAGTTTGGCGGTTCGAATCCCTAGCGCCGTGTAACGGAGTGAGCTCCCATGACGTGTCCCAGCTTCTGCCAACCTAGCAGTTTGAAAGCAGGTAAAAATGCAAGTGGAAAAATAGGGACAACTTTGATGAGAAGGTAACAGCGTTCCATGCATCTTCAGGATTTAGTCATGCTGGCCACATGACCCCGGAGATATCTTCGGACAGCGCTGGCTCTTTGGCCTTGAAACTGAGATGAGCACTGCCCCCTAGAGTTGGGAACGACTAGCCCATATGTACGAGGAGAACCTTTACCTTATTGTCTAGATGAATGTCTTCTTTTTCTTTCTTTCTTACAATCCACCCATAAACTTTGTGCAAGTAAAAATCTGTCCTATCAAGGGTCAAGGTTATAGGTCAGCACTTTCCCTGTTGGACTAGCTTCTCCTTGGGAGAAAACTTGATTGTTTATTCAGTCTGGTGGCCATTAAATCATAGGGCTCTTTCTCCCTCTTCCACAGATGACTTTTTTTTTCCAGGACAAAGGTAACCATGTGGCTTTAATCAACATATATCCCCTCTCTGGTAGATGAGAATATCAGACTTCAACTTTGGGTATCCAGGACTAGCAAACTTCAGTCCAGGATATCCCTTATTTTGGGCCACTTTGCAAAATTGTTCTGAGAGTAAAAATGGAGAAGGGAGAGAGAGAGAACGACTTACAGGTAATCCTCAACTTACCACCATTCATTTTGTAATTTGTAATTTTAATATATTTGTATGCCGCCCAATCCCGGAGGACTAGTGACGGTTCAATGCAGTGGTGGGTTTCAAAAAACGTTTGGAACCTACTCTGTGGGTGTGGCCTCCTTTGTGGGAGTGGCTTGCCGGCCATGTGTTTTCTTTCTCTCTCTCTCTCTCTCTCTCTCTCCTTCCTTTTGTCTCTGTCCCTTTTTCCTTTTTTTCTTTCATCTCTCTCTTACTTTTTCTTTCTTTTTTCTTTTTTATTTCTTCCTTTCTTCCTTTCTTTCTCTTTCTCTCTCTGTGTGAGTCTGACTCTGTGTGTGTGTGTGTGTGTGTGTGTGTGTGTGTGTGTGTGTGTGAGTGGTGGGTTTCAAAAAATTTTGGAACCTCTTCTGTAGTTGTGGCCTGCTTTCCGGGTCCACTGATGGAACCTCTTCTAACCGGTTCGGTAGATTTGACGAACCGGTTCTACCGAACTGGCGCGAACTGGTAGGAACCCACCTCTGGTTCAATGGCACTGAAAAGAGTGAATCCCAAATGGGATTATCACAATGAAGAGGAGCTCTAAAGCACCTGAGGGCAGGACAAGAAGCAATGGATGGAAACTAATCAAGGGGAGAAGCAACCTAGAACCGTGATGGTGAACCTATGCCACGCTCACTGGATGTGGCATGCATCTTTCCTCCTCCTCCTCCCCTTGGTGTATTTCCAGTATATGTTGATGTACTTGGCATATCCTATTTCTAAAGAAAAATGAAAGAAAAACAGTATACATGTGAAGTCACATTGCATTGAGATCTAACACATCGTGTCTAACCTAATATATGTCCCCCAAGCCATCTTTACTTATGGCATCAGTATATTATTCTGTTCTGTTGTTTATGACCATTGTAGCATTCCCCATGGTTGCATGATCAAAATTCAGATGCTTGGCAACTGACCCGTCTTTATGACTGTTATAACGAATGATTGTATGTTGAGGATTAAATTACACTTATTTATTAGTTCTGTGGTCGCTGTTAGTGCAGTCTTACAACCAAGCTAGTCACTTGGGGAATAAACCTTGTTAAACCTAGTAGCATGGCAGGGAAGATGGATCCAGAGTTGCTTTTTCCTGGCTCCCATTTCTGGGTGTTTTTACCCTTTTGGTGTTCAGATCAAATAGGATGTTTTGTAACACCATTGGTAAGTTCCAACGGCATTTTCATTAGAGCAACACCCAAATATTACTATGGGCATTTTCTTACGAAAGTCCATGAGAGCTGAAACAAGTCAGGGCATTTAAATATATCCTGGGGACAAGGTACAGGCTTGGCTTAGTGTGTGTATGTGTGTGTATATGCACTCATATGTGTGTTTTTAAAAGAAAGAACTACACGGTTTTAGTATAAGCTCACAAAACAGGAAATTAATAAAGTGATAAAGAAGGTAGACTGGCATGTTAGCGTGCCAAAAAAACAAAACAAAATAAACTTAAAGTTAAAGGTTCCCCTCGCACATATGTGCTAGTCGTTCCCGACTCTAGGGGGCAGTGCTCATCTCCGTTTCAAAGGCGAAGAGCCAGCGCTGTCCGAAGATGTCTCCGTGGTCATGTGGCCGGCATGACTAAATGCGGAAGGCGCACGGAAAGCTGTTCCCTTCCCACCAAAGGTGGTCCCTATTTTTCTACTTGCATTTTACATGCTTTCGAACTGCTAGGTTGGCAGAAGCTGGGACAAGTAACAGGAGCTCCCTCTGTTACGCGGTGCTCGGGATTCAGGATGCTGCAAAGATTGTAACTGAAAACGGGCCATATTTTTCAGTGCCGTTGTAACCTTGAATGGTCACTAAAGAAACTGTTGTAAGTAGGGGACTACCGGTACTTTCTTAGTGTGTTTCAGCAGCCCAAAAAGCATTTCAGGTAACCCTCCACTTAACAACAGTTAATGTGATCAAAATTCAGATGCTTGACATTTGGTTCCTACTTATGACCACTACAGTGTCCCTTTTTGCGACCTTCTGATATGCAAACTCAATGAAGAATCCAGATTCACTTAACAACCAGCTTCATAACTTATCGACTACAGTGATTCACTTAACAACTGTGGCAAGCATGGGGGAAAAATGGGCCAAAACCCATTGAACAAATGTCTCACTTAACAACCTAAATTTTGGGCTTAATTGTGGGCATAAGTAGAGGACTACCATACCTGTACTGTATCTAACTTAACTGTTATTCATCAGTCAACATGGGAGCAGCAGGGCAGAAAGATGATGGGGCTGTATTATCTTCTCTCAATCCAACTGTTCTTTATCTGGTTCTCTCTCTCTCTCTCTCTCTCTCTCTCTCTCTCTCTCTCTCTTTCTCTTTCTCTCCCTCCCTCCCTCCCTCCCTCTCTCTGTGGATGGATGGATGATGGATGGATGGATGGATGGATGGATGGATGGATGGACGGACATCCATAGCAGCAGGATCTGGATTTCTACTGTGGAATAACTGTCCAAATTGTTCAGTTGGTTTCTAAATACAATTTTGATGATGCAATTTTCTCTCTCTTTTTCAACTCCGACTAATGCCAGGTGGCTTTGTGGTTTTTAAGAAGATCTTGTCTATGGGAAAATAACATCAGGGAACATATATTGTATTCCTCAAGTCTTGACAAGCTTGCTTAACACACATGCAATTAAAAATACTAAGATCATAGAGATCAAAATCTGTTTTATCCCTTCGATGCTGCTTTGTGATCTATCTTCCCCTCTCTCTTCTCAGCATGCCACAAAAGATTAAAAGACTATAAAGATAAATATCAAGACACCAAATATGACTAGTTTTATAGGATCGCACAACACTCCTAAACTAAGTGCAAAACTATTGCGTAGTAACACGGGCATCATTTACACATCGCTGCCCATCAAATGAAATCAATAAAGTGACTAAGATAGCAAATTGCTTTATACCTGCCGGGCCATTAGGCAATTGGAAACTTGTGAATTGATCAGTTAGGAAAGGTGTAATCCATTCCATGTGTGGGCTTGATCATTGAAAGTATGATTAATTGATTCATTTATGTATTTGTCCATTTCCCAAGACTTTGGTTTGTTTCACTGTAACAAATGTCGTAGTTTAAACGAACAAAAATAAAAATATCCCTATAGAAGAAAATGTGTAACTGTAACATCTTTACAGATTATCAGAGTTGGAAGGGACCTTGGAGGTCATCTAGTCCAACCCCCTGCCCAAGCAGGAGACCCTACACCATTTCTGACAAATGGCAGTCCAGTCTTTTCTTGAAAGCCTCCAGGGATGAAGCTCCCACAACTTTTGCAGGCAACTTTTGTTTCCATGGATTGATTGTTCTCAGTCAAAAAATTTCTCCTTCTTTCCAGGTTGAATCTCTCCTTTTTTCAGTTTCCATCCATTGTTCCTTGTCTGGCTTTCAGATGCTTTGGAAAATAGCTTGACCCTCTCCTCTCTATGAAACCCCCTTAAATGTTGGGACACTGCCATCATGTCTCCCCTGGTCCTTCTCTTCACTAGACCAGCCATGCCCAGTTCCTGCCACCGTTCATCCATCGTATGTGCCAGCCCCCAGGCCTTTGATCATCTTAGATAGATTCAGATTAACAGAGTTGGAAGGGACCTTGTAGGTCATCTAGTCCAACCCCCAATCCAAGCAGGAGACCCTACACCATTTCTGACAGATGGCAGTCCAGTCTCTTCTTGAAAGCCTCCAGTGATGAAGCTCCCACAACGTCTGAAGGCAACTTCTGTTCCATGGATTGATTGCTCTCACTGTCAGAAAATTTCTCCTTAATTCCAGGTTGAATCTCTCCTTGGTCAGTTTCCATTCATTGTTCCTTGTCTGGCCTTCAGGTGCTTTGGAAAATAGCTTAACCCCTTCTTCTCTGTGGCAGCCCCTCGACTATTGGAACACTGCAACCATGTCTCCCCTGGCCCTTCTCTTCACTAGTTTACCCAAATCTAAAAGGCATAGAGAACTTGATTATCACATGGCTTTTCAGATGCTGTCTTGGACACCTGATTCAGCCATCTGGATCAACTCACCTTGGTCTTCTAGCACCATATTCCTATACAGGTTGTCCTCAAACTTACACCGATTTGTGTAGTGACCTCAGTGGTGGGATTCAAATAATTTAACAACCGGTTCTCTGCCCTAATGACCAGGTGGCTAGGCGGGGCTTAGTGGTCATGTGAACATGTGGGCGTAGCCAACTCAACATTACTCAGGTGGATGGGCACTTTGTCTTAGCTGTGACAATGTAATAAGGGTTAACCGGAGAGGCAGTTTCTGTAAGCAGGGCAATCAAGATGAGGCTAGAAACAACACCAGAATGTTTCCTTCCTGCCTTCCTTACAGGATTAGCTCTGTAAAGTGGGGAAAAACCAAAAGAAGATTTCTTCCAACAACCGGTTCTCTGGACCTCTTAGAAAGTTAAGAACCGGTTCTCCCAAATAGGTGCGAACCGGCTGAATCCCACCACTGAGTGACCTCGATGTGTCCCGTTTTCGGCCTACACATCAGTGGTGGGTTTCTACCAGTTCAAACCAGTTTGGCCAAACTGGTAGTGGTTTTGGTGGCCTGGGTTGCTGGAACCGGCCCAGCAACCCAGGCCCAGTTCCCTGAGTGGCGCCATAGGCGCCACCATCTTTTTTTTCCAGTTTTGCACATGTGCAGAACAATTTTAATTGCTCTGCACATGTGCGCACATCATGCATCAAGCACGCGTGCACAGCGCACACATGAGCCAACTGGCAGTAGTGCCTGCTGGAACCCACCCCTGCTCCACATGCGCTGTTTTCAGTTTCTGTGCATTCCTTTTTTGGCCCGTTCTAGACGGTGGTGAAAACAGGGCACTCAAAGACCAAAAACAGGACGCATGGAGGCCGAAAATGGCTGAAGGGTGAGGCTGGCGGAGCTTTGGCAACATTCGGTCTATAAGACATACAGACATTTCCACTCACTTTTGGGGGGAGGTGAGTGCATCTTAAAGTGCGAAAAATACGGTAAATATGAATAATGTCAACCCTGAGATTATGGCTTTATTTTACGCATTATTTTATGCATTGTTTATTAGTTAGTAAGCCACAGTTAAGCAAATTATGGTTTAGTATGATATGTTGAGGCGCAATGCCAAAAATAACATTGCTGCTGAGTTTGGAATTCTTCGGCGTGATTCATGACACATGTTTGTTCCACACCCGCCAATGCCATCAAATGATGCAGAGAGGATGGCCTAGAAGTGTACATCTTAATAATATCTTGTCACATACCTGAAGGGCAAAGATGTAAAGGCCTGTTGCTTAGGTGAGGGCAATAGTTTTCTCCTTTCCCAGAACACAGGATTAAGGTTTACAAGCATTGAAGGATCTGCTTGAACTTGAGAAGGAACCTCTTGATGGATCCAATCACCACACTTCTTTCAAATAAACTGGACAATCATTTATCAGGAATGCTGCGGCTTTGCAAAATGTATATCTGTCTGGAGGACTGAATTAAACAGGACTGGCCCAAGAAATATGGATGTCTGATGGGAAGGGCAAAAATCACTTATTCAGGTTCTGTATACAAAGAAAAAATTGAACGTTGGTTGAATTCAGGACCATCAATAGAATTGTCAATTGGGGTTAGAATTCTGTAGGAGAAAAGCAAGCAGAACTGGGGGAGGTGGAGTCAAATGTGTCATCAGCTTGGCGTTATTGAGTTCCCACAAGCAATCCAAGTGTCAGCGTTCCAAAAAGCATGCAGAATTAAATCAGAGTCGAAGGCAAAACTATGCTTAAAGTTCCAATTTAATAAGACAGAAATGTTGGCATCGTGCTGTGGGATTCCAACTCTGGAAGTTACATCAGAATCCCACCCAGTTAAAAGTTCATGATCTTGTCCCCACACTCACAATCCATCACATGGTCCAATCTTCTTCTTCCATGCTGGCGTCTACGCCCAGCTGCTTCCGGTCAGGTGTGAAAGTGCGGAGACAAAAGGTGACCTTGGCTTCTAGAAAAGAATGAAAACAATACATTCCACAATCCTACTCGTGTCTATTCCCCCCTCCCATCAACTATACTAATGAAACAGCATAATGAAATAAGAGAAAGAGTGGCAGGTCAAAATTCTAAAAGGAATATAATTGCAGGCCTGACACTCTGAGCTTGTTGTTGAGTTGAGCACACAATTTGTCCAGGGCTACCATTTCCATGTCTTTGCCTCTCAAATCTCTACAAAAAGCATATGTTATCTAGGCGAGGGGAGTCAAGTGGCGATGAGAAACATCTGAAAACATCTCAATCCCTAAATCCCCAGGTTTCTTGTGCATTATCCTCTGGGTCCTTTTGGCGTATGGCTATTATCTTGGTTTGACTAGTGGTAACCTTCAGAGGGTACAATGCTGTTATTAACACATTGTCCATCACTAAATGTTTACTCCCCAAGTGACAGCTTGCACATCTGGACATTATGCAGTGTTTGATCTGAGATGCCAGATGCAGCCTTCTGGGAACAGTGGCAACACCAGAATCTGGCTGGACAGTTCAAAGGATGGGTTTTTAAAGGTTCTTCTGATATCTTAATTAAAGATCTTTCTTTCTCTTTCTTTCATTTCTTTCTTTCCTTTCTTTCCTTCCTTTTACTTTCTTTCCTTCCCACTCTTTCTTTTTCTTCCTTCCTTCCTTCCTTTCCTTACTGTCTCTCCTCTCCTGTCCCCTCTTCTCTTCTTTCTCCTCTCTTTCTTTCTCCTCTGTGTGTTTCCTTTCCCCTTTCTTTTCCTTTCCTTTCCTTCCCTTTGCTTCCCTTCCTTTCCTTTTTTCCTTCTTTCCTTTCTTTCTTTTCTGTCCTTCCTTTCCTTTCTTCCTTTCCTTACCTTCCCTTCCCTTCTTCCCTTCCTTTCCTTCCCTTTCCTCTTGAAAAAGAAGTGCCCTAGCGAAATCTCCCTCAGGTCACTGTCACAGTTATTCACAGAATAAAAGTAAGCATGACAGAATGTACTTTGATCTGGATAATGAGAGATTCTGTTGATTTCAGTCTGGTTGGCTCCCTTTTTCTTTAATGTTTATATTCTCATGTACATTTGGAGGGAGGTGGTCCCTCAATCAAGAATAACAACCAACTAATAATAACAAGAACAACAGCCAGGATACCAGTTGGATAAGCAGCAACTGAGAATGGGCAAGGAATGTGGGGGGTGGCAAACATCTCAGAAGGATCCCTTTCTACTTTCTTAGGCTGTAAAGTGGGGAGGGGGGTGTAGTTTCAGGCTTGCAAGGTCCTGTTCATGTAACCTTACCATAAGGTAGAATCGTGTCACACAGAGGTGGGTTCCTACCAGTTCGCACCTATTCGGTAGAACCGGTTCATCAAATCTACCGAACCAGTTAGAAGAGGTTCCACCAGTGGACCCGGAAAGCAGGCCACACCTACAGGAGAGGTTCCAAACATTTTTTGAAACCACCACTGGTGGGTGTGTAATGTCCCGCAGTTATCTACGCATTAATAATGATCTAGTAACATTTCCTTATACATTTTAGGGACCTTTCCCTACATAATTGGTATTTTCTTTCATACTTTTGGATTTCTAATTTCTGTTTCCGTTAGTTGGCAATTGCTAAAACCAATCCCACGTGAAAAAGTATTCAAAGCCTTCTTGGTTTTAATTGTCAATTTATTTATTCCTGCACATTGTAATATTTAGTCATTTACATATCTCTGTTTTTCCACTGTTGTGCAAACACAATTCCAGCAGCTACTAACATGTGTAAAATTAAATATATATTATACTCCCTTTCAAATCGCCAACAAAATATTTCTGGTTTTAATTCCATATCTTGCTTTACGATTGCTTCTAACCACTAACTTCTGAATAGCTACTTGGACCGACCTAAGTACTAATTCATAATTTCATATCGGGTCACATGGGCGGCAAGCCACTCCCATCCATCACATGGGCAGCAAGCCACTCCCATCCGGTCACATGGGTGGCAAGCCACTCCCACAAAGGAGGCCACACCCACAGAGTAGGTTCCAAAATTTTTTGAAACCCACCACTAGTGTCACATGACATGATTCTACTTCATGGCAAGGTTACATTAATTTGTGATTTGTGATTTGTGACAAGGGGTGACATGGCAGCAGGGTTCCAATATTTGAAGGGCTGCCACAAAGAAGAGGGGGTTAACCTATTTTCCAAAGCACCTGAAGGCAGGACAAGAAGCAATGTGTGGAAACTAACTAACCAAGGAGAGAAGAAACCTAGAACTAAGGAGAAACTTCCTAACAGTGAGAACAGTTAACTAGTGGAACTGCTTTACCTTCAGAGGTTGTGGGTGATCCAACACTGGAGGCGTTTAAGAAGACAGCCACTTGTCTGGAATGATGCAGGGGGCTGGACTAGAAGACCTCCAAGGTCCCTTCCGTCTCTCTTATTCTGTTAGAATTAAGTGGGCATGCTTCCCGACTGGCCTACTTTGCAAAGCTGACAAAGCTGTATCGTCAATCCGTTGCTGAATATTTTCTCCATCCCTTTTTCTCCCTTTACTGTCAAAGACGGTGAGCTTTAAATATTGTGCCATAGGATTTAGAGGGAGAGGACGGGAAGTCGCTCTTGGCTGCAAAAAATGCCTCCTACCCCCTCCCCCCAATCCCCTAATTATGACAAGGGCAAAGATTTCAGATGATAAATGTGAAGGAAAATAAACCTGCCTTTTATCGCTCTCAAAGATAGAATATCACTTTCTAAATGGAAGAAGTGATGCATTTGCTAAGGGCCAGAGCTGCAAAGGGCTGTTTTGGTGCATAAGAGAGACTCATCTCTGCCATCAATATTCTTTTCCAGACCATGGTGCTTTTAACAGATGAGGACTCTTAGAGCAACAGTAGACTTGCCCTGAATGGATTTCAGATTTTATGGAGAGGAGAGGGTTTCCTTTTATAGTGATGCATTTGCCCCAGGAATGCTTCTTGTGACATCTTTATCAATTAGACCCAAGCATTTCAAAAGGCATGGCAGTAGAGTGAACAGACACCGTTTGTTTTTGAGTGCTAAAAAGCTTAGGTATTCTATTTTTTAAAAAAAACAGAAGTTGTATGACATCTATGGCAAATTTGCTATGGCAAATTATACGCATACTAAGAAGCAGAGACATCACCCTGACAACAAAAGTGTGCATAGGCAAGGCTGTGGTTTTCCCAGTTGCAATGGATGGCTGTGGAAGTTGGACCATAAGGAAGGCTGAGCACCAAAGAATGGAGACCTTTGAACTCTGGTGCTGGAGAAGACTCCTGCGAGTCCCTTGGACTACAAGGTGATCCAACTGGTCAGTCCTAGAGGAGATCAAACCTGACTGCTCTTTAGAAGGCCAGATGCTGAAGAGGAAACTCAAATGCTTTGGCTACCTAATGAGAAGGAAGGACTCACTGGAGAAGAGCCTAATGCTGGGAACGATGGAGGGCAAAAGAAGAAGGGGACGACAGAGAATGAAGTGGCTGGATGTAGTCACTGAAGCAGTAGGGTGTGAGCTTAAATGGACTCCAAAGGATGGTAGAGGACAGGAAGGCCTGGAGGAACGTTGTCTATGGGGTCATGATGGATCAGACACAACTTCGCAACTACAACAAATTACATTTTTCTGAATTTGCCAGAAAGGAGATGTGTCAGTTTCCAGGACAGCCCAGAAAAGTGGTAAATGCATGCAGGTGTGTAAGTGAGGGTGTGCACTGCATCCCTCCATCCCTCCCTCCATCTATAGTTTGGACAACACATGATCAATTAAATGATAAATGGAAATCTAAGTGGGAACTCCCAGAGAAACTATAATTGGCTCATATTTTCTACCTGACGACTCCCACAAGGGAGTCATACCAAGCACCTGATGGTACCATGCTCATAAATATTCGGTACAGGCTATTTTGGGGGACGTTACTCTCCGCTTCCAAAATCAAGTGGATAAAACACACCCACGCACTGGAGACTCTGAAATGATAAACAATTCTTCTACCTTTGCACGTGAAGCATTTCTGCGGTGCAAAAATTCAGAGATTGGATTCAAAGGCAATTCTGCCAAATCACCATACCGAATGTCCCTTTCTGCACAGAAACAGTTTATAGAACATAAAATAACAGAGTTGGAAGGGACCTTGGCGATCTTCCAGTCCAACCTCCTGTTCAAGCAGGAGACACCTACTGTATACCATTTCAGAGAAGCGTCTCTTCTTCAAAAACCTCCAGTGATGAAGCACTCACAAGGGATGGCAAGCTATTCTATTGGTTAATTGTTTCTATCGTTAGGAAATTTCTCCTTCGTTCTACGTTGGTTCCTTCCTTGTTTAGTTTCCATCCGTGGTTGGTCTTGTCTTGCCTTTCGGTACTTTGGAAAATACCCCGTTTCCCTAAAAATAAGATCTCCCTGGATAATAAGGCCAATCTGGCTTTTGAGAACATGCATTAAAATAAACCCTCGCCTGAAAATAAGCCCTACCTGAAAATATTGTAACACAGCAGCAGCCATGAGGGTTAGGGTTAAGGTTAGCCTCCTGCAACTCAAAAATAATAAGACCTCCCTGAAAATAAGGCCAAGTGCTTATTTCGGAGGTCAAAAGAAAGTAAGACCCTGTCTTATTTTCGGGGAAACACAGTAGGTTGAGCCCCTGTTCTTTGTGATATCTCCTCATATATTGGAACTGCTATCATGTCTCCCCTAGTCCTTTTTTTCACTAGATTAGACATACCCAATTCCAGTTCAGCTGCCTCCATATTTATAGTTCAGTATTTCAATTCCCAAATCTCTATTCTTGTCTTCTATTACCCTTCTCTCCTTAGGAAGTTCTATCAATAAATGATGCTTTTGTGAAGAAGCCCTTCTTTGATTTGATGGATGTCCTGGGCCAAACCTTCTCTACAGGCACAGCTAGCTAGGGAGAGGGGTTATGGGAGATGTAGTTCCAGAGGGCATCACTTTGGAGAAAGGCTGGTTTCTATTAATTGCAGATGACTAATCTTGTTAAATGCCAAATGAAACCCGGCCTCGGGGTGGCATGGGAGGAAGAAATGAACTATGGGCTGTAAGTCTGAAGCGTTTCTTATTAAGGAGGCTACACAACTGTGTTTGGGTTTGCAACCAAGACATTTAAGTGTGAAAAAATAAAAGCTATTTAATTTGGGTTTTAGTCTTAGTTATGAAAGCCAGCAGGGTGACTTTGGACCAATCACCTGGAGACAGTGAATTCTAATTGCACCTTAGCCATGAAAGCCAACTTGGTGACTTAGGGCCAATCACTGGGACATAGTGAGTTCTAGTTGTACCATAGTTACGAAAGCCAGCTGAGTGACTTTGGGCCATTCACTGGGAGACAGTGAATTCTAGTTGCACCAAAGCTGTGAAAGCCAACAGAGTGACTTTCGGCCATACACCGGGAGACAGTGAATTCTAGTTGCATCTTAGTTATGAAAGCCAGCAGGGTGACTTTGGCTCAATCACTGGGAGACAGTGAATTCTAGTTGCGTCTTAGTTATGAAAGCCAGCAGGGTGACTTAGGGCCAATCACTGGGAGACAGTGAATTCTAGTTGCGTCTTAGTTATGAAAGCCAGCAGGGTGACTTTGGATCAATCACTGGGAGACAGTGAATTCTAGTTGCATCTTAGTTATGAAAGCCAGCAGGGTGACTTTGGACCAATCACCGGGAGACAGTGAATTCTAGTTGCACTATAGCCATGAAAGCTAGAGTGACTTTGGGCCATTCCCCAGGAGACAGTGAGTTCTAATTGCGTCTTAGTTATGAAAGCCAGCTTGGTGACTTTGGGCCAATCACTGGGACATAGTGAATTCTAGTTGCACCCTAACTGTGAAAGCCATCTGAGTGACTTTGGGCCAATCACTGGGCAATAGACTAGAGTTCTAGTCCAGCCTTAGGCATGAAAGCCAGCTGGGCAACTTACAACCAGTCCCTCTTTCTCAGCCCAACTGACCTCACCTATTGTCTTGTGGGGACAATAGGAGGAGGAAGGTGTTCATCACCTTGACGTACCCGTAAAAATAATAAAGGTGGGATTACAAACAGACAAAACAAAATAAATATGTGATTGAAGACCTTTCCTTCCACCCCAATCAACCTCTCCCCAGCATTGCAATTGCACTCCACCCACCCCCAAAACATCGTCCTTGTTCCTTTCTTGCAGCGTCTGCTTTAGGTCACTGGAGTTTTCTCCCTCCTTCCCTTTGAAATGGTTTCCCAACCAGCCCTGACTTGTGTAGCAGTGACACACACACACATCTCATCTGCTGACTGGATGGATCGACGACGCATTAAGCTCCGGGCAGACTGGTGGTCTATGGCGGAAAGCTTTCTGGCATCTGCCGGTGCCTGCATTTTTCACCCGTGACTGAAAGCAGATGCTGGAGGTACAATTGAGACTCTGTGAGCATCTGTGGGTCCCAGGCAGCTCAGGGGGAACATCTGGCATGGGCTGGTCCCCCTCCTCCTCCCCCTCCCCCTCCCAGGTGACTCATCTCTCCCCTAGGAGGGTGGCTTGAGCCCTTTGGCATCTGCAGAGGGGCAGGAAGTGTCTGCCTTCATCGGAGAACGATCTTTATCTCTGCGTGCTTTCCCAATTTCATCACGGCCCTCCATGCAATGTGTGTGCCTGGGTGACAGGATAAAACCTGTCAAAGGAGAAAAAGAGAGAGGGACTGGTATAGCCGAGTCTCTCTCTCTCTCTCTCCTGCTCCTCTCTGACGATTTAGAAGCAACCGAACGACTCAAACGCCTTCCTTAGGAGGGCAAAAGGCTTTGTTTGGGGTGAGGAGAGGGAAGCCACAGATCAGACACAACCATGAGCAGCCACAGAGAAGACTGGGCTCAACCTATTCTCCAACCAAAGGACCTGAGGGCAGGACAAGAAGCAGTGGATGGAAACTAATCAAGGAGGGGAGCAACCTAGAAATAAGGATAAATTTCCTGATATTGAGAACGGTTCACCAGTAGACCAGCTTCCCTTCAAATGTTGTGGGTCCTCCATCACTGGAGGGTTTTTAAAGAACGGGTTGGACAACCGTTTGTCTGAAAGGCTTTAGGGCTTCCTACTTGAGCAGAAGGTTGGGCTGGAAGGCCTCCAAGGTCCCTTCCAACTCTGTTTTTCTGTTATGGTTGAAAATTATTATTATTATTATTATTTATTTGTCTTGTATGCCGCCCACTCCCGGAGGACTCCGGGCGGCTCACAAAAGACAAGGGAAAGGGGGGAACGAGACAAAGACAACTTATTAAAAACAAAACCAACATTCACAATTTCTGTGGAGGTAGATGCTTCTCAGCTCCCCCCAGCCTGCTGGAACAGCCAGGACTTGGTGGCTTTGCGGAAGGCCGGGAGGGTAGTAAGGATCCGGATCTCAACAGGGAGCTCGTTCCAGAGGGCCGGAGCTGCAACAGAGAAGGCTCTCCCCCGGGGAGTCGCCAGCCGACATTGGCTGGCAGATGGAATCCGGAGGAGACCTAACCTGTGCCATCTAATTGGTCTGAGAGAGGTAATCGGCAGGAGGTGGTCTCTCAGGTACCCAGGTCCGATGCCATGTAGGGCTTTATAGGTAGCGACCAGCAGCTTGAAGCGGATTCGGAGGCTAATAGGTAGCCAGTGCAGCTCGCGGAGGATAGGTGTAACGTGGGTGTACCTTGGTGCACCCACAATCGCTCGCGCGGCTGCATTCTGGACTAATTGGAGTCTTCGAACAATCTTCAAGGGCAGCCCCATGTAGAGCGCATTACAAACAATGCATGGCGTGGCGAAAGTGATTATAACCACAACTGTGATCAATTGGAAGGAGATTTAGGGCAGGTAAAAGAATATACCTGTTCATGCAGCACTTAATTAACCTATGGAATGTACTAGGGTACTGTTTTGCTGTGATGCTAGCCGCCAATTTCGGTGGCTTTTAAAAAAAACCACTGGGTAAATTCATGATAGGAACATGATGGCTCAGGGGCTAAGACGCTGAGCTTGTTGATCAGAAAGGTCGGCATTTCGGCTGTTCGAATCCCTAGTGCCGCGTAATGGAGTAAGCTCTGGTTACTTGTCCCAGTTTCTGGGACAACCTAGCAGTTCGAAAGCATGAAAAAAAAATGCAAGTAGAAAAATAGGGACCACCTTCGGTGGGAAGGTAACAGCATTCTGTGCGCCTTCCAAGTTGAGTCATGCCGGCCACATGACCATGGAGACGTCTTCGGACAATGCTGGCTCTTCAGCTTCGAAACGGAGGTGAGCACTGCCCCTCAGAGTTGGGAATGACTGGCACATATGTGCGAGGGAACCTTTACCTTTACCTAAATTCATGATTGGACAAAAGCTGCCTTATATCATTACACTGAATTGCCCATAGTATCTAATCAGAATGATTACGTATAGAAATGTGACTTTTTGTTCTCTAGAAATGTACATATAAAGTATAAGATGTTATCTTGTTATGAGCCGAGGTGGCGCAGTGGTTAGGGTGCAGTACTGCAGGCCACTTCAGCTGACTGTGATCTGCAGTTCAGCGGTTCAAATCTCACTGGCTCAAGGTCGACTCAGCCTTCCATCCTTCCGAGGTGGGTGAAATGAGGACCCAGACTGTGGGGGCAAGTTGCTGACTCAATTTGCTTAAAAAAAAAATCTGTAAACCGCTTACAGAGGGCTGAAAGCCCTATGAAGCGGTATATAAGTCTAATAAATAAATAAATAAATAAACAAACAAACAAACAAACAAACAAACAAACAAACAAATAAATCTTAGAGAAAGTTATGCACGACATATGCAGATTCTGTTGTCAGGGTTCCAAGTAACACACCCACAGAGAACAAAAGTCCAAGGGGTTTTTATTGTCCGGGGTTTTCAATTTAACTAGTGGGGGGAAATAAAAAAAGGAGACCGAGGGTTCTACTATTAATATTTGAATGCCATGTTGACATAGATGTCATTTTATATCGATCTGGGCATATCTTGTGAAGGGCTAATATAACATCTGCCTGGCCACTCTCGGAGGGTCAGAATCCTTGGTTAGATAAACTTCAGGGAAAGGGAATCCTGGTTTCTGGATCTGCTGACAACATGCAAAAACCTTTGCCAGAGATTTTGAAATAGCAGCTACTGTGTGCTGGGGTGTGAGGAGGGAAACATGTTCCGTAGCCGTTTGTTTACGGTAACCCCCATTGTTCAGGAGTTGCTGATAGGAGTTGTCATTTCAGCAGCTGTGGAGCCCCCAGCTTGGAGGCCCACCCCCTGGGAGGACCTGGGTTCAAGGACTTAGAGAAAAGAGTTGGGAGGGGAGGAAATCAAGAGGAGACAAGAAGAGAAAGTTGTAGCGGCTGACCTGGTACAACTGTTTGCATTTTGTCAAGATGAAACAGCATGGTTGGGCAGGCTAATTATACCGTGTGATGAGCTGGAAGAGAAAATGGTGTGACATGTTCTCTTTGCCCAAACGTGCCCCGTCCCCACCCAGATTAATACGTGTGTGTGTGTGTGTGTGTGTTTAAATAACTCTAAACTGCATTCCTGGGCAACATGTATAAGTGGCCTTAAGCACATGAAGTGATTGTCAACACTGGCTCTCTTTCGCTAGCCTGACTCACAAATCACTTGATTGCGCTTCTCCCAGATTTTATCATGTCACACTGCAGTGGAACAGAGGTGGTGGATTAGTCAGATTCCCCCGAATGGAGCGTTTGAGATCTTCCAAAGGACAGAAGAGCCCAATCCGATTTCCCACAACTAACTGAAGCCCTTAGTAACTGGAGAATAGATGTAGGAGATGACCAGGCTGAGCCTGAGGATGGGGTCAAACACGTCACCAGTTTGGAGTTGCTATGCTCCCATGAGAGTCTTCATTCCCATCTACCCTGTGAATTCCACAGCAATGATTCCCAACCTTGGCATCTTCTAAGATGTGTAGACTTCAACCCCCAGGATTCCCAGTATGGGGAAATATGAGGAGTTGAAGTTCACATGTCTTAAAGTTGCCAAGATTGAGAAACACCGATCTACTAGAGACACGAGGCAATATCTTGCCCCTGACACTTGGGTAGGATGTCTATCTTGGATTGTGTCCACCTGATAGGATATATAGAGGTTGGGTTTTGTTTATCTTATCATCCTACCATATTCAACTGTTCAACCAGATTACTCATTAAAAGGGCTCCACTGGGAGACGGAGCAATCTTGACTCTTGTCTACACTCGTAGATGGAGAAAAAGGATCAGTTTTCCAAATTATTTAAGATGTCCAGATGAGCTTTAGACACATCATTTGAAATGGACCTGATTCAGTCAGGCACAGAAAATGTCCAGGTTGACCAGAGGTGGGTTCCTACCAGTTCGCACCTATTCGGTAGAACCGGTTCATCAAATCTACCGAACCGGTTAGAAGAGGTTCCACCAGTGGACCCGGAAAGCAGGCCACACCTACAGAAGAGGTTCCGAAAATCTTTGAAACCCACCACTGGGCAAGGATCTTGTAACTTATAGAGCCGAGGTGGCACAGTGGTTAGGGTACAGTACTGCAGGCCACTTCAGCTGACTGTTATCTGCAGTTCAGCGGTTCAAATCTCACCGCCTTAAGGTTGACTCAGCCTTCCATCTTTCCGAGGTGGGTGAAATGAGGACCCAGACTGTGGGGGCGATATGCTGACTCTGTAAACCGCTTAGAGAGGGCTGAAAGCCCTATGAAGCGGTATATAAATCTAACTGCTAACTGCTAACTTGACAGTTTTAAGACTTGCATGCTTCAATGCCAGAGTTTCTGAATAGCTACTTGGACTGACCTAAGTACTAATTCATAATTTCATATCCGGTCACATGGGTGGCAAGCCACTCCCACAAAGGAGGCCACACCCACAGAGTAGGTTCCAACAATTTTTGAAACCCACCACTGAGGTTGACCTGCATCAGTTTGGAAGGCTGAATATTGGGAGTAAGACATCAACGCCATTGTGAAAGTATGGGGTATCTATAGAGAATTAATGACATTAGATAAATTATTAGTGGGGACTGATGACAAATTGATAAGGGTAATATATAAATATTTACAGGGCTACAAAATGGAGGAAGAACAAGTTAAGAAAACAATGGTCATATGAGCTAAAAACTTTCGATACAACATTGATTTGGACAATTGGCAAAAACTTTGGGAAAGGAATCTGAAATTGACGTTAGCCACATCATATAAAGAGAATCATTATAAAATGTTCTACAGATGGCATCTCCCCCCGCCCCCCCCAGCAAGATTGGCTAAAGTGTTTAGCAACACATCCCCAAAATATTGGAAATGTAAACAATCACCAGGCACATACATGTGGTGGACCTGTAAAAAAAGCAAGGAGATTTTGGTTACAAATTCAGATGTGGCTAATAAAAATGGTTGGACAACATATAGAATTCAAGCCAGAATTAAGTATTATAACAGAAGGCTATAGCAAAGGGTCAATATACCTAATACTTCCCATCCTGACAGCAGCGAAAACGGTGTATGCCCAGCAATGGAAAAGTGAAAAATACCCCTTCAGAAAAGGAAATAATAAGGAAGATATTAACTTGCGCAGAAATGGATAGACTAACGTTAGAATAAAAAAACAAAGGAGAGACAGAATATTATGACACATAGAACAGATTTTATCAATGGTTGGAAATAGGAGGTGGGAGTCGGAACAGGAAAAGATTAGGCTAAGTAGACCTGGAATGAGATATTTTATATGTATTAGAAAGGATACATTGGTCAAAAATAATTGCATAACACTAGCACTGTGTAAGGAGTATATGTGTTATTTGTCTTTCACATTGGTTTCTATGGCGGAAGAAATGCCAGGACGGTCACACTGTGTTCGATATACTTATATGTTAATAATAAAAATATATTTTTTTAAAAGAAAGGTATCACCACCAAGAGATGGTGGGGAACAGCAATCCACCACCGATAAGCCATCCAATTTTTTTCTTTCTCGTTTGATGGCAAGGCTGGCTGGTTGGCATATCTCTGTGCTCCTGGCTTGCTCGTCTGCCAAGAGGCTTCCTTGCAGCTGACATAATTTAGAGTGGAACAGTCTGAGTTGGGACATGTTAAAGACTGTAGTTGGCATTTTTTTTTGCCCAGCTCTGAACAGCCATTGCTGTAAAATGGAGGGAGGGGGCAACCCAAGAGGGAGCAGAGCTCTGGGGCCAGCCTGAGCAGTGAGACAGGGATGGGGCTGCAAAGCTGCTTTTCTGAACAAAGTAAGGAGTATACCGAAGTTGGAAGAGACCTTGGAGGTCTTATAGTCCAACCCTATAGGAAACCCTATACCTGTGATGGTGAACCTATGGCACGTGTGCCAGAGGTGGCACGCAGCAACCTCTCTCATGGCACGTGAGCTGTCACCCAGTTCAGCTCTCCCGCGCATGTGTGCACAACACCCATCGGCCAGCTGGTCCTTGGGTCTCTGCTGTGCATGCGTGCGGGTGGGCCATATGCAGGAAGTGTCATGCGGGCATGTGGAAGGGCAGGGCCTGGTGGGGTCACGCACACATGCATGGGGGACAGAGCACATGCACATGTGCGTATGTGCACCAGTGGTGGGTTTCCAATTTCTTTAGAGCGTCTTCCGTAGGTGTGGCCTGCTTTGTGGGAGTGGCTTGCTGGCCATGTGACCGGGTGGGAGTGGCTTGCCAGCCATGTGACCGGGTGGGCATGGCCAACTTGTAAAACGTGTTGAAACTCACTTAACAACGCTCTTGCTTAGCAACCAAAATGTTGGCTCAGAAACTCTGGCATTTGAAGCACGCAAGTCTTAAAGCTGTCAAGTTACAAGACCCTTGCAGCCCTAACCCTTTAGAAAGAAAAACCCCAGCGGTGTTCAAACTTGACAGTTTTAAGACTTGTGGACTTCAACTCCCAGAATTCCTCCTCTCGCTCTTCATCTTGATGATGTGCGGACGGTCGGAGGGAGGGAGCTGGAACCGGTTCTAAATGCCACTGTAAATTTGTGGAACCTCTTCTATAGAAGAGGTGAGAACTGGCAGGAACCCACTCCTAGTGTGCATTTTGGAGGTTCGGGCATGCGGTTTCACATGCACCCACACACTTTGGGCACTCGGACCGAAAAAGATTAGCCATCCCTACCCTATACCATTTCAGACAGATAGTTGCCCAATCTCTTCTTTAAAACGTCCAGTGTTGGAGCATTCACAACTTCTGGAGGCAAGTTGTTCCACTGATGAATTGTTCTCACCGTCAGGAAATTCCTCCTTAGAGAAATTTTCTATGTTGCTTCTCTCCTCGATGAGTTTCCATCCATTGCTTCTTGTCCTTTAAAACAAAACAACAGTACAGATGACTGGTCACTTGCAATCTAGATTCTTGTAGGGACGTGCCTTTTTTTTGTCATGGCCAACAAATTAGCATGGGATTATTGTAGTTACTGAAAGGAAGGCTGAAGGTTGTTTCCCCGACTTGCTTATTTTGAAGATGGGTGAATCATTGTAGATTAGCCCAAAATATGGCAGTGGAGACTGCTGAGTTTTCTTTTTTTTTATGGGAAAGGTGTGGTGTGGAGAGAGTTGTCTTCAATTAAGAGTCATCTTCCTTTGGGTAAATTGGTAGCCATCTAGCCATGATTTGATACTAGGAGTCGAGGTTAGAATGATGACTTGCCTCGTTGGGATGACTTGAATAGAAAGGGTAATTGTGCGTCTCTGTCTATGGGCCTGTGTAATTCAAGTCATGTTTGGAAATGACTTTAAGAGCGAAGACAGGAGATCACACTGCTTGCTATAATTCACTTCTGGGTCGAGATGAAATTTGGTGGCCGGAACAAGGAGCGGAGATGGGGAAGAATCCAAAAGGCCAAGATTCTTCTCCCCAAGATTATTTGCATTTATTAGTTTGTCAAACACGTACAAGATATCAGGTATAAATATAAACATGGACATGAATGAAATAAATGAATAGAAATAAATGTAGACAGTAGGACAGGGACAATAGGCACGCTGGTGCGTTTATGCATGCCCCCTTTATGGATCTCTTAGGAATGGGGTGAGGTCCATGGTAAACAGTTTGAGGTTAAAGTTCTGGACGGAGCCTCCCGCCGCTGCCTCTACCAGTTTGACCAAACTGGGTTGAACCGGGATCAACCCACCTCTGGGTTTGTGGAGAAGAAGAGAGGAGGAGGAGGAGGAGGACTGAGGCGAGGACTAAGGCATCTTTGGTGCTCTCTGTGTCAGCGTTCCAAGTATCATGTAGAATTAAATCGGAGTCCAAGGCAAAATGATCCTTAAAGTTCCAATTTAATAAAGCAGACATCTTAGCACATCTGTGTTAATCCCAATTCTGGAAATGACATCAGAATCCCACCCAGTTAAAAGTTCATGATCTTGTCCCCACACCCACAATTCATCACATGGTCTAATCTTCTTCTTCCACGCTGGCATCCACACCCAGCTGCTTCCGGTCAGGTGTGAAAGTGCGGAGACAAAAGATGACCTTGGCTTCTAGAAAAGAATGAAAACAATACATTCCACAATCCTACTCCTGTCTATTCCCCCCTCCCATCAACTATACTAATGAAACAGCATAATGAAATAAGAGAAAGTATGGCAGTCCAAAATTCTAAAAGGAATATAATTGCAGGCCTGACACTTTGAGCTTGGTGGTTTTCTTGCAGACATTTCATTGCCCAACTAGGTAACACCATCAGTTAACCTAATTTGGCAAGAAAACTACAGGCTCAGAGACCACCAAGGCCCCCATAATTGTACCCTACTATTGCTGGGCTACAATAGAAGCAGAGCTGAGTGTGAGCCAGTGGGTTAAGATGAATGAAATCCTTTCAGAGATTCCTTGCACCCTTGTGGACTTCCAGATTGCAAAATTCATTGCTCTTGCATTGGGGGGGGGGGGAGAGAGAAAGGCGATTAAATCAGCTCAGTGACCACTTCATTCTCTGTGCCCATGTGCAATGTCTCAGGCATGCCTCCTCCAGCCTCATGCGTGATTAAACATGGGCACTTGAAAGGAGGAGAGGGTTTGAACAATTGCTCTCAAGTTGAACCCTTGGAATCCGGATCGAGCCGATTGCTGAAGTCGGCAGCGTGATGAGCTTTTATTTGTTTATGATTTGTTTCTTTATTTCTAAAAGCAATTCGGAGTGGGAGTCCGGTGAACAAATAAAAAAACCACCCCCACACACACATGCACAAGCATCGTTCTTATGAAAATAAGGGCTGGGGGTTATCGTTTAAAAGTAAAATATGATTAGAAAATGATCACGACGTGGTTTATTTCAAAGAGGTTTTCTTTGAAGGAACGAGTGTCGTTGATATTTCCATCGTTTTTTGCATGCCAGGGTAATGAGGCAAAAACCCTACACTTGTATCCACCAACGCAGGCAGGCAGTCGCAACCCCTCCTAGAATCTCGGCCCCGAAAGGCATTCTTGCTTTAAAACCCCGTGCTTGTCTCTGCTCTGGTGTGACACATTCCAGAACCCAAGTATTTCTAGAGGCAAATTGGGCCCTCGTTTTGGTTTAGGTGACCCTTCTTAACCTGTACCAGCCAGCAGGCTAGCACAAATGTCAGCCTTGTTTACTTGGACAAGACTGATAGCATCCAGGTGGAATTTCCAGGCCCTTCTTGGACTCTTCTTTCTTTCTTTCGTTCTCTCTTTCTCCCCCCCCCCCCACTCTTTCCTTTTCTCTATTAAGATGATGGGGTTTGCAAAGCCAGCAGAAAATCTTCAGCAGTTAAAAAAAAAAAAAGGCTGTTGCTTTGAGCTTTGTCATCGTTCCAGTTTCTGAAGGTTAGTAAATGTCCCACTGGATGTGCACACTATTGCTGCCATTACTACTACTGCTACTACCACCTCTCCTCTTCTCCTCCTCCTTTCATCCTCCCCTCCTTTTCCTTCTTCTCCTCTTCCATCTTCTTTTTTTTCTTTGTCCTTCCCCCTCCTTTTCTCTTCCTCTTCCTCCTATTCTCCTCCTCCTCTTCCTCTTCTTCTTCCTCCTCCCCCTCCCCTCTTCTTCTTCATCATCTTCATCATCATTATCTCCTCTTCCTCTTCTTCTTTATCCTCCCCTCCTCCTCTTCTTCTTCTCTTTCTTCTCCTCTTCGTCTTCCTCTTCTTTTTCCTCCTCCTCCCCTCCCCCTATTCTCCTTCTCCTCCTCCTCCTCTTCTTCTTCCTAACCCCTCCTCTTCTTCTTCTCCTCCTCTTCATCTTCCTCTTCTTTTTCCTTCTCCTCCCCTCCCCCTATTCTCCTTCTCCTCCTCCTCCTCTTCTTCTTCCTAACCCCTCCTCTTCTCCTCCTCCTCCTCTTCATCTTCCTCTTCTTTTTCCTCCTCCTCACCTCCCCCTATTCTCCTCCTCCTCCTCCTCCCCTTCTTCCTAACCCCCCCTCTTCTTCTCCTCCTCCTCTTCATCTTCCTCTTCTTCCTCTTCCTCCTCTTCATCTTCCTCTTCTTCCTCTTCTTCCTCTTCTTTCTCTTCTTCTTCTTCTTTCTCCTCCCCCCCTCCTTCCACAAAAAGCCTCACCATTTCGAAGGACCCCAAATCAAAATCAAACCAAAAATATAGATATAAAAAAACTTCACACCCCTGTAAAATCAGCAGCCAGGAAGGAATGTAAAAGGGGAAGGCGAAAACATATGCCCATTTTTAATACTCAAAGAGGAGGAACCTTGAAAGTCTCCCTTGCCATATCTAAAACTTCTTCAAAAGTTGCTGTGACGTCTATTCTGGCCCAGAGGAGGAAATGATAAGAGGGCCTAAGGAACCATCCTGGTCATGTAAAAGTAAAGATTTATTGCGCTTAAGCTAATGGGAGTTCAAAGGCAGATAGGAGAGGTCTAGATAGTCTTACAGGCTCTCCATACATGCTGTTAAGGTGGGTTTATTTGAAGGGGAGCTCTCATCTGTACTCCCTAATCTGTCCCCGATTCACTATTTCTGGTCCGCTGCTTCCAAAGACAATCAAAATAGAGAGATAACATTTATTTTTGAAGATGCGATCTGCCAGCTCTGGTCTAACTTCATTCCTGACATTCCACAGCTTCAGCTTAAGAGGATAGTTCTTTAAAAAAAGGAGTATCAATGCCAGAGGCTCTTGCTGGATCAGTTTTGAAGAAACAAAGAACACTGACGGGATGTCATGTGTGATTTCTAGGCCTGCATCCCGATAATGGGACACCCTCCTGGCTCACCTCTTCCTTGGCCATGCCATGTCAGGCAGCTGAACCTCGTGTCTGCAGGGCAAGAGGAGGAGAAGCCTCGCTCCCATTGAAAAACGTTAAGCCAGGTGTTCACTTCGATTGTTAACAGAATAACAGCATTGGAAGGGAGCTTGGAGGTCTTCTAGTCCAACCCCCTGCTCAAGCAAGAGACGCCAGTGATGGCGAATCTATGGCAGAGGTGGCATGTAGAGCTCTCTCTGTGGGCACATCATGTGCCATTGCCAGCTGCTCTTCTGGTTTTAAAAAAACAGGTCATTTTGTGGGCCTTTTGAAGGCTGTTTTTCGGGCTGTTTTCAGCCCAAAAAACGGCCTGAAAATGGCCTTGAAAACAGCCATAAAATGGCTTGAAATATTGCCCCAAAATTGCCCAAAACACAGCCTTAAAAAGGTTTGAAAATGGCCTGGAAAACAGCCTTGAGTTGCCTGGGAAAAGTGTCTTAAAATAGCCCCCAAAACAGCCTGAAAATGGCCTGAAAACAGCCTTAAAATGGCCTGAAAAATTGCCTTAAAATGGCCCCAAAAGGCTTGAAAATGGCCTGGAAAACAGCCATAAAATGGCATGAAAAATTGTCTGAAAATGGCCCCAAACATAGCCTTAAGATAGCCTGGAAAACGCTTGAAAATGGCCTGAAAACAGCCTTGAATTGCTTGGAAAAATTGCCTTAAAATGGCCCAAAAAGACTTGAAAATGGCCTAAAAACAACCTTACAATGGCCTGAAAAATTGCTTGAAAATGGCACAAAACACAGCCTTCAAATGGCCCGAAAAAGGCTTGAAAACGGCCTGAAAACAACCTTACAATGGACTGAAAAATTGCCTGAAAACACAGCCTTAAAATGGCCCAAAAAGGGTGTCGCGTGCAGCATTATGGATGTGGCCACGCTTGCGCACTGTTGTGCACTTTTGGCGCACGGCAAAAAGGTTAGCCATCACGGCTCTAGGTTGTTTCTCTCCTTGATTGTTTTCCATCCATTGTTTCTTGTCTTGCCTTCCGATGCTTTGGAAATTAGGTTGACTCCCCCCCCCCTCTTCTTTGTGGCAGCCCCTCAAATATTGGAAGACTGCTATCATGTCGCCCCTGTCCTTCTTTTCTCTAGACTAACCCTAACCCTAACCATTGTTGGTTATGTTTTAGCCTCCGGTCTCCTAATCATCTTTGTTGCTCTTCACTGCATTCTTTCTAGAATCTCAGCATTTTAGGTAGGTAGGTAGGTAGGTAGGTAGGTAGGTAGGTAGGTAGGTAGGTAGGTAGGTAGATGATAGATGATAGATGATAGATGATGGATGGATGGATGGATGATGGATAGTAGAGATAGATAGATGATAGATAGATAGATAGATAGATAGATAGATAGATAGATAGATAGATAGATAGATAGATAGATAGATAGATAGATAGATAGAGATAGAGATAGAGATAGAGATAGAGATAGAGATAGAGATAGAGATAGAAATAAAGATAGATGCATTTTAGGTAGGTAGGTAGGTAGGTAGGTAGGTAGGTAGGTAGGTAGGTAGGTAGGTAGGTAGATAGATAGATAGATAGATAGATAGATAGATAGATAGATAGATAGATAGATAGAAATAGAGATATATAGATACAGATAGAAATAGAGATAGAGGGATGATAGATAGATAGATAGATAGATAGATAGATAGATAGATAGATAGATAGATAGATAGATAGATAGATGATAGATAGATAGATATAGAGATAGAGATAGAGATAGAGATAGAAATAGAGATAGATAGATAGATAGATAGATAGATAGATAGATAGATAGATAGATAGATAGATAGATAGATATAGATAGTTAGTTAGTTAGTTAGTTAGTTAGATAGATAGATAGATAGATAGATAGATAGATAGATAGATAGATAGATAGATAGATATAGAGATACAGATAGAAATAGAGATAGAGGGATGATAGATGATAGATAGATAGATAGATAGATAGATAGATAGATAGACAGACAGACAGACAGACAGACAGACAGACAGACAGACAGACAGATAGATAGATAGATATAGAGATATAGAGATATAGAGATAGAGATAGAGATAGAAATAGAGATAGATAGATGATAGATGATAGATAGATGATAGACAGACAGACAGACAGATAGATAGCTAGATAGATGATAGAATAAATAGAGATGTAGATAGAGATAGAGATAGAGATATACATATAGATATACATTTTTGTGACTAAAACTGAATGCAGTGTTCTAAATGTGGTCTTACAAAGGCTTTAGAAAGCGGTACTAATACTTCATGTGATCTTGATTCCTTCCCTCTGTTAATACAAGCTAGGGTTGCATTGGCTTCTGTACAAATAAAAATGGGAAAGGTATACACCATTGGGGATCCAAACTTGGTCAATATCCTTTTGCAAACAGATTCCTTTAAAAAAAAATTGTGCAGAGCGTCTGTTTTTAAAGTAAGAGAGAGGAGGTGACTTTTGCAAACTCTTCACATGAACTTTTTTTGCACATAGAGGTGTGTGTGTGTGTGAGAGAGAGAGAGAGACAGACAGACAGACAGAGACAGAGAAAGAGATAGACAAGAGACAGTGAGACAGACTGACAGAGCTAAATAAGCAACTGCACAACCCCACTGGAGGAAAATGTTATTATTTAACACTGCTTTAATCTAATTAGCAAGTACCATACACGGTGGCTCTGTTTGCAGAGGAATAGGTGGGTAGTTCTTACGTAGCAATTAAGGAGTTACATCACGACTAGCCAGTCACAATTAGGAGAACAGGCACAGCCGACAGCAATTGCTAGATGACATCAGTAGCAAATCAGCAGAGTTAAAATTTGTGTTTATCGTGGAATTCTGCACCTCCCAAGTTACTAATGACTACACGCAGGACTCTCAAATTACATGTGGCCTCTGTGTTGTGTATTACAGGTTCAGAATGCTCTAAAATGTGATGAGGCAATTAAAAAAAAAACCAGTTTTAGACATAGGAGAGTAGCAGTTTTCAAAAAAAAGAAAGAAAAAAAGAAATAGCCCTTTCAGCTAACCCAGGGGCGTCAAACTCGTAGCATCAAGCTGAGAGTTCGACAGCCCGGCTCTAACTCCCCCCTGTTAGTTCTCCTTAAGTAATCTAAAGTGACCATCTGTGGTGGCAGAAGGTTGAGCATATCCATAAAGGGGAATATTTGTAGGCCAGGGTTGACATGAGGGGTCCGCGGTGCTCTCTGAGCTGGGCTGTTGTCTTGTGGACGTTTCATTACCCAACTAGGGAACATCATCAATGCTAGAAGGGAATTGGGGTTTGTGGAGTGGAGAAGGAGGACTTTTGGGTGCTTTGGTGCTCCCTGAGATTGCTTGTTTTCTTGCAGATGTTTCTTTACCTTAACTAGCTAACATCATCAGTGCTAGAAGGAAGTGGGGTTTGTGGAGAGGAGAAGGAGGACTGTGGGTTCTCCAAGCCGGGTTGTTGTCTTGCTGACGTTTCGTTACCTAACTAGGGAACATGATCAGTGCTGAGCATGCGGAGGCCCTTTTGCTGATGGTTCCCTCTGTGACATCATAGAAGCTTAACCAATCCCTGCCAGAACATGTATTCCCCTTGTTACCAGTATTGCAAAATCTGGGATCTTTTGATGCCCTAAGAACAGGGGTGAAATCCTTCCGGTTCGGCCCGGTTCAACTGAACCGGTAGGGACAATTGTCCCTGGTTCTGTGAACGGTAGTAAAAAAAAAAAAAGCTTCCGAGGATTGCACAGCTCAGCTGTGAGCCACGCGATCGTGGGAAGCTCCCCCCCCCACTTTTTAAAGCACTTTTTTACTGTTGGTTCGGGCAAGTAGATACCTCCAATAGACCGATCAGATCCCACAGATTAGGCCTCCTCCGAATTCCATCCGCCGGCCAATGCCGACTGGCGACTACCCGGAGGAGAGCCTTCTCTGTGGCTGCTCCGACCCTCTGGAACGAGCTCCCCGTGGAGATTCGAACCCTCACCACCCTCCAGGCCTTCCGCAAAGCCCTTAAAACTTGGCTGTTCCGACAGGCCTGGGGCTAAAGAGCTTTTGCCCCCCTTCTCGAATGGTATGGTTGTTGTGTGTTTTTAAATTTTGTATTGTTATGTTCGTCTTTTTATCCTCCTGTCTGTACCCCCTTCCCTGACTGAATTGTGAGCCGCCCTGAGTCCCCCTTCGGGGAAAAGGGCGGCATATAAATGTAATAAATCCAATCCAATCCAAATAGACAGGAAAAAAATGCTTTAAAAACTGGGGGGGAAAGCTTCCAATGATCGGATAGCTCACAGCTGATCCACACAATTGTCGGAAGCTTCCCCCCCCCTTTTTTTTAAAGCATTTTTTTCCTGCCAGTTCGGGCAAATAGGCAGGGAAAAAAATGCTTTAAAAGGTGGAAAAAAAGTTGGCCACACCAATCCAGTCACATGAGCCCCCTCCCCACCAAGCCATGCCCACAGAACCGGTGGGCAAAAAAAATTAGATTTCACCACTGCCTAAGAATTTACTCAAAGTTCATGGGGAGAGGGTTTGGAGGCTGAGAGGATTTTGAGGCTACCCAGAGAGATAGCTTTTCAAAACAACATTTTAAAAATAGTGGACATTTTAATAACACGAGAGAGTGACTCGAAAGGTTGGGAGAAAGGGAGAGAGGGAGAGGGAGAGGGAAGGAGAGAGAGAGGCAGAGAGAGAGAAAGGCTGTTCCAGGCACGGAGAATATCAGTTCTTGGAGTACAAAGGCCAAGAATGGGAGTGAACATCAGGATAAAACTTAATCTTCAGGCAGCTTTCCAATCTAGTCCTTGAGAAAGACATTATTCTGAATGACATTCATTGGCTGGTTAGCTTGTAGGAAAAGGCAGAAAAGTGGGGAAGGGGATAGCCTGCCCAGAGTAGAGGAAGAACAGCTGTGCTCATACGTGGCTTCCTCCATTTTAGTTCCAAGAAGACTTCAAGGTACAGGTAGTCCTTGACTTACAAAAACAACCGAGACCAGAATTTCTAAACATGGCAGTTGTTAAGTGAGTTGGGTTCAATTTTATTGTTGTTGTTGTTAGTTGTGTCTGACCTCATTGAGATCCCCATGGACAACGTTCCTCAAGGCTTTCCTGTCCTCTACCATCCTCTGGAGTCTATTTAAGCTCAGGCCTACTGCTTCAGTGACTACATCCAGCCACCTCCTTCTCTGTCGTCCCCTTCTTCTTTTACCCTTAATCTTTTCCAGCATGAGGCTCTTCTCCAGTGAGTCCTTCCTTCTCATTAGGTGGCCAAAGTCTTTGAGTTTCATCTTCAGGATCTGGCCTTCTAAAGAGCAGTCAGGGTTGATCTCCTCTAGGACTGACTGATTGGATCACCTTGCAGTCCAAGGGACTCCCAGGAGTCTTCTCCAGCACCAGAGTTCAAAGGCCTCCATTCTTTGGCGCTCAGCCTTTCTTATGGTCCAACTTCCACAGCCATCCATTGCAACTGGGAAAACCATCGCCTTGACCATGCACACTTTTGTTGGCAGGGTGATGTCTTGTATTTTACAAATGATATTATTTTCCTAACAAAGGACACTCTTTCATTTAATCCTTCACTCGGGTTAATTCTGTCTGAGCACGTCTACAAGAAAATAAAACAAGAGTTCACTTTCCTGGCTATCTACAAAGAGCACCAGAGCTGCTTAGCTAGGTAAAAACTATGATTGTCTGAGATGGCAAAGAGGGTATCTGCAAAATGTACTTTTGAGGGTGTAAACGAGTTACACTACAGCCTCTTGTCATGCACCACAGGCAAAGCACCACAGTTGACTTTAAATACGTTTTTTTTAAAAAATAAATTGAATAGTTACAGTATAGTTACAGTTCCCATTATAAGAAGGATGAGTCAGAAACTAAATTTGATCTATTTTTAATTTCAGCCTTAGAGGTAAAAGTTCCCCTCGCACATATGTGCTAGTCGTCCGCAACTCTAGGGGGCGATGATCATCTCCAGTTCCAAAGCTGAAGAGCCAGTGCTGTTCAAAGACGTCTCCGTGGTCATGTGGCCGGCATGACTAAATGCCGAAGGCGCACGGAACGCATTACCTTCCCACCAAAAGTGGTTCCTATTTTTCTACTTGCATTTTTATGTGCTTTCGAACTGCTAGGTTGGCAGAAGCGGGAGCTCACTCTGTTACGTGGCGCTAGGGATTCGAACTGCCGAACTGCCGACCTTTCTGATCAACAAGCTCAGCGTCTTAGCCACTGAACTACCATGCCCCCATAATTAAGAATTTCAGTCTTAAGCTTCCTTAAATCCTACACTCTATGGTGAAACTAAGTACACTTAGCATGCTTATATTCTAAACACTTCATGGATTTCTCTTTCCCTTTTGGGTCAAATTACTAATTATATAATTCGGTTTATCAGCATTCATCTCATCTCCAAATGACTGGATGTGGAGAGTGACAGCTGACACACGTCCTTATTTATGGAACATGCATGCTACATTATTTGTTCTTCATCAATCCCAAAGCACTTTAAGCTGTGTTTACTTCTTCTTGACAAGACAGGGAACAAATAACTCCCTTGCTCCCCAAAAATACTTCTACGTATGACATTACATCAATATGTGCTAATGCTCCCCTGAGGCCTATGGAACAGATTTGCAGTATACCACACACATAATAGGCCTCTCCCTGGAGAGTTAACTCCCCGTGCAAAATAGCAGTTCCAATATGTTAATGCATAAATAGATAAAAATCAATTAGGTTAGGTTGAGCTATGACACAGCGCAAGTGGAAATTTCTGTGAACAGTTCAAGATGCCATGTCTCAAAAGGGAGAAAAAAACCCCTGAAAATTCAAGAAGATCTCAGAAACCAACAGCAATCTAATTAAACAAGGGTGGTAAAACATTTTTGGGATAGCACTTTTCGGTCTCAAACTCCCACTCACTTCTAACACTGTTGGTATTACCTAGTTGGGTAATGAAATGTCTGCAAGAAAGCCACCAAGCTCAGAGAGCACAGGGGACCCAACAGTTTAACCCTGTGCTACACAGGTTCTCTTCTATCTGAGATGATAGAGCTGTTAAAATATTATATAGAAAGCTCTTTGTTTTGTTTTTGGTCTATTTCTCTTATTATTAGCATTCTCATATTATTCCAGTGGTTGAATTAAGCTGAAACCAGAAATATTCAGACTAAACAACAACTAAAATACTTTATAATGTGTGGTTAATAAACAGAATTGATTGTCATTAGCTATGGTGATTAACATGAATTGTTTTCAGAATTTATTAGATAAAATTCATGGAGGAAAAACAATGGCTATGGTTGATAAGCTTCCTAGCATCAGTATACTAAGCCACAATTTGGTTGTTTTGACATGGGCTAAGTATGTGCTGTGAGTTCAGTCCCTACAATTTGTAAACAATGGAGAGCAAATTCAGCTAACCATGGTTTGTTGCTATAAGTTAGTTCTTATTAATTACTTACTAATGAATGAATACTGCATTTGTGATAAGGGTTGAAAATACAAGAGAGTGGAATCTAGCTATTTAAGATAATGCCTGTTACATTTATTTACTTACTTACTTACTTACTTACTTACTTACTTACTTACTTACTTACTAGCTGATAACCTGGCGTTGCCCAGGTATTTATTTATAGGGGGTAAATGTCCAGACCAAATGTAATTTCTAACGTTGGATTTTTCCCCCTTACCAGAGGGAGCCCCCTTATGGAGTACTGTGAAGCCATTACCATGGAAACTCCACTGCACTGTACAGTAGAAGCCATTTTACGACAGTACGGTAGAAGCCATTTGAAGGCACAACAGGCTGTATCTTAACAGAACACACACCCCGAGGGGTGTTAGGGGTGTCTTTACCCCCCCTCCCCACAGTATTTGTTTCCAGAGAGTAAGTCATCTGTGTGCCAAGTTTGATTGAAATTGCTCAAGGCGTTCCAGAGTTAGGCTGGAAAACACACACACACACAAAGAGAGAGAGATATGTATGTATGTATGTATGTATGTATGTATGTATGTATGTATGTATGTATTTAGTATACTGTCCATCTTACTCTGGAATGACTCCTCTCAAGAAAATGACTTGTGACCATCCAGTGTCCAGGGTGTCGGTCAAGAGACATTTGTCTGTGTCCAAGCTTAATATTTGCTCTTTACTGATGAGAAGGTATATATATTTAAACTATCCAAACTTCAGGAAGACATCTGATTCGCAGACTTTAAAAAGAAAGAAAATGGGAAGGAGGGAATTGTAGAATGTATTGTCCTTTATAAATTGCACCTAGAATATTGCACCTAGAAGAGAACAGATTGGAGAGGGGATCAGCCAACAACATAAATAAATAGAAAACACCAGGTCTAAGATGGGTAGGTGTGTCTACGAGCTGGTACCATTCTGGTCCAACCAGTTTAATGTACATTGCTTTGAAGGCTGATTGAGCCAGAGAATGTTGTTGTAATAATTAATCACACTTCTAAAGGAGAAACACAAGGGGATAGCCGTCGGCTGGCTTTTAGCAGCTGTCCTGGTAAAGGTGCATTCAGTCTCATTTAGTCAGACATCTTCACTTAGGTGCTGTTTATAGAGAAGCAAAGCAAAGTAGACAGATCTTTACAGACTACCAAAATTTATCAGTGTGTATTTCCACTCTAAGGAAAATGAAGAAAAAAAATGAAAGGCAGTCTCTTCTGACGTCAGGTGAAAGTTGCTCTCACTCTTAGCAATCAAGGCAGAATTCTTTGCAAAATAATTTTTTAAAAGTACCATTTTGAATCCAGGCAGACTCTCTGTTTTCTGTGAGTCTTCTTCCATTTATTGATGTTGAGACTCCAGAAAGAGTGCAGAGAAGAGCAACAAAGATGATTAGGGGACGGGAGGCTAAATCATATGAAGAACGGTTGCTGGAATTGGATATGTCTACTTTAATGAAAAGAAGGACTAGGGGAGACATGATAGCAGTCTTCCAATATCTCAGAGGCTACCATAAAGAAGACTGAGTCAAGCTATTCTTCAAAGCACCCGAGGGCAGGACAAGAAGCAATGGGTGGAAACTAATCAAAGAGAGAAGCAACTTAGAACTAAGGAGAAATTTCCTGACAGTGAGAACAATTAATGAATGGAACAAATATTCCTAATGGCACTGCCTATTTATTAGTAAATCCATAAATCTTTCTTTATTATGTCACCTCTCTGAAATCAGCCTAACTAAAACAAGACTTTCTACAAGGTTGCATAACTGATTTGGGTTTCTCCAAACTAAATAGCAAATATATATATAAAGATTTTACAACCCCCGGCAGAAACCCAATATTTTTACTGTTGCCTTTTTGTTACATTTTGTTGTATTTGTGCTGATAAATAAATAAAGGGAGACTAGTATAGATCTATTTCAAGCTATTTAGCTCTCATCAGCTAGCCATACCCTTCAAATCCCAGTAAGGGTATGGCTAGCTGATGAGAGCTAAATAGCTTGAAATAGATCTATACTAGTCTCCCTTTATTTATTTATTTTATATATATATATATATATAATATATATAGATAGATAGATAGATAGATAGATAGATAGATAGATAGATAGATAGATAGATAGATAGATAGTGAATTCCTCTTAATTTACCAGCCTGAACTGAGTTACTTTGGGTCAAAGTGATTGAAGTATCATAAAATCATTTTAATGTATACATTACATACAGAGATAACATGCATTTAAAATTAAAGGTTCCCCTCACACGGATGTGCTAGTTGTTCCTGACTCTAGAGGGCAGTGCTCATCTCCGTTTCAAAGCCAAAGAATCTGAAGACATCTCCGTAGTCATGTGGCTAGCACAACTAAACACCGAAAGCGCACGGAATGCTGTTAACTTCCCACCAAAGATGGTTCCTATTTTTCTACTTGAATTTTTACGTGCTTTCGAACTGCTAGGTCGGCAGAAGCTGGGACAAGTAACGGGAGCTCACTCCGTTACACGGTACTAGGGATTTGAACCGCCTCCTGCCATTTACTTCCCAGAGACCTATAAGATCACACAGATTAGGCCTCCTCCGGATTCCATCTGCCGGTCAATGTCGGCTGGCTGACTCCCCAGGGGAGGGCCTTCTCTGTAGCTGCTCCGGCCCTATGGAACGATCTCCCTGGTGGAGATCCGGACCCTTACCACTCTTCCGGCCTTCCGCAAAGCGATTAAGACCTGGCTGTTCCGGCAGGCCTGGGGCTGTTGATTTATCCAGCCCCACTCTAAGCTATATGAATGTTGTGCAATTTTAATGTCTGTTCTTTTTAATTTTTATATGTCCCCCTTCCCTGTTTTATCTGTAAGCCTGCCCTGAGTCTCTCGAGAGTGGGGGCATACAAATCCTAATAACCGTAAACCGTAAACCGTAAACCATTGTCTTAGCCACTGAGCCACCGCGTCTCTCTAACATACATAGGCAGCATAAATAACATTGTGGAACAAATTGAGATAAGTTTTTGAGAATATATATTTAAATCCCTTCTTTGGGTTTCCATATTTTCCCTCCTACATTTTATGTGCAATTATTTATTTTTTTGCTTTTTTGCTTTTTAATAACAGTGTATAGTTTTATGATGTGCCAAAGGATTCCACAAACACACCCTGCTCTTTGTGTCAGCCTGCCAATGTCACTGATGCACCTTTAGTCACTGGGGCAATCGTCTTAAAAGCCGAGCCGGAAGACAAAAGAGAAATTGTCACTTCATGCTGATAAATGATTACTCATTGAACTTGTTATGGCACCAGGATGAATTAACTTCCGAACTGCAAACTTGGCCATAAAAAGCATGAAACCCCCAGGAAACGCCACGGAAAGTGAACAACTAAAAAAAAATTTGAAACCAAGTTACTCCTGGTGACACATCTTGCTGTTCTAATATTGCAACTGGATCTGTGCCACTTCGTTTGACTATTGCTAAATTTCTCGGCGTGTGTCTCATATCAAATTCATGTAGCCGGTCAATCTATATTGGCTTATCCAAATGGTCAAGCTCTCCCAAGTATTAAGCACCGGAGGCTGAACTGCCTTTTAGCTGGATTAGTTTCTTTCTATTTAAATAAGAAAAAGTTAAGAACCCAAATATATTGTAATTTCTACACATTACCTGTGTCCAGTTATCTCCTTTGGTTCACAGCGATAGATATCTACAGAACTGTTAAGCTGAACAAATACATTTCCTTAGATTAGGGTTTTGTTTTGGTTTTTTAATATTAGCAACTTTAAGATGGGTGGACTTCAATGACCAGATTTCTCCAGCCAGCCTTCTGTAAACTTTGTGGAATTCTTGGAGTTGAAGTCCACCCAGCTTAGGGCAGAGGAGAATACAATGGAAGCCTCCAGTCCCCAAAATAGTGGTTGAGTCTCGTTTCAGCACCATCGATGGGACAGCACCTTTGTAAGGTCAGTAGGTTATCTTCTGCAATAAAGACCATCCCTTGAGTTTGCAGACAAGACTCTTCATCCAACATTTTGCCACTGATCTCCATTGTCCATCGCCTTTGATCTCCAGAGGTGGCTGCATTCCACTTACTTCAGGAGCACGGCCATCTGCAGTAGAAGCTGTATGTGAAATCAGATTTTATTTTATAAGCTCATGCCATGTCAAATGGTTTGGGGCTCCCTGCTCGACCATCACGGATTTCGATGAAATTTTATGTGTACATGCACAACGCGTCCCCAATAAACATTGGTAAAGAGTTGAAGGTGCTGATGCAATACTTGCCGAGATATAGTCATTTGTTTGACCCTCATACTGCAGCTTTCTACAGTACGACCCCGAGGTTTCACCAACATTGAGACATAATAATATTCTATTCGCATACAAATATTCAGTGAAGCTTCCCCGCTGAGTTCTGTAACATCTGGCATTTTCCATGTAGGAAGAATTCAATGTAATATATTTACCCAAATCACATGATTTTTATAATTCTGACTATTGGATAAACAGAAGGGAAAACAGAGAGTGCTCCCCTCGTAAACAAGCTTCCTTAAATGCAGTTGATGTTGCCCGATCACTGGGCAAATGTCATTTAATTTTAAGCCTATTTATTTCACATACATTTCATATAAAATGTATGTAAAATAAATACGATTAAAACTGAATGACATTCAAGCTTCATTGACAGCATTTAAGGAAGCTTTTTTGGCCCTTTTGTTGTGGCCCACCAGCAGCAGAATCAGACAGTGAGGAAATTGGGGAGGAACATGGGCCAGTCCTGGAGTCTGGGGAAGGCTCTGATGAGGGCTCTGTGTCGGAGGCAGAGATGGGGCCAGGGCTATCCAACAGTTATCAGCTGCCTTAAGAGTTGAAGATCAGTGGAGCAGAAGAACAGCTGGAGCCTGTTCCCAATGTGTGCATGTGCAGAGCTGCAAGGGAACAGCTAAGGAACAAGGGTCAACTGAGGAGTAAAGGCAGAGGTGGACGGTGAATGGCCCCTCCCATAGGGAATAGAGAGAAGTGAAAAGGGAGGGGGCGTTTGCAGGAGACAATTAATTCAATTCATTAGAGCGAAGATCTTGACTTCTTGCCAAGGAATTGCTGCTACAGCGTGGCGTTTGGAAGATATCGGCCTGGCAGCTCTCCAAGCCTAATCAAAGTCTGTAGTTGTGAAATCTCTTGAAAGACTGTTGGCCGGGACTTTGCTGGAGAGGAATTCCCTTTAACCTAAATAAAGAGATTTTATCGGGACGAGGAGTTGGTTTCATGATCTTGGGAAGCTTAGGTCAGAACACCTTCACAAAAATGAGCTGCCTCTGTTTTTCTTTCCATTTATCTCATGGTCAGAATTTAAAAATCATGGGATTTGGGTAACCGCATTACGTTGAATCCTTCCTATATGGAAAATGCCAGATATTATTGAACTTGGTGGGGAAGCTTCACTGATTTCAGGGGAAGACACTATGTATGTAATGTAGGCTTAGAATCACTGGCATCCCCAGAGTGGGTCAATAAAGGCAAAATGGCCGCCTCATCAAAGCTCTGCCTCATTTGTACACACATCAAAGTTGCATCACACCCAAAGGGCAAAACTTTGATCATGCTGCCACAATCATTGCGTTGCCATTTATTTACTCCTCTTCCAACAGACGCCGGTAGGTATGGTATAAATTTCTCTCTTTTTTTGCAATGTGAATAATCGAGACAGGCAAAGAGAGAAATATTCAGAAGCAACGACGACCCATTGAGGGATGATAAGCAGTTCCTGATATTTTCTGATGGAGTTCCCCCCCCCTCTTCTCCCTTAAAATTCACTTAAAATTTTTATCTCAGGGTGAAAATAGGCTCTGAGACATTCAGTGGAAGATTTCCCTGTACTCAGCTAGAATTTTAGATGAACACCTGAAGGTATGACTTGAAGCTAGATGATAGCACTGAGTTACATTTCCAAAGGGAAAAACGAAAGATCTTTTTTTTTTTAGAACAATACACCCCATAACATAGAAATAAACATAGAAACATCCCTATCGTGTAATCTCTATAATTATTCACAATTGTTAAAGATGACTGTGCTATAGATACATTGAAAATTATTCGTAGGCTGATTTGATGTTGTTTTACACACTCTAAACCAGTGATGGCTAACCTCTTGTTGGATGCCAAAAATGGAAGCGCCCATAATGCACCCATAATGCAAAGTGCGCTCCCACATGTGCATGCACTGCCGGGGCACTTCTCACAGCCAAGATGAGCTTGGTATTTCCTCTGGGGGCCTGGGGGAGGCCGTTTTTGCCCTCCCCATGCTCCAGGAAAGCCTATGGAGCCTGGGGAGGGCAAAAAAACAGGCCTACTGGAAGTTTGGAAATGGACCATTTCCAGCTTCCGGAGGGCCTCTGGAGGGCCAGGGGAGGCCCTTTTCACCCTCCCCCGGCCTCCCGGAGGCCCTCCGGAAGCTGGAAACAGTTATTTCCGAACTTCCGGTGCGCCCGGTAGACCTGTTTTTTTGCCCTCCCCAGGCTCCATAGGCTTTCCTGGAGTCTCAGGAGGCCTTCCCTGGCCCCCTGGAGGGCCTCTGGAAGCCATAAATGATCCATTTCCAAACTTCCGGTAATCCTGGTGGGCCCGTTTTTCACCCTCCTCAGCTCCGGAGACTTTCCTGGAGCCTGGGGAGGGCAAAAACAGCCCGGAGAGGCAAAAATCAGTTGGCCGGCATGGGCATATGCACTGGAGCTGAGATAGGGCAAACAGCTCATGCCTGCAGAGGTGGCTCCACACGCCAGAGGTTTGCCATCACAGGCCTAAACTATGTGGATGCTGGATTTACTATTAGAGCCCATTGAGGTGATGTGGTGAAGCTGTCAGGCTAGAATGGGGGAATCAGGGGTGGGTTCTTGCCAGTTGTAACCTCTTCTATAGAAGAGGTTCCACAAATCTACAGTGCTGTTTAGAACCAGTTCCAGCTCCCCCCCCCCCCCCCCCCCGCCCGTCCGCACATCATCAAGATGAAGAACGAGAGGAGGAATTCTGGGAGTTGAAGTCCACAAGTCTTAAAGCTGTCACGTTTGAACAACCCTGGGGGTTTTTTCCTAAAGGGTTAGGGGTGCAAGGGTCTTGTAAATTCAGAGCTTTAAGACTTGCGTGCTTCAATGCCAGAGTTCCTGAGCCAACATTTTGGTTGCTAAGCAGGAGCGTTGTTAAGTGAGTTTCACCACATTTTACAAGTTGGCCACGCCCACCCAATCACATGTTGGAAGCCACTCCTACCCAGTCACATGGCCGGCAAGCCACTCCCACAAAGCAGGCCACACCTACAGAAGAGGTTCTAAAATATTTTGAAACCCACCACTGGGGGGGATGCAGCTGCAGGTCCACCTTGGAAAAGGAGCAAGTAGCTTTGGGTGGGTTAGGGTTAGGGTTAGGGTTAGGGTTAGGGTTAGGGTTAGTCTCTTCCAACTAACAAGAGCTATAGGGTTGTTGATGATGGCCGGGCAGAATGAGAAGCTGGAGGGCTAAGCTCATTGCTTTCAAAACCTGCGTGAAAATTGGGCTGCACGTCTAACAAAATAAAGTAATTGTGCTAGACAAGCTTGGGAATGTAGGAATTTGTGAAACTCCGTATTGGGCCAGTAGCAGTGGTGGGTTTCGAATTTTTTTGAACCTACTCTGTGGGTGTGGCCTCCTTTGTGGGAGTGGCTTGCCGGCCATGTGACCTGGTGGGAGTGGCTTGCAGGCCATTTGTTCTCTCTCTCTCTCTCTCTCTCTCTCTCTTTCCTTCCTTTTGTCTCTCTGTCCCTTTTTCCTTTTATCTTTCTCTCACTTTTTCTTTCTTTTTCTTTTTTTATTTGTTTCTTTCTTCCTTTCTTTCTCTTTCTTTTTCTCTCTCTGTTTGAGTCTGTGTGTGTGTGTGTGTGTGTGTGTGTGTGCGCGCGTGTGTGAGTGGTGGGTTTCAAAAATTTTTGGAACCTCTTCTGTAGGTGTGGCCTGCTTTCTGGGTCCACTGGTGGAACCTCTTCTAACCGGTTCGGTAGATTTGACGAACCGGTTCTACCGAATAGGTGCAAACTGGTAGGAACCCACCTCTGGCCAGTAGTGCATATATCTCTGCCTAGAGTAGACTCTTTTGTAAAGCCAGTATTTATTTATTGATTTGATTTGATTTGAGCTGAGCTGAGCTTAAGTATTTCTATAGTTGTCCATCTCAACAAGTGACTCGGGAGGTGTACATCATAAAAGTTCTCTATAGTGTGGTCTAGTGGTTAAGGTACTAGGCTAGAAGCTGGTGGACATTGTTGTGGTGGGCCACAACCAATACACCACAAAGCCTGGGATTTATTAGTGAGTGATAAATTATTCTTTCTATCTCTAAAATATTTTGAATCTCAAGGCAGGAAAACAGAATTGATGCTTTTAATGCAGAAACACCGCCACAGGTCATATAGAAACTGTGTCTCTCTTTCATGGGCAAATCATTTTTAACCTTGTACGTGGTAGAGATTTGTGTCTGGGGCACCATAGTTGAGTTTACTGAATCGTATTTTTTGTTCTCCCTTGTAATCGATGCATACTTTAACCTGCATGGCGTAGACCATCATCCCAAAATTGGGTTTCAGTTCTGATTCAGATGCTTCCCTTGCCTTCCTTCTCTCCTTTTTCTTTTAAATCGTCTTGCTGAACTTTGAAAAAAAAAAAAACAATACAGCAGATTGTGCGTGAGCTATTTGAGTATTGATATTCTCCATTTGATTTCACTTTTCCATTTGGGGCTCTTTAGAAACGACTGGGCTGGATGTACTTCAACAAAAGCTCGCCTCCTTGCTCAGAAAAATATGATCTTTGTTGTCATCATTTTATCATCATCTTCCTCCTCTTCATCCTCCTGCAGACCTTTGAAGAGAGAGCTATGGATTCTTGAAAAGCCCCCAACCCTCACCCCAAAAGAGGGGGGAGGTAGCTTGGGCCTTAGGTTAGCTTCATTGACCGAATGGCTTCGTGGTCTGGAGGAGCGGCGGGGTTTCTCTCTCCACACGCAGCAGCATTCGGAGCTCGGGGGTGCTCAGGTCTCCTTTTGATCCAACCTGTGTGAAAGATGAGTGCTGTGTGCCCTTTGTCTAGCCAGCTGTGAGGGGGTCTGTCTTCTGGCTGCAGGGCTGCAACTGAGGTGGAGCATCCTGGAGAGAAGAGAGAGAGAGATAGAGAGAGAGAGAGAAGGGAGGGAGAGAGGGAAAGAGAGAAAGAGAGCTAGAGGAAGGGAGAAAGAGAGGGGAAGAGAGAATAGAGAGAGACACAGAGAAACAGAGAGAGGAGAGAACAAGGAGGGAGGGAGGGAGAGCTAGAGAGGAGGGGAAAAAAAGAAAGAGAGAAAGAGAGACACAGAAAGAGAGAGAGAAGGAGAGAAAGGGAAGGAGGGAGGACAGAAAGAGAGAAAAGAGAGCTAGAGGAAGGGAGAAAAAGAAAGAGAAGGGAAGAGAAAATAGGGAGGGGAGGGAGAGAAACAGAGAGAGGAAAGAAAGGGAGGGAGAGCTAGAGGGAGGGAGAAAAAGAAGAGAGAGAGAAGAGACACAGAAATAGAGAGAGAAGAGAGAAAGGGAAGGAGGGAGGGACAGAAAGAGAGAAAAGAGAGCTAGAGGAAGGGAGAAAAGAGAGGGGAAGAGAAAATAGAGAGAGAGAAACAGAGAAACAGAGAGAGGAAAGAAAGGGGAGGAGAGCTAGAGGGAGGGAGAAAAAGAAAGAGAGAAGAGACACAGAAAGAGAGAGAGAAGAGAGAAAGGGAAGAAGGGAGGGACAGAAAGAGAGAAAAGAGAGCTAGAGGAAGGGAGAAAGAGAGAGGGGAAGAGAAAATAGAGAGAGAGAAACAGAGAAACAGAGAGAGGAAAGAAAGGGAGGGAGGGAGAGCTAGAGGGAGGGAGAAAGAGAGGGAAGAGAAAGAGAGAGAAGACAGAAAGGGAGAGAGGGAGAGAGAAGAGAGCTGGAGGGAGAACGAGAAAGGGGGAGAGGAGAGAAAGGAAGAGGGAGGGGGAGAGAAAACAGCTAGAGGAAGGGAGAAAGAGAAGAAAGAGGAAGGGAGAGAGAGAAAAGAGAGAGAGGAAGGGAGAGAGGGAGAAGAGAGGAAGGAAGGAAGGAAGGAAGGGGGAGAGAAGAGAGGGCGAGAGAATAAGAGAGAGCAGTCCCAGACTGTGGGACGAAGCAGAGCCAGGAGTGGGGGGGGGGGGAGGCGGAGTGGCGTTGGAAGAGAGATCTGATTTCACTCCCCTGTGTTGAGAGCCTACACAGGCGTGGAGGTGCACCGCTTCAGACGAGGGCGAGAGACCAAAGGCTAAGGATGACTCTGCCTCTTTTGCTTGTTACAGACAAGAATGTTTCCTGGTGGCTCTTTGTACAACTCACAGCGGAGGGGATGGGAAATACTTGTATAGCTCTCCAAACACATGCCGCGTAAGAATGTCGGAGGTAAGGAAAGTTTCTTCTTTTTAAAAAAATAACCGCCCGTGCATGGATTCGGAGGGGAGACGCTTTCCCCACAACCTCTTCCAGATTCTCTCTCTCTCCCTCTCTCCTCTCCCTCTCCCTCTCTCTCTCTCTCTCCCTCCCTCTTTCCCCTTCTTCGCCTTCCTTGCAATAGCTCCAACGTCCCGGACTACCAAGCAAATAGATTTCCAGCAGATTCCTGTCCTGCATTGCAACGGTCGGCTGAACTGCGGGACCAGATTCTGCAGAATAATTTGTCGGGAGTCTCGCAGCCTTTTCATTCTTGCTGATGGGGTGTGTGTGTGCGCGCGTGTTTCCAATTCGTTTCCACGGCAACGGATGGCCAAGAAAATGGGTTTTGGTTTGATTTGATTTCTTTTTTTTGCAAACGCGGGTTCGAAAAAGAGGCGCGTCTTCGGAGTTGCCTTATTTTTTGCTTCCAGGTGGTTGAGAACCCCGTTTCGCTCAAGTTTTTCCCCCTGGTCCCTGTTGCGGGCGAAGCAGAGGCACCTGTACATTGCGACGAGCTTGGCAGCGTTTTAATCCCGACCAACTTTTTGCACGGGCAGTTTAGTAGCTACCAAATGCACGGTTTGTGTCTCCCGAGTCGACGGCTCTAAGCGGATGAACCTGACGGTTGTGGCGATACAGTTGTGTGATGTTGTGGTGATGCTGAGACCAGACGAAAGTGATTTGGCGACATTACTGTGAGGATGGGATGGGGAATTCTGCCCTTTATCCTCCCGCACCACAAAAAATACGATTCCGATGTTATTTTGTTGACCTGGTTTTGAAAAAAAAAAGTTAAGACATAGTTTTAAACAAAGTTTTATTACCATGCTTCGGATAACAGATCTAAGGATCCAAGCGTGTTCTCTGTTTACTCATGATCCGTGGGTGCATGTATAATATGTGCGTGCATGGGCACGGTGTGTGTGTCTGCATGTTTTCGTCTGCACTGTTTTGATAAGTGCTAAAGGTAGCAGATTGGGAGCAAAGGTTTCTAAAGAAGTAAACTTCCGTTTTTGAGATATTAAAAATGCAGAGGATAGGGAAAGTGAGATTAGTCCATATGACATAAGAGGGGGCTATAAGTCCATATGGCATAAGAGGGGATATTTTAATAGGGGGGGGGGGAGAAACTGAAAACAAAATAGCTTTAAAAGCATCCAACATTAAGCTCTAAAACTGTTAGAGAGAGAAAGAGAGGGAGGGAGAGGAGGAGGAGGAGGAGGAGGAAAGAAGAAGAAGAGGAGAGGAGGAAGAGGAAGAAGGAGGGGGAGGGGGGAGGAGGAGGAGGAGGAAGAAGAAGAAGAGGAGGAGGAGGAGGAGGAAGAGGAAGAAGGAGGGGGAGGGGGGAGGAGGAGGAGGAGGAAGAAGAAGAAGAAGAGGAGGAGGATGGAGGAGGATGAAGAAGAGAAGAAGAGAAGAGGAAGGTGGAGGAGAGGAAGAGGAAGAAGGAGGGGGAGGAGAGGAGGAAGAAGAAGGAGGAGGAGGAGGAGGGGGGAGGAGGAGGAGGAGGAGGAAGAAGAAGAAGATGATGATGATGATGATGATGATGATGATGATAACCCTCTCCAAAGGGCAGGGGGATAGATTTTTGAACAATTCCGCTATTTCTTTTCCCTTTTCATTTTTAATTGTGCATGTTGGGATGCTGTTTGGTTCAGGTATGCCATAAGCAGTTTAGAAAGCTTTTTTTTTTTTTTAAAGATCATGCAATAGCTTAGCGGCGTGAATTTTGGGAGGTGGATCTTTTGTCTTATCTTCTTGGCGAGCTGTTGCCCTATTGCAAAACCTTGAGGCGTGTTTTGTTGCCTTTATTTATTTATTTTTATTTTTTTTAAAAAGAAACTTTCCGGGAGAGCCTGGAAGGGAAAGTCAACTTCATTAGTTTCAGCGGATGGCACATCACCGCTCGGCTGGTCTTGTCACTTCCTTCCAGCAACTAACTCTCCCCCCCTCCCGCTCCGAGCATGACGGGGCTGCCCTGCTTTGGAAAAGCTTGTAAGGATTTGTCAGCCAGATGTGACAAGATCAAGGAGCCAGTCAAGGAAGAGATCTGATATTAATCAGTGCATAGCTTCGAGCCAAACTTTCTCAAATGCAGTGTAGAAACATGTTCTCCACATCGAGCGTGCTCCTTTTGTGGTTACAGATATGCCACTGTGCACTTCCAACACTTGGGGAGGGTGCCAGCCCAATCGTCTTTCATTCTCAAAAGATGAAAGTTTCAGGGGGAGGGGTGGGAAAAGAGTTGCCCTTGTTCTAGCAATAGCAGTTAGACTTATATACCGCTTCATGGGGCTTTCAGCCCTCTCTACAGAGTCAGCATATTGCCCCCAACAACAATCCGGCTCCTCATTTTACCCACCTCAGAAGGATGGAAGGCTGAGTCAACCCTGAGCCGGTGAGATTTGAACAGCCGAACTTCAGAACTGCAGTCAGATGTAGTAACCTGCAGTGGTGCATTTAACCACTGTGCCACCTCGGCTCTGTATATATATGTTCTCTCCCCCGCTCCAAAAAATACAGGTTGCTTCCACTCAAAGGGTGGAATATACATATACATATACATATACATATACATATACATATACATATACATATACATATACATATACATATACATATACATATACATATACATATACATATACATATACATATACATATACATATACATATACATATACTATATATATATATATATATATATATATATATATATATATACTTAAAGTCACAACCCCTGGTATGCCCAAGTATGGGAGGAAGGTCACACTTCCACTCTCTGTCATTAGGCTCGTCACAAGAGACCATCCAGACAGAAACCCAATATTTTTTTACTGTTGCCTTTTTGTTACATTTTTTATATTTATGCTATCAGCATATATATATATATATATATATATATATATATATATATATATATATATATATATATATATATATATATATATATATATATATATATATATATATAACCAACCAACATACAAGGACTTTTTCTGAAAGTCCTTGTGTCTTAATTCTAGCCAGGAAAATTCCGCTGTTTTTAATCCACTATTCGGATCGTGATGCAGGAGATCCGGTGTCTTCCAAGAGATCTTCTCTCCAGGAGGCCTTCCCTTCTGGTGATATCCATCTTCCCATCTTCTTCCGATGGATTTTCAGGATTGGGGTAATTCCCCCAAAACCCTTGTCTTTCCTTGGCTGTTGCAAAGCAATGGTGGCCTCCACTGACTGGATGGCGTTTTAGAAAGCATCCCTTGTAATGAGATGGGGTCTGCAGTTCTGTTTGGTGCCACTGAGTCTTTACTCTGGAATCCAGCCGGCAGAGACACCAGTCTCCTTCCTTTGCTACCTTCAGTTAGGTTTCTTGCTGATACAGAATCCAAGTTATCATTTGAGGATAAATTGAGCCTACGGATAAAAGAGAAAAGATCTATCCTCTTAAGAACCTTTAAAATTGCTATTTATTTTCACATCCTCCTCCCAGACTGGCCTGTGTAATATTGCAGCAGGAAATCTAGGCTGCCAGGGACCAAAAAACAAAAAGGTTCCTAGAGGAGAGACAGACTCAAAAAAATGGTTAACAATGATGGTTGAGGAGGAGCTCTTCAAGGTCCAGGAGCACTCCAACCAAGGTTGCTAGATAAGCTAAAGGTAAAGGTTCCCCTAGCACATTTGTGCTAGTCGTTCCCGACTCTAGGCGGCGGTCCTCATCTCAGTTTCTAAGCTGAAGAGCCAGCGCTGTCCAAAAGACATCTCCGTGGTCATGTGGCCGGCATGACTAAACGCCGAAGGCGCACGGAACACTCTTACCTTCCCACCAAAGGTGGTTCCTATTTTTTCTACTTGCATTTTTTACGTGCTTTTGAACTGCTAGGTTGGCAGAAGTTGGGACAAGTAACAGGAGCTCACTCCCATTACGCTGAACTGCTGACCTTTCTGATCGACAAGCTCAGCGTCTTAGCCACTGAGCCACCTTGTCCTGCTAGAGATAGAGATAGGTTTAGGTTTATTAGATTTATATGCCGCCCTTCTCCCAAGGACTCAGGGCGGCGTACAACGTTAAAAGAAACACATAATACAAAAGTTTTTTAAAAAATTAAATAGAATATCCCAAACCCAATTAAAATTGACAATGACATTTTTTTTAAAAAAGAATTAAAATTAAAATTAACAGTAATCAATAATCAACAGATAAATAAGAGAAGATGACCAATTACTTCCCATCTACTTCCAGAGTCAATTAGTTCATTCAATTAGTTTAGTCTGGCCCGTAGCTCTCCCAACCTTCAAATTTACAGCATTTGGTGGAGAGGCTCTGATTTGGAGACATCTGAGAAGGCACAAACTTCTCCATAGTCCAGTTAAGTTCAATGTTAACAAGTTAACATTAACGGGGTGTTCACAGTTAGGATAAGGTTACAACAAACCTTATCAACAAACAACCCAAACCAGTCCTTGTTTCAATTCCTCTTTACGAAGGATGTAAACCAATTGTGTCCCGTCCCCACCGCGCCCTTGATCTGTAACTTCCAGATGCTTTTTTTTTCTAGCTAGCATGGAGGGCAAATCCCGTTGACCCTGAACCATATGGGATTACCTCCCAAAGACCGATTAGATCTCACAGGTTAGGTCTTCTCCGGATTCCATCTGCCAGCCAATGTCGGCTGGCGACTCCCCGGGGGGAGAGCCTTCTCTGTTGCAGCTCCAGCCCTCTGGAATGAACTCCCCATGGAGATCTGGACCCTTTCTACCCTCCCGGCCTTCCGCAAAGCCACCAAGTCCTGGCTGCTCCAGCAGGCCGGGGGGCTCTCGAAACATCCAGCCCTACGGAAACTGTGACTGTTGGGTATTTTAAAGTGTTGTTTTGTTTATTTATCCCCCTTCCCTTGTTCATTGTAAGCCGCCCGGAGTCCTTCGGGAGTGGGCGGCATACAAGACCAATTTTTTTTAAAAAACCAACAGAACCATTGACGAAAACTAGTTGCAATTTCGATGGGCTATGTAACCTAACACACCTGGAGGTTGCTAGATAAAGGAAGCATCCGTAGATGCTCCTTTCAGCAACAAACTTGGGGTTTTAATTGCGGTCACAATTGATCTGATTAATCTGATTAGAAAAATGACCCCAACGGGAAGCATTTTACCCATTTGCATCCTATCCCTTGACAGATAGGATCCCTGATTTCTCAAGCGATCCCCGAAATGCTTTTTCTTTCTTGTTAACATTGAACTTAACTGGACTGGGGAGAATTTTGTGCCTTCTCAGGCATCTCTAAATGCCCTTCTCTGAATGCTGTAAATGTGGAGGTTGGGAGAATTGAAGTATTCAACTGATGGCTCCCTGGTTGGAAACCCTTTAGCATTAAAACATTTGCACCTTGTCATATTAGAAATAGTTTGGGAATCTTCTTTTAGGGGTTTGTTGAGAGTTTTCAAATCCCTAAAAGAAGATTCCCAAACTATTTCTAACATGAGAAGGTGCAAATGTTTTCAGGGACGCGGGTGGCTCAGTGGCTAAGTCAGCGGTGCGCCACATAATGGAGTGAGCTCCTGTTACTTGTTCCAGCTTCTACCAACCTAGTAGTTCGAAAGCAGGTCAAAATGCAAGTGGAAAAATAGGGACCACTTTGGTGGGAAGGTAACCTTTGCTGTTAATCAGTCATGCCGGCCACATGGCTATGGAGAAATCTTTGGACAGTGCGAGGGGAAACTTTACATTTTACCTTTCAAGAGTTTTCATGACATTTCAGAGCTGGACATCCCAAAGGTGCTTTTTTTCAAGAGGCAACTGGACTTTCTGGTTTTTTTCTTTCAAGACATTTACCTTCTCATCCAAGAAGCTTCTTTTAGCTCTGAGAGGCCAGTTGTCTCTTGAAAATGCATCTTTGGGACAATCATGACCTGGATGAATCTCCAGACATTGATAGCTGCACCTTGAAAAATCCTAAGCACATTTTTAGGAAGGTTCCCAAATTTTGTGTGTGTGTGTGTGTGTGTGTGTGTGTGTGTGTGTGTGTATGTATGTATGTATGTATGTATGTATGTATGTATGTATGTATGTATGTATCAGAGGTGGGTTCCTACCAGTTCGCACCTATTCGGTAGAACTGGTTCGTCAAATCTACCGAACCAGTTAGAAGAGGTTCCACCAGTGGACCCGGAAAGCAGGCCACACCTACAGAAGAGGTTCCAAAAAAAATTGAAACCCACTACTGGTATGTATGTATGTGCTGGTCTTTAGTGTAATAAAGATTTGATTTATATATGTTCCAAAACATCCAAGAGCTTTTTTTCCACTTGACTCTGAAACTTCCAACTTCGGTGACTTTTTAAGAATATGTTGGATAACCATTTGTCTGAAGTGGTGTAGGGTTTCCTGCCTAAGCAGGTGGTTGGACTAGAAGACCTCCAAGGTCCCTTCCAACTCTGTTATTCTATTCTACTCATTCTTAATTATATTCTCTATTCTATTTATTCTTATTCTATTCTATTCATTTTTATTCTATTCTATTCATTCTTAATTATATTCTCTATTCTATTTATTCTTATTCTATTCTATTCTATTCATTTTTATTCTATTCTATTCATTTTTATACTATTCTATTCATTCTTATTCTATTCTATCCATTCTTATTCTATTCTATTCCTTACTCAGGATGCTAATATTTGATGAGCAAATTTTCCAGATTCCCAGCAGTTTCCCCCTTCTTCTGACTTCTTATTTTTAACTCTATCTATGGTTCAGACAGCACTTGGAAATAGAGGGCTTTTCTCGTTCATTTAGCTAACCTTCATACCTCGTCTCTCCAGATGTGCCCACAATCCTTTGAACAGCTGTCTTAGAATGACAGCAAGATATTTTCCATCTCAAACTCTTCTGTGCAAGCATGCTGTCCTTTGGCTGTCACAATGAAGGCAAGATCCGGACTAGGGATGAAAGGTTCAAAGGACTCTAATTGTACTGAGGTTCTCCCATCCTTGGAGCATCGATGAAGGTCAAAGGACATCCCAGGGAAATATAAATTCACTGCAGCCTATTTGGAATTAAGGTGCTTTTCCTTGGCTTCCTCCCAAATCTGCATTGAATTGGAACATCTTGAGAAGAAACCTGTAGGCCCACTTGACAAACCTGTAGGCCCACTCGGACAAACTGTGGATTTTTTTGCCCTGAATTATGATGGCTGACATTTCACCATCAATATATTCCAATTGCTCATGGATTGATAGGGTCACCAGGTGACCTGAAATGAATTTCATGGATGTAGATCAAAGAGTAAGTTTCGTTCTAGTTTTTTGTCTCCTAAATCTATGTTTTCTACCTGTTCATATTATTAGCTCCAAATTAATTCTTCCGGCCTCAAACGTTTCTCAGACAAATAATCTTACTTGTAAATATATAATTCTGTATGCCACAAAGACCTTGCAATTGAAATTACTTCTAATTCTACTTTGAACAATCCTTCTAGTAGTTATTGTATATAAAAACCCTTAAAGGAAGTAATAGAATAACAGAGTTGGAAGGGACCTTGGAGGTCTTCTAGTCCAACCCCCTGCCTAGGCAGGAAACCCTACACCACTTTAGACAAATGGTTATTGAACATCATCTTAAAAACTACTAGTGTTGGAGCATTCACAACTTCTGGAGGCAACTTGTTCCACTGATTACTTGTTCTAACTGTCAGGAAATTTCTTAGTTCTAAGTTGCTTCTCTCCTTGATTAGTTTCCACCCATCGCTTCTTGTCCTGCCCTCAGGTGCTTTGGAGAATAGTTTGACTGACTACCTCTTTGTAGCAACTCCTGAGATATTGGAACATTGCTATCATCTCTCCCCTAGTCATTCTTTTCATTAAACTAGACATACCCAGTTCCTGCAAGCTGTTCTTCATATGAAGAATCTATGATCCAGCTAGAATTAGGTTTTTTTTCCATTTTCTACTTTTTAAATGTTTTATGTTTTGATAAAGCTTGTGCTTCAGCGCTATTTGCATAGATGTTATCAGAGGTTTAAACTATGGTATCCATAGGAGAATTGTTTAGAATGTGTGAATTTTGAACAGGGATCAGAGGTATGGGCCTAATAGAAAAAAAATAGAAATGTTCTTTTTTAAAAATAGGAAGTATTGGCAATTAGTTGCAGAGAGAAACAGGAAAGGTTCGTAGAAATTTAAGAGAAAATATAAGGAAAACTTAGAGGAAGTATTTTTCTCCTTGAAAATTTATTCCATTTTCTCCAAACCTAAGCTTGGTTACAAAACTATTCCTATTCCTGGAAATATGAACATATTACTGGAAAAATGTCTTCATGTTTGATTTCTTAGTCTTTAGAAGAATGATTAAACAAGCTGTGAGTTTATTTTGATGATGTTTCAGAATAGCTTGAAGTCTTAAAAGCAAGTCTGATATAAAGTTCATTTCTAATTAGAAATTGTTCCTGAACTCTTAATTGAATGAATGGATTTGTTCTATATTTCTAATTTGAAATGTTGTTTGTAAAGTCTATATTTCACATTCATGGGAAATACTAGATTTTGAGTATTTTTAAATTTTTTTGATTGAAGTAGTTTTTCAACAGAATTAAAAACAGTATTAAGTTTGAATGAAAGAATAAGGAAAACTAACAAAGTGAAACATCAAAAAAGGAAAAGGGAGAAGAAAAAGGGGAATGGGAAGGGGAAAGAAGGAAAGGAAAGGAAGAGAGAGACAAGGAAAGGAAAGAAGAAAGGAAAGGAAGAGAGAAAAAAGGAAAGGAAAAGAGAAACAAGTTAAGGAAATGAAAGGAAGAGAGAAATGAAAGGAAAGAAGGAAGGAAAGGGAAAGGAATGGAAAGTTCTAAAGAAGAGATTTATAGTCATTTATATTTTACTCTCTCTTTAAGGTTACTTGAAGAGACAGAGTGAGACACACACAGAGAGAGAGAGAGAGAGAGAGAGAGAGAGAGAGAGAGAGAGAGAGAGAGAGAGAGAGAGATTACACTGATATTCCATTGCTTACATACAGAAATAAAGAATTTTCACATTTAGTTATTCTAATGATCTAAATTGCACGTAGTGAAGAACTGAAGAAAATTTCCGTCTTAATCCAGAACCTGGTTGGATCTTTATACAAATCTATTTTCCACTGCATGTCGTCCTAATCTGCCAATTGTACGGTTGGAATATTTACTTCTTTTTGAATGTGGAACTGCAGAGCATCCCCTCTTTTTAATTTCAATCAGGTGTGAAGCAAACCTTTTATTAAGATTGTTTTCAGGAAAGCAGCATTGTTTCAACATTTCTCAGAGATTTACTGAGACCTAGACCAGGATACCTTCATGGGAAAAAGAATGAAAAAATTAGGAATTAGATAAAGTGCATGCAATGGTTATGTCGTCATTTTTTTTTCTACTTCTCATCTCTGTCATTGGAAGAACATCGATTAAAAAAACCTATAAGAAATAAAGAGCACTTAGAAAATGCATTATTAAAATAGGACTGACATGCCAGTAACAAACTGCTCATCAACTTCTATACATGCTCTGAAAGGCTTGGGGGGCTGAATCTTCATTGGAGGGTTCCTCCCATGCCTGATGGGAAAATGGGGATGTTGAGACTCTAGAAAGAGTGCAGAGAAGACCGACAAAGATGATTAAGGGACTGAAGGTTAAAACATACACGATGAACGGTTGCAAGAACTGGATGTGTCTAGTTTGATGAAAAGAAGGATCAGGAGAGACATGATAGCAGTGTTCCAATACCTAAGGGGCTTCCACAAAGAAGAGGGAGTCAAGCTATTCTCCAAAGCACCTGAAGGCAGAACAAGAAGCAATGGGTGGAAACTAATCAAGGGGAAAAGCAACTTAGAACTAAGGAAAAATTTCCTGACAGAACAATTAATCAGTGGAACAGAAGTTGCCTCCAGAAGTTGTGAATGCTCCAACACTGGAAGTTGTTAAGAAGAGATTGAATAACCATTTGTCTGAAGTGGTTGTAGGGTTTCCTGCCTAAGCAGAGAGCTGGACTAGAAGACCTCCAAGGTCCCTTCCAACTCTGTATTACTATTCTATTGCAGTAAGAAGCAAAACATTTTCAAGGGGAAAAAATCCTAAGAAAGCCCAAATGCCTTTTGGAAAAGCACATTTGGGGCAACCATGATATGGATGATTGAGACTCTCCATAGACATTTTGGATGAGTCTTCTGAAGTCTGAACCTCAAAGTGATGGAAGATAAATCTAACAAATGAACCAACAAGGAAGAGGTTGGGTTAATGACTTCCCCATGGGCTATGTAGAATGGTTACCAAGCCAATGGGAAGACCATTCTGATTTTTCATTACTAATGGGAGGAGGAAACCAGTGTTCCCTATTGTTCAGAGGACTAAACTGTTTTACTAGCCAGTGAGAAATACGGGCAAAGCTACTTATTACTTCAGGTGCTTCACTTTTGTGTATAACGTCCGAATGGTTGAGCAATTGGCAACTCCAAATCTCAACTAATAAATGCTCTGTCCTATAATTGGCAAAAAAAATATATGGAACACCCAATACAAGTTGGACGGATAGCAATGGTGAATTGGAGAGGTTCTCCTAGATCAGTATTGACAATTTGAGGCCATCCTTCCAGATTGCTGCTGGACTGTCACTTCCACAATTTACTTGTATTGAGCTACCTTGATGAACTCTGCTTCCAAGGCCATAGGCTTCTTGTAGAGCAGAGGTGGGTTCCTACCAGTTTGCAACTATTCGGTAGAACCGGTTCATCAAATCTACCGAACCGGTTAGAAGAGGTTCCACCAGTGGACCTGGAAAGCAGGCCACACTTACAGAAGAGGTTCCAAAAAATTTTGAAACCCACCACTGGCAAGGATCTTGTAACTTGACAGCTTTAAGACTTGCATTCCCTCAATGCCAGAGTTTCTGAATAGCTACTTGGACCAACCTAAGTACTAATTCATAATTTCATATCCGGTCACATGGGCGGCAAGCCACTCCCATCCGGTCACATGGGTGGCAAGCCACTCCCACAAAGGAGGCCGCACCCACAGAGTAGGTTCCAACAATTTTTGAAACCCACCACTGTTGTAGAGTATCCAACAGCTGCCATATTTGTAGAAAATACCTGGGGCTTCCAATGTGAGTCATGGCTGACTGAAGACACCTCCATTAATAAGTGAGATAATGACTCACTGTGAAAAATGAAAGACTGGCTTTGGAGAGGAGGTCCTTCATATCTCTCAGAGAAGGAGAGATTGGGAGATCACCCATGACTGCTCCGAACGAGGAGACTGTAAAACAGCAACTAGGAGCTGGGGAAAATGGGAACACTTATCTTTGTTCTTAGTGATGCAGCATGGGTTGCACAGGTAAACCCACCAGTGGCTGGCCAGGTTAGGTGGTCTTAATAGAATGGACCTTATAAATTCATTTTAGTTTGGCTTTTCCTTCTAGTGCCCTGGAGTCCCAAAGTTGACTTTTAGCTGGAGTGAACCTTCTCCCCAACTTCCTCATAAGTATTAGAAATAGGGCTGGACAATGTGGCAAGACTCTGTAAAGTGGGGGCACAGGAAGCCAGACGTGGGTGAGAGATAGAACAGAGGTAAACGCTGCTGACAGCTTAAGATGAAATAGGAACTTCTCTTTTTTTATATTTCTCCTATGTACTTTGCTGTAACAGTCCAAGTGAACTTCCCCTTTTGAAATGTCATGCTTGTCTCGTGTATGGAAACGCCTTGAGAATGTACCGTGTGGAACACGGCATAAAAGTAGGATCCTGGGCAGAGCTCAGTTCAGTTCAGATTTCGGTGTGTGAACATGCTGAACTCGATGCATCCAATAAACCTGTTTCTCTTCCTTCATGGTCTCAAGTCCTGATCTTTCGTAAGTAGATTACAAACCTCAATCTGCTGCAACATTAGCAGCACTGGAGCCTTTCCTAAAGATACTAAGCCAGCCAAACTGTTTGCTCCGTTTAATCACTTTATGGATATTAGAGACTTTCAAAACAGTGAGCTTAATTTGATACCTGGTAAGTTTTAACTTCTTTAGAGTTAAGAAATTTTAAGCAGAGACTAAAGAATCTAAAATAATATGCAGCTGATAAAAAACAAAAACAAAATGATTTAAGCATGTTTGAAATAGATTTGGAAAGCAAGAGGTTTGGGGATATTGATTATTTTTGCTCTATAACAAGTATATAATCTTGAGAAATTACTGAAATGAAACCCAACACTATCAAGAATTGAGGTTTAATAAAGGTTGCAAATGGGCACTAGAGGAAACTAAAGGACCAGACAGAAGAGAATTAAAATGGCCAAGCCAGATGTATTTTTTTCTTGAGCTTAAGTATACTTTGAAAAATAGACTGAGCTATTGATAATTTATATCTTATAGAAAGGATATTGATTTCAATGGATAAACTATGAAAAGTGGATGAGAATTTAAAAAAAAAAAAAAACTTTTACCTGACATGGACATTATAGAGTTTGATGGCATGAAAGACAACAAACTTGAGATTACCAAAATGGGAATACAAAGGTTAAAAAAAAGATCTCGACCTGGAAATCCTTGACAATGCTTTTCTGTGGGATTTATAAAGTAGTCCGATAAAAGCTTTGAAGGCTCCTTTTAAATACCAAAGAGTGATGAAATATTAAATCCTGTGAGGTTACAGGAATGATTTAAAAGTCAAGATTGTGCAAAGCAAAATGAAGGAATGTAAAGTTGGATGATTTGACCAGAGATAAAGTATTTGTTTTGATATTTCTGGTAACACCTACTGGACTTTTTGCTGAACTAGTCTGCATTAATTTTTACTATACAAGTAGCCCTCGACTTACAACAGTTCGTTTAATGAATGTTCAAAGTTACAACTGTACTGAAAAAAGTGGCTTGTGGCTGTTTTTTACACTTACGACCGTGGCTTAACAGTTGCAGTGATTCACTTAACAACGGTGTCAGGCAAGTTTGTAAAATGGGGCAAAACTCACTTAACTGTCTGGCTTAGCAACATGAATTTTGGGGTCAGTTGTTGTCATAAGTCAACAGCTTCCTGTATTTATTGAAAACTTAGATGATTAACCCAAACAAAAATAATTGGATGGAGGTTGTCTAGACTCTAGGAAATCCTGGGATTGTAGAATGGGTTAGAAAGTAAATCCCTGAAGAAGGCATTTGCAAACCAGAATGTTATGTCCATGCCCTTACTAGGAGTTGAACTCAACTTGACAGAATCTTTCATTATGGTTGGGAGAAACTGCAGACTGGCTGGTAATGAGGCAAATATAATTGGGATGAAAAATCCCCAAATGTTCTGTGGTTCTTGACTTGATTAGAACATTCTTTCTTGCTTTCTATTGTGACTCTCTGTTGTCAACTACAGATGCATTTCATGTTCTTTTTCAGTATGTGACATTAGTAAACGGTCTAGTTAAATAAACATATCAAAACAATTAAGATAAATATTATGTATGTAATGGATGAGAATTTTTTTATGTTGTTTTTCTTTTTATGTTTAAAAATAAAATAAATTGGGGGGAAAAGATAAATATTATTTGTTGTTGTTAGTCACAAAGTTGTGTCCGACCCATCACAACCCCATGGATAACGTTCCTCCAGGCCTTCCTTGTTCTCTACCATCCTCTGGAGTCCATTTAAGCTCACGCCGATTGCTTTGGTGACTCCATCCAGCCACCTCATTCTCTGTCGTCCTCTTCTTCTTCTTTTGCCCTCAATCTTTCCCAGCATGAGGCTCTTCTCCAGTGAGAACTTCCTTCTCATTAGGTGGCCAAAGTATTTGAGCTTCATCTTCAGGATGTGGCCTTCTAAAGAGCAGTCAGGGTTGATCTCCTCTAGGACTGACTGGTTGGATCGCCTTGTAGTCCAAGGGACTCACAGGAATCTTCTCCAGCACCAGAGTTCAAAGGCCTCAATTCTTTGGTGCTCAGCCTTCCTTATGGTCCAGCTTTCACAGCCATCCATTGCAACTGGGAAAACCATAGCCTTGACTAGACACACTTTTGTTGTCAGAATGATGTCTCTGCTTTTTAGTATGCTGTCTAGATTTGCCATAGCTTTCCTCCCCAGGAGTAAGCGTCTTTTAATTTCTTGGCTGCAGTCCCCATCTGCAGTGATCTTGGAGCCCAGGAAAATAAAATTTGTCACTACCTCCATTTCTTCCTCATCTATTTGCCAGGAATTGAGACACCAAATCTCAGAATCAGCCAGCTGAAATTTAAAAAAAATGTAGCAAGAGTAACCCAAATAATTACTATATACTCTGCATTTGGAGAGCTGAGTGCTTCCTCCAACATATCATAAAGTTGGGAGTTAATGAAATAAAACAAACATACCAATCAATACATTCAGTAACAAAAGTACAAAATAATAAAGCAGCAGCCAGACACTATAAAAATGAAAAGGAATAATTAAGCAAGATTTTTCTGTGCAGAGATAAATCTCTAGGCATAATGTTTACAATATTGAAAAGGGCACCAGCTGAAGATCATATAAATCTGGCCCTAAACCAACCAAAGAAACTACAACTGGTTTAGCCTGCTGAAGTGGTCGAGATTTATTATTACAAGAGGAAAAAAAATACAGTATAACCCAAATCCAAATCCATTTCTGAAAGTCGAAAGCTTAACTGACCTTCAGCTCTTAAAAGTTTTGCTTTTGATTATTCTTCCTTTGTTTATAGAAACATATTAAAAAGAGATGTAGGCCAATAAATCCTTACAATTTATATTGATATTGATTGTTTCCTGATTGCTTATTTGTACCCTATGACTATCATTAAGTGTTGTACCTTATGATTCTTGACAAATGCGTCTTGCCTTTTTATGTATACTGAGAGCATATGCACCAAAGACAAATTCCTTGTGTGTCCAATCACACTTGGCCAATAAAGATTTATATTCTCTTCTTGTTTCTGTTCCTGTTCCTATCCTATCCTATCCTATCCTATCCTATCCTATCCTATCCTATCCTATCCTATCCTACCCTATGAAAAAAACAGTATTTAAACCAGGAATACGCTATTTCTTATAGAGGCAGCCTAGCTTGCTGGAAATTTCTTGCTTTAATGCTAAACTGAAGGAGCAAGGAAATATAGCAATAGCAGTTAGACTTATATACCGCTTCATAGGGCTTTCAGCCCTCTCTAAGCGGTTTACAGAGTCAGCATATTGCCCCCAACAACAATCCGGGTCCTCATTTTACCCACCTCGGAAGGATGGAAGGCTGAGTCAACCCTGAGCCGGTGAGATTTGAACCGCTGAACAGTCAGCTGAAGTGGCCTGCAGTACTGCACTCTACCCACTGCGCCACCTCGGCTCAAATATAATTTCTTGAGATGCTTTGTGCTTTGTTTATTTCTGCCATCTCTGGAAAAGTTGATGGGCAAGTCAGAGAGCAATAGAAACAGCACTTAGACTTATATACCGCTTCACAGTGCTTCACAGCCATCTTTAGGAGGTTTACAAAGTCAGCACATTGCCCCCAATAATTTGGGTCCTCATTTTATCCACCTCAGAAGGATGGAAGGCTGAGTCAACCTTGAGCCTTGTGTGATTTCAACTGCCAAATTGGAGACAGCCGGCAGTCAGCAGAAGTAGCCTGCAGTACTGCACTCTAACTACAGCGCCACCATGGCTCGTGATCAATAATATTCACCAGTTTTCCTTCCTATAATTCATCTCCCCCCCCCACACTTAATTCCTCTTCAAATCCTAGGTGTACAATATTAGATGGGTATAGGATGTCTGAACAAGTTGGATTATTCCCCATTGCAATATTTAAGAAGAGAAATATTCTGAAATTCACAACTGAAGAAAAATAATGTGTGTTATAATTCTAATCTGATTACAATATAAAGGAAATCAGTCATGAATGAAATCCCATTTTTGCCCTGGCTGCATCCACCTACTAATTCTTAGAAATATACCCTTAGAATACCACTTAGAGGCCTTTGAATCTCTTGGCTTGGGAACAAATGTGTAAGTTTTTGGCACAGTAGGATACACCAAGCCCCTGTCTGGATTTAACATTCTGATGCAAAGTAAGCCACTTAATGGCTTGTTCAATAAATCATAAGTTTAAAAAAAAATTCCTGGCTTAGCATTCTGTGAAAATTCGCCCAATGAATAAACCAACCGTGATAATCCTATCTATCTTGCAACTTTTGATGTAATCTATTTTACAACATTTGTACTCGATTACTCTCCTGCTGAGATATTTCATGTCTTAGGGCCCTCGGAAATGTGGTTGCAGATGGTGAAATTCGCTTGCCTTTTTCTAAAGGTGTTTTTTTCCTGGAAGGTGGGGTGGGCCAGCGTTACGAAAGAAGACCTGTATTTTATCCAAAAGAAAAAAGAAGAGAGCCACCTGTGCATAAAATCTCATGTTGTTACAAGCACATGTGGAGCTGAATGTCAGGCTCCAAAAACCAAGAGAGGCTCCTTGTGCTTCTTCCTACCAAATATCTTTATTGTTCCTCACCCCTAGACCGAATCTTGCCAAACTAAAGCAAGCTAATGTCCCCATAAAGCATATACTCTGGGAACTATTAGGGAGGAGACATCTTCACCCTCTTTGTCTCACACAAACTATCTGAACTGAGTGGTCTCTTGCTCCTCTGGGATACATCCCCTCCCTCCTGGAAGTTGAGAGTACATAGGAAGGGAGGGAGGGAGGCTCCCAAAAGCAAGAAAGATACATTGTGATTTTTCCTAGCAGATTTCTTTATTGTTCCTTGCCCACAGAGAGAATCTTACCAAAATACAGCATGCTAACATCGCCATAAAGATATATTAAGGGAACTGCTAAGAAGCACCATCTTCACGCTCTTTCTCATACACAAACTATCAGAATTGAGTTGTCTCTTGCTTTTCTATAATGCATATCCACCCTTTTGGGAATACTGACAATATTCCATCACACACAAGTGAGAATCTCATTTGGAAAGGTCAAAAAGGAGAAATATATGATCTTAGACTCAGTGGTGGGATTCAATTTTTTTTTACTACCGGTTCTGTGGGTGTGGCTTGGTGAGCGTGGCAGGGAAAGGATACTGCAAAATCCTCATTCCCTCCCCACTCCTGCAGAAGGATACTGCAAAATCTCCATTCCCTCCCCATTCCAGGAAAGGATACTGCAAAATCCCCATTCCCTCCCCACACCTGGGGGAAGGATACTGTAAAATCCCCATTCCCTCCCCACACCTGGGGGAAGGATACTGCAAAATCTCCATTCCCCCCCCACCACTCCTGGGGAAGGATACTGCAAAATACCCTTTCCTTCCCCATTCCAGGAAAGGATTCTGCAAAATCCCCATTCCCTCCCCACTCCAGAGGGAGGATACTGCAAAATCTCCATTTCTACCCCACTCCATGGGAAGGATACTGCAAAATATCCATTTCTTCCCCATTCCAGGAAAGGATTCTGCCAAATACCCATTCCCTCCCCACTCCTGGGGGAAGGATACTGTAAAATCCCCATTCCCTCCCCACCCCACTAACCTGCTTTCCAGCTCTGTTCTCCTGTGCAGGGAAACAAAAGAAGACCCAGCCGATCAGCTAGGACTCAGGAGGCAATGAATAGATGAGGGCGGGGCCAGCCAGAGGTGGTATTTGCCGGTTCTCTGAACTATTCAAAATTTCTGCTACTGGTTCGCCAGAACCAGTCAGAACCGGCTGAATACCACCTCTGAGTTAGTGCTGCTATGTAGTCAGTTGCTGACATACTGCAGACCGGTGCCACCGGGGGTTGGGGAACCCTGCCTTAGAGAATAGGTTAACCCCCTCTTCTTCGTGATAGACCCTCAAGTAGTAGAAGACAGCTATCTGTAGCAACTTGGCAAATTTGTCAAGAGGATGAATATAGGAAGCCCGAAGGCTTCATTGAATCTCTTGGAATTAAAATATACAATGCAGCAAGAAAAAGAATAATTAGAATAATTATGAGAAGGGGTGGGCCAACTTGAGAAATGTTGCTGCCTCCAGCAAAGTTACAAAGGGTGATTCCTACTTCCTCCCCACGTCAAAGATGGAGTTTTAAGGCTGGGTTTTTTGGGGGGGCACCTGAATGCAGAAAAGCACACCAGATCCCTTTGTGACAGTTAAAAATGTAATTATGATATATTAAGGTACTAATGGTTTGTTTTCATTAAGTACAGTAGTGACTAACCATGTATCTTGTTTCCTGACATAAAAATCTGCTAAGCTAGATATCCAATTCATGCTGTTTTACAAGATGGGATAGAAAGATAGGGGGGGTCTTATTTGGGCAGGAATCCAACACATTATTCAGGTTGGGGGCTGGATCTTCAATGACTGAAGCTTGCAAGGCAAGAATCATTATGGAAACATGTTGAGAAGCCTTCTGCATTAAGAATAAGAAGTAAGACACCCTAAAAGTTGGATAAAATTGTGTAAATCCTGGCCTTGTTATATGCCAGATTCCTGAATTTTGAAGTAGCTTTGAAGGGACTTGTTTAAATAATCATAGGACCAGAAGAGAACTTGGAGGTCTTCTAGTCCAACCTCATTCTCAAGGCAGGAGACCTTAGTTCATCCTGGTCAAATGGTTGTCCAGTCTAGTTTTGAAAATCTCTATTGATAGCAGTCTTTATTCACTTCAGATGTATGTATATGCCTGAATCTTGTCTTCAACTCTTCTGTTGACCCTCAGGTATTGGTTGAGTTTGTCTCGTTTCATATTCTTTTTACGTTTCCCCATTAATTCTATTAATTCTAAGATAAATCTATCTCAGCATCTACTTCTGTCCTACTATCGCAGCACCACTGAGAGTGTCCTGACATACGGCATTCTTGCATGGTATGGGAGCAGCTCTGCAGTGGACAAAAAAGCTCTACAGAGAATCATTAAAACTGCCCAGAATATCACCGGGCTCCAGCTACCAGCCCTGGATGACATCTTTGCACCTCTCTGTTTGAGGAAGTTGCATAACATTCTCAGAGACTCTTCCCATCCTGCTTACAATCTTTTTAGACTGTTGCCTCCTGGCAGAAGATACAGAATAATTAAAAGTAGGACCACACGTCTTCTGAATGGCTTTTATCCCAGAGCTGTAATTGCACTCAACAATGAACTAAAGGGCCACCATCAGTGGGCTATTGGACAACACCACTTGGTCTGTTGTATGGATGTTTGGGTGGTTTAGGGGCAGGGAATTTTTTGGTGGGTGAGTGGGGTGTGTTTGGGGATCATTATGTGTGTTGGGCCTGGTCTCTGGGTGTCATAGAGCCAAGGTGGCGCAGTGGTTAGAGTGCAGTACTGCAGGCCACTTCAGTTGACTGCTATCTGCAGTTCGGCGGTTCAAATCTCACCGGCTCAAGGTTGACTCAGCCTTCCATCCTTCCGGGGTGGATAAAATGAGGACCCAGACTGTGGGGGTGATATGCTGACTCTGTAAACCGCTTAGAGAGGGCTGAAAGCCCTATGAAGCGGTATATAAGTCTAACTGCTATTGCTACTATGTGAATTTCGTTGTATGTGTATACTGCGTACCGACATACAATGACAATAAAGCAAAGTAAAGTAATTCATTTAAGCATAAATAATATGTATTTCTTTGTGCCCTTTATTTATTATCCCTTACTAGGTATTTTCCTTCAATATTGTGAAAATCACTCATTATTCCACCATAGCTTCAATGTTCCAAATGTGTGGGATTACCAATAACACCAATTGTTAACAATATTCAATCCATCACGGGAGTACAATATATTTTAACACTCTATTAATATTAATAATACAGTTGCATTCCCTAATCTTAGATAAGACAAATATTGCTGAAGTTGGAAGATAAGAATCTCACATACAATTTGTATTATTATTGTTAATGTTGTCTAAAAAAGATTTGACCCAGTCAATTAAAAGAGCCGAGGTGGCGCAGTGGTTAGGGTGCACTACTGCAGGCCACTTCAGCTGACTGTTATCTGCAGTTCAGCAGTTCAAATCTCACCGGCTCAGGGTTGACTCAGCCTTCCATCCTTCCAAGGTGGGTGAAATGAGGACCCAGACTGTTGGGGCGATATGCTGACTCTGTAAACCACTTAGAGAGAGCTGAAAGCCCTATGAAGCGGTATATAAGTCTAACTGCTATTGCTATTGCTATAATGCAATGTTCACAAATTATGTATGTTTATTACTGGAAAATAAAAATAAAAACTATTTGAAAGAAAAACGTATTGGTTGAGTTTCCAGAGGGAGATTTACTGCTGTGTACTGGTTGAAGTTCTGATAAGATCTTTACTAAACTCTTGATTTTCGCATCTGTTTTCTTCACTTTGCAGGCCATCCGATGCACTCTGGTAAACTGTAGCTGCCAGTGTTTTAAGACTGGAAAAATAAACCAACGACAGTGTGACCAATGTCAGCATGGATGGGTAGCTCATGGTAGGTAGTGTTGAAAGAAATGTCCTTCTGGGTTCAGCTCCAAGTGGGGAAGAAGACACTGGAGACATGGAGGCTGCTTGGAAAGATGGTTTATTGTTGGACAGGGCCACGTGGCTTGAGCCCTGAACAGAAAAGGTGATCACATGCTTCAATGTTGGTGGAGAAGAAGAGAAAGGCTGAAGGAGGGGCTTGCTAGGCTTTTTATACCCTGTTTAGTCCCACCTCTCTGTTTCCTGTTCCTGTGTAAGAAATGTAGTCTGATTGGTTGTCAGACTCCCATGGGGCCATGCAGGGGCAACTGTCTAGGCTGTGTTTTGAATCCAGGTATAGTTGAGTTCTCAGATGCCATGTGGAGAGTTGAGTAAAGTTCCAACATTATCATACCTTTACTCCCATCCCCCCCTGGGGCTGCAGGGGAGAAGTCTTTATTATGTAAAGTGGACTAGCCTGGCCGTGTCAATGGCCCATTAACTGGGGATGGGCAGGAAGCTACAGGGAACTATTCTGTCTTTTAAAACATGTTTCTTTTCACCTCCAGAGAAATATTCTGCCTTTACAATATTTCCTAGGATATTTCATTTTTCTGGCAGAGGGCTGGATGATAACTTCCCACAGTAGTATAGTATTTGATGTACTAAAATTCTTTGTAATGGGGCTGTTGATGTATCTGTGTGAGAAAGCTTCATCTGGAGTTTTAATTCAAAGTCAACTCAGTTAAATCTAGAAAACTGTTGTCTGAAGCAAATTGGCCAGTCTGTTTTAATAATTGATCCTTCTGAATGAGTTTTGTCTCTAAGTATGTACAGATTCCTCCCCCCCAAAAAAAAACCTATTTAAAAATCTGAATTGAATAAGTTCAATTTGAAGACTGTTAAGATGACTGAATGAAATCAGATCTAGTTTCCAAATAAAATCAAATTTTGCTGATTTGTACACCTCTGTTGTCTAGTTGTCGTCTAGTCGTACAATTAAATAAATATATAAATCCAGTCCTCATTTTGGGTGGCAAAGCTGATCATAAGAATAAGAAATAAAAACCTAGAATATTTCTCATACGTAATTTGATTTGGCGTTGTTTCCTTTTGGAGGGAAATGCTGTACAGTGTATTTTATCCTTACCGGCTAATCTGCTTTGTTATCTGCTTTGCAATTCAACATGTGCTGAATTAACTATTACAAGTGAAACTATGGGTTTAAATTGGAAAAGAGAAAGACAACTAAAGAAAAAATTGGTCTAAGACTTCTGTCTCCCAAGCATTCCAAATTATCACTTCTGATTGGTTTTTTTTAAAAAAGTTTATCAGAAATTTTGTTACATGCAAATCTACCTGACTTAAACCATATAGGTTTCTACATATTTCTTTGTATATTTCCATCCAGGTCAGTAAGATGAGGACCCAGATTGTTTGGGGGTGGGGGGGTGCAATATGCTGACTCTTTAAATCAATTAGGGACAGCTGTAAAGCACTGTGAAGTAGTATATAAGTCCAAGTGCTGTTGCAAAGTTCTATAGATTGTGGCACCTGATTTATTGGAAGGGTGAGCAATCTATGGGCCCATCTTGTTACAGTACTACATCTCCCAGTTTCCCTTGTAATTAGCCGTTTCCTAGGGTTGCTGGGAGTTGTAGTTTAGCCATAGAAGGGAGACCAAATCCCGTGCCTATTGACCAGATAATGTGACAAGTATAAACAGATTTAGTGTGTCTTCAGTAAAGGTTATAAACAGTTACCTCTTCATCCCATAACACATAGCAATAGCAATAGCAATAGCAGTTAGACTTATATACCGCTTCATAGGGCTTTCAGCCCTCTCTAAGCAGTTTACAGAGTCAGCATATTGCCCCCAACAACAATCCGGGTCCTCATTTTACCCACCTCGGAAGGATGGAAGGCTGAGTCAACCCTGAGCTGGTGAGATTTGAACAGCCGAACTGCAGACCTGCAGTCAGCTGAAGTAGTCTGCAGTGCTGCATTTAACCACTGCGCCACCTCGGCTCTATGCCACACATGCCTTATCGATAGGCAAATCAAACTCAACTTTCATAGGAGCAGCTATGTAAGAACACTATTCAAATCAGCATAAACAAGCGCAAGTAATATAACTAATAAAACATTTGAATTTCAGTTTAGTTATATATCAAGCCAGTCTGTTGATCAGACTTATAAAGAATGATGTTGGAATGGCTGTTAAAGCATTAATTACGGAACTATCCGATGGATAACAATGCCTAGTTGCTGAGCCCCTATTGCTAGTTGTGATTATTTTGTACCCAGTTATTCACAGGTGGCTGCATTTTCTTTTCATTGTTTCAGCTTTAAGTAAACTAAGGACCCCAAACTTATACCCAACCAGCCAAGTGGAAATTGTCCAGTCCAATGTGGTATTTGATATAAGCAGCCTCATGCTGTATGGGACTCAAGCTGTTCCTGTCCGTCTCAAAATCCTCCTAGATCGTCTTTTCAGTGTCTTGAAGCAAGAAGAGGTCACACACATCCTCCATGCTCTTGACTGGACACTTCAGGACTACATACGGGGTTATGTTTTACAGGTAAGCGTCAGATTCATGGTCCTTCCTTACAGACAAAAGTGGGAGAGGAAGGGAGCCAGCATGGAGTCACCGGAATCCAAAATATCAGAACACCTAGGAGACATTTCGCCATAGAGTTCCTGAAGAACAGAGTGTTGTGGCTCATCAGATTCGGACAGTGAGGAGGTCGGGGAGGAACATGGACCAGTCCTGGAGTCTGGGAAAGGCTTTGATGAGGGCTCTGTGTCAGAGGCCGAGAGGGGGCCAGGGCCATATGCCAGTTATCAGCTGCCTTCGGAGTCAGACATCAGTGGGGCAGACGAACAGCTGGAGCCTGTTCCCAGTGTGCGCATGCACAGAATTGCCAGACGAAGGGAACAGCTAAAGAACAGGGGTCGACTTGGGAGTAAGGCCACTGGCGGACGATGAATGGCCCCTCCCAGAGAAAATAAAAGAGGAGTGAAAGGGGAGTGGAGTTTGCAGGAGACAATTAGTTCGTGACTCTCCGAGACTCCTTGCCAAGTTTTGCAGATAATCAGCCTGGCAGCTCTCCAAGCCAGATAAGGCCTGTGACTGTAAATCCTCCCTTGAAAGACTTTGCTGGATGTGAATGAGAAGAATTCACAGTCAATTAATAAAAGGGGTTTTTGTCGGGACCAGGAGTTTGCTTCATGCTCTCGGGAAGCCTCAGTCACAACACAGGGTTAGAACCAGACATTACCTTCATCAAAACACATTTTTTAAATTATGCTATGGAGATATACAAAGCAGCCTAAAAGAAGTGAGATCGCAAGGCCTTTAGCTAGACAAATTACACAAATTGAAATATACGGATGATTGACCAATAGGCCTGGAATATACATATATATATGGTCTGTAGAGATTCTCCGTCATCCAGGTCATAGTTGTCCCAAAGGTGTCGTCCCTCCCCCCCAGGAATCAACTGGACTTTCTTGTTTTTCTTTGAAGTTGCTACACTTCTTATCCAAGAAGCTTCTCCAGTTCTGGCTGGATAGTGTGGGAATGGAAGGATTTATACTCCTTGCAGACAGCTGGTCATTTGCATCCTTTTAGAGGGTCGTTGAAGCACTTGGAGGTTTATTTGTGCCTTCAGAGTCACCTGAGTAGTGCTCCTGGTTCCTGTAGTCTGGAATTTTTTTCTGGAAATCCTTTCCTACTCCCTCAGCATTCAAAGGGTGTGTTCCTCCCAAATTGCATAGCTAAAACATCTGTAGAGATTGAGAATTGAGAATTGAGAATAAGTTTATTTATAGGCCGCCCTTTTCCCTGAGGGGACTCAGGGCGGCTAACAACTTATATGGGAGGGGATACATACAGTGACGTATAACATAACGTAATTAAAAGAATAAACAACATTCATACAGCATTCGGGTGGGGGCGAATTATAATCTTTACCCCCAGGCCTGACGGGATAGCCAGCTCTTGAGGGCTGCGCGGAAGGTCTGAAGGGTGGTGAGGGTACGAATCTCCACGGGGAGATCGTTCCAAAGGGTCGGAGCTGCTACTGAAAAGGCTCTCCTCTGCGTAGTGGCCAGCCGGCACTGGCTGGCAGATGGCACTCGGAGGAGGCCTAATCTATGAGATCTAATGGGTCTCGAGGAGGTAATTGGCAGAAGGCGGTTCTCAGTCCTCCAGGGCATGGTGGTCCCAAAAGTGCTTTTTTTTTCCAGGAGGCAACTGGACTTTCTTCTTTTTCTTTGACGATGTTTCACTTCCATTTTTTCTCCAGAAATCCTTTCAAGGTCCAAGGTTCAAGGTTCATTTTATTTATATGCTGCCCTATTCCCAGCGGGACTCGGGGCGGCGCACAAACCCAAGAAGGGGAAGGGAAACACAAAAACTACAACAAAAAGTACAGGGCATTTAAAACAACCAAAAGCCACACGATTCGAGAGGGGAAGGGAACTCATCGACCCCAGGCCTGCCGACACAGACAGGTTTTAACGGCTTTTCGGAAGGCCTGGAGAGAGGTGAGGGTCCGAATCTCTGCGGGGAGCTCGTTCCAAAGGGCCGGAGCCGCCACAGAGAAGGCCCTCCCCTGGGTAGTGGCCAGATGACATTGGCTAGTAGACGGAACCCGGAGGAGGCCTACTCTGTGTGATCTAATGGGTCTTTGGGAGGTAATTGGCAGCAGGCGGTCTCTCAAGTCACTTTCATACTCTCTTTCATACTCCCATGAACCCCCTTTGAATGGAGTTGGAGTAGGAATGGATTTCCAAAGGGATTGCTGACTGCAGGAATCATTAGCAGTACTCAGGTGACCCTGAAGACACAGAGAAACCTCCAAGTGACTCTCTAAAAGGATGCCAATGACTAACTCTCTGCAAGGAATATAAATCCTTCCATTCCCTCGCCATCCAGTTAGAGCTGATGAAACTTCTTGGATGAGAAGCAAAACAACTTCAAAGGAAAACAAGAAAGTCCAGTTGTTTCGTGAAAAAAGCACCTTTGGGATACATATATATGATTCAAGGCAGAGGTGGGTTCCTACCAGTTCGCACCAGTTCGGTAGAACCGGTTCGTCAAATCTACCGAACCGGTTAGAAGAAAGCAGGCCACACCTACAGAAGAGGTTCGAAAAATTTTTGAAACCCACCACTGATACACACGTGCACAAACACACAAACACACACACACACACACAGAAAGAGAAAGAAAAAGAAAGGAAGGAAAAAAGAAATAAAAAAGAAAAAAAGAAAGAAAAAGTGAGAGAGAGATGAAAGAAAGGAAAAAGGGACAGAGAGACAAAAGGAAGGAGAGAGAGAGAGAGAGAGAGAGAACACATGGCCGGCAAGCCACTCCCACCAGGTCACATGGCCGGCAAGCCACTCCCACAAAGGAGGCCACACCCACAGAGTAGGTTCGAAAAAATTTTGAAACCCACCACTGGTTCAAGGAGTTAATGGAGCTCGAGATGATGTGTATTATGCCAGGTAACATGGTGAAAATGATGTTTCCAATTTATGACTTTTTCCCTTGAAAACCAGTGTCTACTTCTGATTTTTGGCAAAAAAACACCCCATAGCGAACAATGGCTTCACTTTAACGACTGCGAGAAAAAAGATCATAAAATTGGATTGGTCACGTGGGTGACTGTATTGCGACCGTCTTGATTTACAACCGCAATGGGGAGGCTCCACTGCAGTCGTAAATCGAGGACTACTTGCGTTGGTGATTTTTCTCTTCCTTTGTAGATGTTCGGTTGCAAAGTTTTAGCCCTTTGTTTGCTGAATTGGAGCAGAGTCCATGAATATTCTTTTTTTTATTATTATTAAAATGTTTTTATTTTCCATTTTTCATTTTCATACAGTCACATATATACTGTGCATAGCCAGGGCCATACAACATTAAACAATAATCACAGCAATTCCTCTTGTCACCAATACCCCCCAAAATAGAAACCCAATATACCTCTTCCACTCTCCATACACCTCTTTCTTCCGCCCCCCTCCAACTTTCCATCTTCCCTCCATCATTCCCCTCTACCCTACTTCCCCTCCCCCTCTACCACTCCTCTCTCACAGTCCACTCCCTCCCTTCCTTCTCACCCTCCCTCCCATCCTCTCTCCCGTCCTCTCTACCACTCTTCCTTCTATCCTACTCCTCCTCCCCTTGGTGTATTTAGTCCATGAATATTCTTGATGGCATCAGAACTATATAGCAATAGCAGTTAGACTTATATACCGCTTCATAGGGCTTTCAGCCCTCTCTAAGCGGTTTACAAAGTCAGCATATCGCCCCCACAGTCTGGGTCCTCATTTCACTCACCTCGGAAGGATGGAAGGCTGAGTCAACCTTGAGCCGGTGAGATTAGAACCGCTGAACTGCAGATAACAGTCAACTGAAGTGGCCTGCAGTACTGCACCCTAACCACTGCGCCACCTCGGCTCTACAGTAACCAAATGTCATTCACTGTGGAGGTCTTTAAGAAAAGACTGGTCAGCCACTGGTCTGAAGTGGTATAGGGTCTCCTGCTTGAGCAGGGGTTGAATTAGAAGACCTCCAAGGTCCCTTCCAGCTCTATTCTGATTGATTGATTCATTCATTCATTCATTCATTCATTGCATAATTATTGACACAAGTGACATCCTTTTAGATTTGACCTGCCTCAAGGATACACATCCACTCTACACAATACCCATGGCCCACCTCTCTGCTCATTTTGCTCCCTTCCTTTAATGTAAAGCATGATTTACATTATGCCCCCAATAAATATTTAATGCTACTTCATAATCTTGCTTTTTAGTGTTAAGATGAAGAGGGGGGGGGAAAAACGGGCTCAATTACCTTGAACCTCTTTTGCATGAAAAATTGATGATGATATGTTCGTCTTAGAAAACCTCTTGCACGCCCTGTGAAATTTCTCCGTGGGCCATCAAATACATGTTCTGTAATAAAATATTTATTGTAGTTATTGGGAAAAGTTTGGGAGAGGTTGGAGTTTGAAAGAACTCCAACACTCTTGTATAATTACAGCTGCGCTCTGTGAACCAGAGAAGGATCGATTGGAGTTCGTTTGCTCTCTGATCTTAGCGCAGAATGTGATTAAAGTTGCAGAGAAAGAATACTCAACTTAGAAGTGAGGCTAAACCTGCTTTTGATTGCTCCACTCTGTTGTTTTTTACTTGGGTTTTGTTCAGTGGTGGGTTTCAAAAAATTTTGGAACCTCTTCTGTAGGTGTGGCCTGCTTTCCAGGTCCACTGTTGGAACTTCTTTTAACTGGTTCGGTAGATTTGACGAACCCACCTCTGGTTCTACCGAATAGGTGCGAACTGGAAGGAACCCACCTCTGGTTTTGTTCCATTTGCACATATCCTAACATTATTGGGATTATCACAAAACACTTTCCACTCCTTGGTTACTATGACTGCAGAAAGAACTTGGGGCAAGGTGACTGAAAACCAAGAATAACATATAAATAGGTATAAAGATAGAAATCAGAAATGGGGAAAAGATTACTTTTTCAATCTGGGAACTATTCTATTAATGGGTATAAAATAGCAGCAGAAGTTAGAAATCTAGATATGTAAACAAAGAGGAAGTAATTTGTGTAATTGAACAATGAACATTGAATAATTAAATAAACCATGTAATTATTTGGAAATTAATAGTTATAAATGTGATGTTTACTTGATGTTTATAATATTTGATATTATTAATAGATCATAGATAAAATTGAACAGCGGGCCTAATCAAATAACACAAAATTTTCAACAAGGATAAGTGAAGATGAAGATGAATAGCTATTGGGAATAATAGTTACAACTATTGGGTGTATAAGATTTACTATCTCTATTCAATAGAGATTGTACCCAGACAATACAGTGTTATTGTGAATATAGAAATTTTATATATAACCAAGAAAATTGTACAATAATTGCAAAATTGAAATTGTGATGTAGAATAAATGGAAAATATGCACTAAAAATATTTATATATTTTTTTTAAAAAGAAAAGCAAGAATACCATGCTGCAAAGGTGTGCTGGCAACCTGTCCGCAGGTCAGAGGTGGGTTCCTACCGGTTCGCACCTATTCGATAGAACCGGTTCGTCAAATCTACCGAACCGGTTAGAAGAGGTTCCACTAGAAAGCAGGCCACACCTACAGAAGAGGTTCCAAATTTTTTTGAAACCCACCACTGACACACACACACACACACACACACACACACACAGACAGACAGAAAGACAGACTGACAGAGAGAGAGAGAGAGAGAGAGAGAGAAAGAAAAAGAAAGGAAGAAATAAATAAAGAAAAAAGAAAAAAGAAAGAAAAAGAGTGTGAGAGAGAGATGAAAGAAAAAAAGAAAAAAGGGACAGAGAGACAAAAGGAAGGAAAGAGAGAGAGAGAGAGAAAGAAAGAAAGAAAGAAAGAAAGAAAAGAAAAGAAAAGAAAAGAAAACACATGGCCAGCCAGCCACTCCCACCAGGACACATGGCCTGCAAGCCACTCCCACAAAGGAGGCCACACCCACAGAGTAGGTTCCAAAAATTTTTGAAACCCACCACTGCCGCAGGTATATCAATGGTGTGGATTTCGTTAGACAGAAGCACTGATCGCTCAGACAGCTGACTGAGGTCAGTCACAAGCAGAGGCTAAACTGGCTCATAAGACAAGGGTGACTTTTGGGTGGCATCAGCTGGTAGACTCTTGTTCCTTTCCTGCTGGATTTTTTGAAATACCTTGGTGGAACAAATCTACAGTATATATGAAGGAAGGAAGATTTCCAAAGCAGTTTGCAACTTGATTTTTTTTAAAAGTCACGATTGAAAAGAAAAAAGAAGGATAGACTAGACTAGACTAGACTAGACTAGACTAGACTAGACTAGACTAGAACAGAACAGAACAGAATAGAATAGAATAGAATAGAATAGAGTTCTTTATTGGCCAAGTGTGGTTGGACACCCAAGGAATTTGTCTTTGGTGCAGATACTCTCAGTGTGCATAAAGAAAAATAAAATAGAACGCATTCATCAAGAATCATTAGAATAGAATAGAATAGAATAGAATAGAATAGAATAGAATAGAATAGAATAGAATTCTTTATTGGCCAAGTGTGATTGGACACACAAGGAATTTGTCTTTGGTGCAGATACTCTCAGTGTACATAAAGAAAAATAAAATAGAACGCATTCATCAAGAATCGTAAGAATGGGATGGGATGGAATGGAATAGAATAGAATAGAATAGAAATTCTCTATTGGCCAAGTGTGATTGGACACACAAGGAATTTGTCTTTGGTGCAGATGCTCTCAGTGTACATAAAGAAAAGTAAAATAGAATGCATTCATCAAGAATCATTAGAATAGAATAGAATAGAATAGAATAGAATAGAATAGAATAGAATAGAATAGAATTCTTTATTGGCCAAGTGTGGTTGGACACACAAGGAATTTGTCTTTGGTGCAGATGCTCTCAGTGTACATAAAAAGAAAAGATACCTTCGTCATGAATCATAAGGTGCAACCCTTAATGATAGTCATAGGGTACAAATAAGCAATCAAATCATACTAGGAAACAATCAATATAAATCGTAAGGATACAAGCAACAAAGTTATAGTCATATAGTCATAAGTGGGAGGAGATGGGTGATAGGAACAATGAGAAGATTAATAGTAATGCAGACTTAGTGAATAGTTTGACAGTGGTCAGGGAATGATTTGTTTAGCAGAGTGATGGGGTTCGGTGGGAAAAACTGTCCTTGTGTCTAGTTGTTTTGGTGTGCAGTGCCCTATAGTGTCATTTTGAGGGTAGGAGTTGAAACAGTTTGTGTCCAGGATGTGAGGGGTCTGTAGTGTGCAGTATTGCCACATTTTGGGGCCAAATTTTAAAGTTTCCATCTTGCCCTTTTGATGCCAGGCCAAGTATTGCAGGTTGACTCTGCTGACTGCCAGCAGTTTAGCAGTTCGATTCAAGGTGAACTCAGCCTTCCATCCTTCCAAAATTGGTAAAATGAGGATGACAGATTGTTGGGGGCAAGAAGCTGACTCTGTAAACCACTTAGAGAGGGCTGTGAAAGCCCTGTGAACCAGTGTATGCCTAAGTGCTATTGCTATTTAAGTTTCCCATTGAAGGAAGAGAGAAGGCCTCCCAATACTTGAACTCTGTAGAGATTCTCCATCATCCAGCTCATGGTTGTCCCACAGGTGCTTTTTCAAGAGGCAACTGTACTTTCTTGTTTTTTCTTTAAAGACATTTAAAGCTTCTCCAGCTCTGACTGGAGGGTGGGGAATGGGGGGGGGATTTATATTCTTTGCAGACAGCTGGTCCTTTGCATCCTTTTAGAGGATCATTGAAGCACTTGGAGGGGCTCCCAATTCTTCTTTCTCATGATCTCCCCAGTTGTCTTCACTTCTCTTTCTGCTGTTCCAGGTATGTCAGAGCAAGAGTATGGACAGCAAGTCGACCAGATAAATGAAGAAGAGTAGACAGCTTAGGTATAAGACCAACATCTAGTCTCTCTCCTGTTTTTGCAAGACAATTGAGAGTGCTCTACTTGTTAGATACTAAACACAACATTTCTCCCTTTGGTCACCCTCGAGAAGTCAACCCAATCAATGAACTAATTGTCAGGTCTGCAGGCATCTTTTCTTTTGGATCTTTGGCCTGCCACACTTTCTATTATTCTCCTATGCATTTTCTATTGTGGGAAAATGGGAGGAGGGATTGTACGAAGTTAGATGCTATGTAGCCATAACAAAATTCTTTCTAGAAAGCCAAGGGCATCCTTTGTCTTTGCACCTCTGCACCTGACTGGAACTGGATGGGTGGAAGCTGCCAAGCATGGCAGTGGGAGATTGGACCATGTGATGGGCTTGTGGGTGTGGGGGCAAGATCTTGAACGTTCAACTAGGTGGGGAAAACCAGGACGCTTCCAGATTTGGGTTTTCCCAGATGTGCCAACATGGCTCTCTTAATAAATTGGAACTTTGAGCAATACTTTGCCTTGGACTCTGATTTAATTTTGGATGATATTTGGAACCCTGACATTAATCTACTTTTCTTTTGAGGCTAGGATGTTGTCCTTTCAAGTCTATTGTTACTGTTGTTATTTGTCTTTTTGAAGGATGCTTCAGGAAAGGTCCTGGATCACTGGAGTATCATGACCAGCGAAGAAGAGCTGGCTACCTTGCAGCAATTTCTGCGTTTTGGGGAAACCAAGTCCATTGTGGAGCTGATGGCCATTCAGGAGAAAGAAGGGCAATCCATTCCTGTCCCCACGACCACAGCCAGTATGGATATTAGGGCCTTCATCGAAAGCTGCAATCAGAGAAACTCCAACCTTTCTGCTTCTTTGGACAAAATGCACCCCATCCACGTCCATCACTTCGAAAACGTGGTCAACAACATGGCGTTTATGCTGCCCTTTCAGTTTTACAGCCCCGTTCCACCACCTCTGATCGGTTCGCTCCCGGAAAGGCTCTTGGTGGAGTCCTCTCAAGATCACAGTCCTGACTTAAAACAAGACGACTACATGCCGTTTGCTGAAAACAGTTTCTTAACTTCCAATCCATCGTTTCAACCAGAAAAGGAGAAGCGGACCATCAGCCCGGACCTCACTTTGAAACTGAAAGAGGACATGTCACCGAGTGGTTTGAAAACTCAGACCTCCAAACCGGAAGCAAGCCAGGTATCTCCAGAAACTAAGATGAAGTCAGTGGACAAAAACGGCGCCGGAATAAGGAAAGGGCGCGTTTTCTGTACAGCCTGTGAGAAGACCTTCTACGACAAGGGCACTCTGAAGATCCACTACAACGCGGTCCATCTGAAAATCAAGCACAAATGCACCATCCAAGGCTGCAATATGGTTTTCAGCTCACTGAGGAGCCGAAACCGTCATAGTGCCAACCCCAACCCGAGACTTCATATGCCCATGAACCGAAACAACCGGGATAAAGATCTCCGCAACGGCTTGTCCCTCCGAGGTCTGGAGGAGAACAAAAGGACCGATTTTAGCCTTTTGCCTCCCGATCACAGATCGGCTCCGATCTATGGGAGTTCTGGGACCGATGCCAAAACCCAGCCGGGTTTTCACCACAGCGGGCACAACGGTGTCCTCTTCCCCAATTTGAAGACGGTGCAACCTGTGCTCCCCTTCTACCGCAGCCCGGTCACCCCGGCCGAAATAGCAAATACCCCAGGTACGCTCCCTTCTCTGCCTCTGGTTTCCTCGTCTGTACCTGAACCGCAGGGCTCCAGTGAGTTGCCCTTCGACCCCTTGCCTAAGAAAAAATCCCGTAAGTCTAGCATGCCCATCAAGATAGAGGCAGAAGCTGTTGACACCACTAGCCCAGCTAATGAAGTGGCCAGTTCAGAAGACGATGGGACTCCCAAGGCGGTAAGTGAAGGGTCGGTGGAGATGGGGGTGTCTAGGATAGAAAAAAATGCCAATCCTCACACGGAAGAGCAACCTCACTCCGAGGCGTCCGTTTCCAAGGATGGAGGGCTCAAAACTTTGCAGGCTGAAAGGGACAAACTGCAGACCAAGCCAGACCAAGACAAATCGCGAAGAATAGCCTCTTGCGAACACGCATGCGAAGCCTTCAACCAGCACCACGACGTCACCAAAGCAGCCTCTGAGCCCTACAGCTTCCTTAGAGAACCGCTGAATTACCGGATCCCCATCAACAGCTGGCCCGAACTGCATTACCACTTGTTGAGTGGGAGCAGTTTCAACACGCTCTCCGACCGGAGTGCGGCGGTCCCTGAGTTTGAAGGGTGTAAAGAGATGGATCACGGCCACGCCCAGGCCCTAGGCCTCCCACAGGAAGACACCCGCTTTTGTTGCGACATCTGCCTGAAGACTTTCAAAAGCCCTTACAGTGTCAAAATGCATTTTAAAAACGTGCATCTAAAAGAAATGCACACTTGCGTCGTGGAGGGTTGCAATGCCGCGTTCCCCTCGCGTAGAAGCCGAGACAGGTAAGGATGGGTGGGGGCAAAATCACTGTGTGCCCCTCCCCCTTGTGTTTAAAATAGAGGGCTTCTTCTATGTTTTTGAGGAGGGGGTGCAGCAATCTATTTCATGCCTGCTTTTTCTGGACCATTACGCTTTTTTGTCAGAACAGAATTAAAATGGAAATCCATTGTCAAAAGGTTCCCTTAGGATAACAAAAGTTGAAAGGGACCTTGGAGGTCTTCTAGTCCAACTCCCTGCTTAGGCAGGAAACCATACACTATTTCAGACAAATGGATATCCAAAATCTTATTAAAAACTTCCAGTGTTGGAGCATTCACAACCTCTGGAGGCAAGCTTTTCCATTGATTAATTGTTCTAACTGTCAGGAAATTCCTCCTTAGTTCTCCTTAGCTTAGCTTCTCTCCTTGATTAGTTTCCACCCATTGCTTCACAACCTCTGGAGGCAAGCTTGTCCTTCAGGTGTGGGTCTGAAAGCCTCAGACTAATCCTGAGAGAACAACAATAAAGGGCAATGGTAGAATAAAAGAGTTGGAAGGGAACTTAAAGGTCTTCTAGTCCAACCCCCTGCTTTAGGCAGGAAACCCTACACCACTTCAGACAAATGGTTATCCAACATCTTAAAAATGTCCAGTGTTGGAGCATTCACAACTTCTGCAGGCAAGTTGTCCCACTGATTAATTGTTATAATTGTCAGGAAATTTCTCTTTGGTTCTAAGTTGCTTCTCTCCTTGATTAGTTTCCACCCATTGCTTCTTGTCCTGCCCTCAGGTGCTTTGGAGAATAGCTTGACTCCCTCTTCTTTGTGGAAGCCCCTTAGGTATTGGAACACTGCCATCATGTCTCCCCTGATCCTTCTTTTCATCAAACTGGACACATCCAGTTCCTGCAACCGTTCTTTATATGTTTTAGCCTGCAGTCCCCTAATCATCCTCTTTCGAAAGAGTCTCAACATCTCAACACTGAATTAAACCCTTTTGCCACCTTCTGACAAGCAAAGTCAGTGGGGAAGCCAGATCCGCTTAAGAACCATGTTACAAACTTAACAGCAGCAGTGATTCACTTAAGAAAAGTCGTAAAATGGGGGCAAAACCCATCCACTATCATAAACACATGAGATTGCCAAGGGTTCCAATTTTAATCACGGGTTTGCTGCAACAATTGTGTGAAAAGTGGTCGTAAGTGACTATTTTCAGTGCTGTCATAGCTTCAAACAGTCCCTAAAAGTGATTTTCGTACATCGACCCATGTCTACATGATCTTTAATGCTAGTTTTGTATTCCTATCCCACCTTATTATTTTTTCCCTGGTTTTCTGATTCCTACAATTCTATCGCTGTGATGTGCTTCTAATTGGCGCAGCATTAATAGAAAGAGCTCCATGCAACTTGTTCTTCTCCACTCCACTTTTTTTCAAAAATAACATAAACAGAATAACAGAATTGGAAGGAACCTTGTAGGTCATCAAGTCCAACCCTCCACCCAAGGAGGAGACCCTACATTTCTGACAAACGACAGTCCATTCTCTTCTTGAAAGCTTCCAGTGATGAAGCTCCCACAACTTCCGAAGGCAACTTCTGTTCCATTGGTTTGATTGTTCTCACTGTCAGAAAATTTCTCCTTATTTCTAGGTTGAATCTCTCCTTGGTCAGTTTCCATCCATTATTCCTTGTCTGGCCTTCAGGTGCTTTGGAAAATAGCTTGACCCCCTCCTCTCTGTGGCAACCCCTCAAATATTGGAAGACTGCTATCCTGTCTCCCCTGGTCCTTCTCTTTGTTAGACTAGCCATGCCCAGTTCCTGCAACTGATCATTATATACAATAATAATACAATAGCAGAGTTGGAAGAGACCTTGGAGATCTTCTAGTCCAACCCCCTGCCTAGGCAGGAAACCCTATACCGTTTCAGACAGATGGCTATCCAACATCTTCTTAAAGACTTCCAGTGATGAAGCTCCCACAACTTCCGAAGGCAACTTCTGTTCCATTGGTTGATTGTTCTCACTGTCAGGAAATTTCTCCTTATTTCTAGATTGAATGTCTCCTTTTTTTCAGTTTCCATCCATTATTCCTTGTCTGGCCTTCAGGTGCTTTGGAAAATAGCTTGACCTCTTTCTCTCTGTGGCAGCCCCTCAAATACTGGAACACAGCAACCATGTCTCCCCTGGCCCTTCTCTTCACCAGATGAGCCATGCCCAGTTCCTGCAACCATTCTTCATATGTTTCAGCTTCCAGTCCAGTGGTGGGATTCAGCCAGTTCACACCTATTTGGGAGAACCGGTTGTTAACTTTCTAAGCAGTTTGGAGAACCGGTTGTTGGAAGAAATCTCATTTTATTTTTTTCCACTTTACAGGGCTAATCCTGTAAGGAAGGCAGGAAGGAAACATTCTGGTGTTGTTTCCAGCCTCATCTTTATTGCTCTGCTTACAGAAACTGCCTCTCCGGTTAACCCTTTGTAAACATTGTAACAAAGCGCTCATCAACATGAGTGACATTGAGTTGACCACACCTACCCAGTCACATGACCACTGAGCCACGCCTACCCAGCTGGTCATTAGGGCAGAGACCCGGTTGTAAAATTATTTGAATCCCACCACTGTTCCAGTCCGTTTTAACATTTAACAGTTTTTATTTCTTTTTCCTTAAACAGGAAGCTCCCCTGCTCCTCTCTCTTTTTTTCTTTTTACTCTAGATATTTCTTTTTCTTTTCTTCCTCCAGACACAGCTCCAATTTAAACCTTCACCATAAACTTTTAACGAAAGATCCTTTGGACCTCAACAAGAACCATTTCAACGCCATCGATCTCTTGAAGGACATGGCCAAAGACGTTTGCCCGGAGGCCTGCTTGAAAGGGCATCTGGAGCAGCACACCTCGGTCATTTTCAAAAGCACAAACAGGACCGGCAGCTTGGTTTTCCCCATGAGCAAGATCGCACAAGCCTGTCCCGAGAGCTGCGGGCACGACCCCAACGAGGGAGCCATTCTGGATTTAAGCACCACGTCTAGCGTTAAATCGGAGAGCGGCACTCACTCCTCCTGGGATTCGGACGGAGGGAATGAAGAAAGCCCTTTAGAGGACAGCAACGAAAGCTGTGAAAGTATCTGCTTGACACCCAACGAAGAGCTCTACCAAGACTGTTGCCCGGTGGAGACCCCTAACCCGAATTTTCCAACCACCCCTTCCTGCTTGCCCATCACCTGTCACCTCTGTCAAAAAAGCTACAGCAACAAAGGGACGTTCCGAGCCCATTACAAAACCGTGCACCTCCGTCAGTTGCACAAGTGCAAAATCCCCGGCTGCAACACCATGTTTTCTTCCGTTCGTAGCAGGAATCGACACAGCCAAAATCCCAATTTACACAAGAGCTTGAGCAGGTCACCCCACAGCCCCCTGCAATAGCTGAGTTTTTTCAAGAGCATTTCAGTTGCGGTTGTGTTCTATTTATCATTTCAGCGTCTTCCTTTTTCCTTGTTAAGCATTAAGGAAAAGAGGCGCATGGTTTCACTGGCTTTTCCATAGATCCTGTCCCAGAATATACGAGGTGCAATACCGTTCTCGTTTCCGATGCACCCACCCAAGGGGTTAGGGTTTGTTTTTTTGCAGACTGTAAACGTGGATGCCAATATAATAACGAGATACAGAGCTAGCCCACAATTAGTCCGATTTCCCCCCCCTCTTCACTCTTTATCCTCTCTTATAAAACAAAGACCAGCTTGTGACACCAACGTTTTGCATTTGACGCCCAGATGCCATTTCCGGCACCAGTCCTGTCTTCGTTTTAACATCTCAGAGAAGCGTTGCCAATTTTTTTTAACTACCGGTTCGGGTGTTCACACTCGTGCTCCCACACGACCCTTCTGTGCATGCGCAGAAGGGTCGTTGGCGGGTGGGCGCAGCCTCCCGCTGCCGCTACTACTGGTTCGGCCGATCCGGGCCGATCCAGCAGCAACGCACCTCTGATGTAGTTCCTCCCGCCAGCTGACTTGACAGTATTAAATGAATGTGGCGATTTCCCCATAATTTATTATTGTGTGCCTGGGAACGGAAAGGTGGCAGGTTTAAGAAAAAGAGCAGCTTTTGATTCTGGAGTTCTTGGTGGCAGTAGACATTCTGTTTGAAGCCCCATTATTCTGTTCCGGCTCAGTGGCTTGTACAACTGTTCTCACCACATTTGAAAACAGGACAATTCCACGGGTTTTCTTGTCTCTCTCTGAAGAAGAGAGTTGGCTTCAAGATGGGCCTATGAACTGCCAGATGCTAAACCCACTCCGCAGTTCTTGGGTGTCTCTTGAAACTTATTTCCAAGGAACCCCGTATCTTTTTTTTTTTTTTTTTTGCAAAGGAAACAAACCCTGGAAACAATGCAAGTTCTAATTTTTTTTTTGGGAAAGATTCTCCATTGACTTTTGAGAGCATTTGGCATGAATTCTATACAGGACCAGCGAAACCTGAGATGCATTCAAACACTTTGAACCACATGTCGGACATTTTGAAATGCAATGTATAGTTTTACTGCACTTTTTTATTGCTATGTTGAGAAAAATTAAATCCTGGGTTGGTGGGGGGGGGGGAATTGAATTCGAGATTTTCCAGAATTTGGCAGGAAGCGACGCGACGGAGAGAAGATCTATGAATATGAATAGATATCTATCTATTGTGTTGATGTACAATGCCAGGCTGGGGCAGACAACCGATATTTTATTACGACATTAATCAGAATCGTCCACTGACTTCGATGATGCTCTGTTTTGTATTAGCACATTGTTTCGTATAAGTGAATAATATTCCTCATCCTGGTCATTATGCGTATCACTTTGGTATTATGTCTTATGCACTTAACAGCATTGGAATTGGTCTTACATTTTATCGAAAGAACACTTTTGTTCTATTTCCTTTTCAATCAGGCAATAGCATTCCCGTGGTTGGGTATGCCCTGTGCAACTATGTTTGGTGAAAGAACTATGAGCAGTGAAAGCAATTCGAAGATATATTTTTTATCACTAAACCTTTGAATGATAAAGGAGGAGAGCCTGATACTGATATGTGCAATAGCATCCAATGGAGGTCAAGGCAGTTAGACATAGAATTCAAGCCCACCGTATCTTTTTCCATTGATTTCAACTCTCCTTTTTAATTTCCCTTGTTGATGATGATGATGTTGTAAAATTGCTCCCGTCTGATGTTTTCTTACTGTTCTGCCAAAGTAATGCTGTTTTGTATTTCTCCAGAATTTTTATGTGTTAATAAAAAAAGTATAACATGTTCTCTCAGTTGATCCTAGTTAAACTAAATCCACATTGCAAATGGAACTGAGGCACATGGGTGAAGGCTGTTTGCAGAGTGGACAAGTGCAGCTTGTCGATCAGAAGGTCGGCAGTTCAGCGGTTCGAATCCCTAGCGCTGCGTAACAGAGTGAGCTCCCATGACTTGTCCCAGCTTCTGCCAACCTAGCAGTTCGAAAGCATGTAAAAATGCAAGTAGAAAAATAGGGACCACCTTTGGTGGGAAGGTAACAGTGTTCCGTGCGCCTTTGGCATTTAGTCATGCCGGCCACATGACCACGGAGATGTCTTCGGACAGTGCTGGCTCGTTGGCTTAGAAACAGAGATGAGCACTGCCCCCTAGAGTCGGGAACGACTAGCACATATGTGCGAGGGGAATCTTTACCTTTACCACGTGCTGGGAGATACCATCAAGAAGGTCCTTTCTCTGATAGCTGGCCTCTGCGTCTTGGATAGTGAGAGAAAGAACAGAATGGCTTACCAAATTAGCACCGAGAGCAGGAGTCTCCAAACTTGGCAACTTGTGGACTTTAATTCCCAGAATTCTGATAATGCTGCTGAGGGATTCTGGGATTCAAAATCCACAAATTCCAGAGATTGGAGATCCCTGGCTTAGAGAGCCAAGTAGAAGGAATAGAAAGAGGGAATCCTTGGGTTTAAAGCTAGTAAGATCTTTAGGTGTTTAAGTAGCATTTAGTTTTTTTGGATTCGATTCTATTTGAAGACCCTTTTTGAACACACAAAACAAACTATCCAATCCCTGTTAACGAACAAGCAGGAACTATCCTGTTTCCCTGAAAATAAGACCTCCCTGGATAATAAGCCCAATCGGGCTTTTGAGTGCATGCGCTAAAATAAGCCCTTCCCCTAAAATATTTAAACACATACGTAGCCGGTCCCTGTCATTCCTGGGATAAAGGGAGGGAATATGCCTCATGTGCCCCACATTCACCTGTCGTCCATGTGGAACGGCCTTGCGGAGGCCGCTCCCACAAATCCTAGCTACCATGCCTCTTCTCTTAGTGGCGGTCGCAAAAAGAGCAGCAGGCCCAGTGACGCTAGGGCGGGCAAGAGTGTGCCAGAAACAGAGACAGAACTTCTGGCCCTCTCTGGATCAGGTGAGCCATTGGCTGAGGTTAAGAGGCTTCCTGCACCTCAGAAATAATAAGACCTCCCCAGTGGTGGGATTCAGCCAGTTCGCACCTATTCGGGAGAACCGGTTGTTAACTTTCTAAGCAGTTCGGAGAACCGGTTGTTGGAAGAAATTTAATTTTGGTTTTTTTCCCCCACTTTACAAGGCTAATCCTGTAAGGAAGGCAGGAAGGAAACATTCTGGTGTTGTTTCTAGCCTCATCTTGATTGCCCTGCTTACAGACACTGCCTCTCCGGTTAACCCTTATTGCATTCTAACAGCTAAGACGAAGCGCTCATCGACGTGAGTGACGTTGAGTTGGCCACACCCACCCAGTCACATGACCACTGAGCCCCGCCTACCCAGCTGGTCATTAGGGCAGAGACCTGGTTGTTAAATTATTTGAATCCCACCACTGGACCTCCCCGAAAATAAGGCCAAGCGCTTATTTCGGGGGTCAAAAGAAAATAAGACCCTGTCTTATTTTCAGGAAAACACAGTATATTCTGAGGTAATGGAAGTTTCTGAAGCAGTCAAAGGACATTGAAGAAACCACCTAGAGAGTTCCAGAAGATGGAGAAGTAGGTCCAGTCTCTGCCTCTTGTGACAAACATGGCTCACACTCCAGACCTAAGCTTTAGGAAAACACATTCTTCTCCAAAACAAGATGAAGACCATTATTGTTAGGTAGACAAATGGTTCACCAATTCACTCCAGTCATCTGGCCGGCCAGCCTTCACTCAGAAGGGGAAAAACACCCTATGAATAAGCTTATATTCTACGTTTGCTTAACCATAGCTTTGTTGAATGAAGAACAACTGGTTGGGTTCACACAAATTGCTGAGTCATAAAAATAGCTAAGAAACTAGAGCGGCTAGATCAGGGGAGTCAAACTCTGAGGGGTGTCGGCCACAAAGTACAGATACAGATTAACAGAGTTGGAAGGGACCCTGTAGGTCATCTAGTCCAACCCCCTGCAGAAGCAGGAGACCCTACATCATTTCTGACAAATGACAGTCCAGTCTCTTGAACGTCTCCAGGGATGAAGCTCCCACAACTTCCGAAGGCAACTTCTGTTCCATGGGTTGATTGTTCTCAGTGTAAGAAAGTTTCTCCTAATTTCCAGGTCGAATCCCTCCTTGTACAGTTTCCATCCATTGTTCCTTGTCTGACGTTCAAGTGCTTTGGAAAATAGGTTGACCCCCCTCCTCTCTGTGGCAGCCCCTCAAATACTGGAAGAGTAGTCTTGCCTACCCCATTAAAAAGGAAGATTGGTTATCAAAGACAGAACATATGGGTTAATCTGTTTAAATAATAAAAAAAAAACCTTGTAGATTGGCTTTTATATTTTGATTGACTCTCCAAGCTTGTTCCAATCTAGTTTCTGAACATTTCGTTACCAGACTAAGTAACATCATCAGCGGGGTCTTCTTGTCCTATTCCTCTTTAGCTTATGCTCCTGATACTATGCTCCTTTAGCTATACTCCAAGACACTCCTAATTCATTGCAACATGTGTTGGCTGCTTGGATTTACATGGGGAATGCTTGCCATCCAGATTCACCCGGTGACTATTCGCTCAAGTAATGGCGTGTAGAATTAGGCCTTCTGTCATGCTCATCCTTGAGGTTAGCTCGCGTCATTAAATAGGAACGCCATTTCTTCTCCAGCCTACCAGCTCCACCTTATCCGGAGCAGTTTCATTTCCCTGGGACACTTGATGGACGAAAATTAAGGAGGAGGAGGGTAGGAAAAATGGGAGAAGGGGGTGCCGTGTAGTAAAGAAAGGGTTGCCATATAATTGCCGTATAAAGAAAAAAATGGTCCGTTTTTTGGTCGTTTTTGGCCCCCCTCCAGCCCCCAGGAGCATCTACAAGCGTCCTAAAGGCTATTCATTCCCTTTTTTGACAAAAAAAAAAAAAGAGCACACCCGTTTTCGTGAAAAACGGACCGTTTTTGGGAGGTCTGCAGAGTGCAAAAACTTTTTTTTTTAATTTGCCTCGTCAAAATCTTGGTGCACCTTATACTCCGGTGCGTCTTATACTCTGAAAAATACTATACCTTTGCAGGCTTAAAAAAAAGGCTTCTTAGCGCCTGCGACACAGACTTCAGAGCATTTCACCCTTGACCAGAATATAAACCGACAGCAAACCACACTCCTTACTAGCACTGATGATGTTACCTCGTTTGGATCTTGAAACGTCTGCAAGAAAAGAAGAAACCTCAGAGAGCACCAAGGATTCCCCCACACACACACCATTTCAACCCTGAGCTACAAATATTCTCCTTTATTAGTCACTCAACAAACTGTTGTAAGTCAAGGATGACCTTCTATTCTAATCTTCATCCTGTTTTGGGTGGCAGTGCCCCAAAGGGATGCTCAAAGAAAATCTATTTGGGCAGCTCAGGTCTGAGGAGGGTAACCCTAAAGATCCCTGAGCATTTGTTCCATGTTTCTGAAGCAGGAGTGGGATTCAGCTGGTTGAGCTCTGACAATCAGCTGGGGAGCGAACCAGTTCGCTCTGACGATCAGGTAGACCTGCCCGTCCACCCCTGCGCTATACTGACCTGATCTGACCCCCTCCTCCATCCAGTAACGAATGCTGAGACAAGCTTAACTGGAATGTCCTTTAATTAGCAAAACACCAAAACCTCGGTGGTTGAAAGCCAAGCAAACAAACAGATAAGGACCTTGGCAGCAACTCAGACAAACCCAGGCAGCAATAAACACAGATAAGGCTTGGCAGCAATCCAGCCTGCCAAGCTCACAGTAATGTCCTCTGACATTCACTTCTGCGTTGATTTCTACAAAGAGGGCCGTGTGCACAAGTAGCTTTTATAGTCTGGAGAGGAGCCTAATGACCACCAGCTGAGCGCAATTACCTCCTGTAATTGCGTAATTGTTCTTGGCCGAGTAGCTCTTCGATGGCATGCATCCAGGAACAACTCACTGCTGGTTTCTGGATCATTCTCCCTTGTCTCCTCCTCCAAGGCTCAGGCGCCACCTGGTGGCCAACCAGTCTCTCTGCGCCCTGCTCGGAGTCGGAACCCTGTCCAGGGTCCTCCACATCCTCCAGGGCCGACTCATGAGACCCCTCGCTATTGGAGTCTGGTGGCAGCTCCAACGGCTCCTGCTGGGCCACAACACTGGCCTATATCCCCTCTGCTGATTCTCGTTGCAGAGCAGACTGCTGCGCCTCAGCTGTGTTACTCCCCGGGAGTAACGTGGAAGGTAAGTTTTGTTAAAACTGCACATGCGCTCAGAGTGCGCACGAAGCACGCAATCACCGAACCGGTTGTTAAACCGGCAGGATCCCCCCACTGTTCTGAAGCTCTTGCCTTACACATGTTCAGCTATGTTCGAGCCCCACGCCTCCTTGTTTTACAATTCCTTCCGGTGTGGCTGGTTGCTCCTGAGCCTGGAAACATTATTTTTCTTTCTCCTCCTGACAAAAGCAAACATTCATTGTTTGGCATCCACAAGGAGTTCGTTTTTATAGTTTCTTCCCCCCACTCTTCCCCAGTAAATAAAAAAGAAAATCCACAGGGGTTATCAGATTTCTCAGGCATTGTATCCTGGTAAATACAACGGTTGGAAATAGATTTAATCCTTTCTTTTCCTACCCAGCTACCGCCTGAATAGTTGCAGGAACTGGGTATGGACAGCCTAAGGAAAAGAAGAACTAGGGGTGACATAATAGCGGTATTCCACTATTTGAGCAGCTGCCAGGAAGAAGAGGGGGGGGCAACTTATTCTCCAAAAAAGGCAAAGCAATGGATGGAAACTAATCAAGGAGAGAAGCAACCTGGAATTAAGGAGAAACGTTCTAACAGTGAGGAAAGGGGGGTAGGCTTGGTTGAGCCTTGTTGGCTGATGTTGACTGATGTAGTCTTCCCAGGTGCCATGTGGTGAGATGGGTAGAAGGCTAATCCTATCATATCCTGAGAGCCATGTCTTAATCCCATCACCCTGGAGCTGAAGGGGGAGGGAGTTGCATGGAGCTGTTTTTGTCTTTACAATATGTTTCTCCTTTTCTCATTCAGGGAGACATAATATTCTGCCTTTTTAATATTTCCTAAATATTAGGGGGTTGGACTAGAAGACCTCCAAGGTCCCTTCCAACTTGGCTATTCTATTCTATTCTATAGTTCCACTTCTTCCTTTCTTGTTCCTATTCTAACATATTTTTTTTTTTGCTCTCCTCCAAACCACCTGGGGATGATAAAGGAGCCAGATAGTTCATCCCTTGCTGGGAAATTGCTTAAGCCAATCTCATGCCAGTAAAGAATTGGAGGCAGGTTGTGCCTTCTTAGCTGCTCAGCCGAATACACTTGCTGCTGAAGAGAGACCTCTGCTGGAATCCATTCGCCACTACATGAAAACAAAATATAACTCTAGGCTCCATTCATTCTTCAAGGAAACTAGGACTACTGTATATACTCGAGTATAAGCCTAGTTTTTCAGCCCACTTTTTGGGCTGAAAAAAGCCGCCTCGGCTTATACTCGAGTCAGTGAAAAATTTGCCCGAATGGAGGAGAAAAAGGGGCGGGGCCATGCCGCTGGGTGACACTCGTGAATGGCCCAGTGCCCCTGTGAGTTTCCCCTCCCTCTGTGTCAGTTTGCCGCGCAGCGCGCACTGCACCATCCCCCCTCCTCACGTTCTAATGTAATGCAGGGCTGTCTTACGATTCCCCTTCCTCCCCCTCCTGCCGCTCTGCAACGATGTCCCACCTCCTCCTTGTTATGGCAAGCAGCCACATAGCGATGTCCCACCTCCTCTGGTACAGTGATCCAATGATAGGAATCACTGTGCCGTGTGTCATAGGAGGCGGGACATCGCTCCCGCGGCTGCACGGGACATCATCATCACAGCGGGACATCAGCATCATGAGGTGAGTGAAGTATTTCATTGAATACACCGCTAGTTTACTGTTTTTCTTTGAAATAAATATTCAAAAACATTATTGGTATCTATTTTTATTTTTGAAATTTACCGGTAGCTGCTGCATTTCCCACCCTAGGCTTATACTCGAGTCAATAACTTTTCCAGTTTTTTGTGGTAAAATTAGGTGCCTCGGCTTATATTCGGGTCGGCCTATACTCGAGTATATACGGTATGTTTCTAGGTTCCATTAACGCTTAAGGGAACGTTGAAAAATCTTCTGGAGCACTGATTGAGAGGAGGAGTGGGGGGGGGGGATGATCCATTTTCACAAAGATCCAGAAGCCAAGGCAAGAAACAATGGATGTAAATTAATGAAGGAGTGAAGAATTAAGGAGAGATTTCCCGACCGTGAGAACCATCAACCAGTGCCTTCAGAAGCTGTGTGTGCTCCATCACGGAAGGCTTTTAAGAAGCCTGGGCAGTCACTTGTCTGGAATGGTACATGGCCATGATGGTGAACCTATGGCATGGGTGCCAGAGGTGGCATGCAGAACTTCTCTGTGAGTGCACACGTAGTCGTGTGCAGTGGCTCTTCTGGTTTTCTCGTGCCCACATGCGTGCTGGCCAGCTGCTCTTTGTGGGCACCAGAGCACTGGAAAATGGCCCAAAAATGCCCAAATAACAGGCCATTCTCCAGGCCCCCAAACGGCCGAAAAACGCCCCCCAAAACAGGCATGCACACACCAGCCAGCTGGTCCTTGGGTTTCTGGTGCTGCGGTGCACACATCTATGCGTACGGACGTGGATTCCGGTTTGGGCATTCAGTGCCAAAAAGGTTCGCCATCACTAGTATAGGGTCTCCTGCTCGGGCAGAGGGTTGGACCAGTGGTGGGATTCAAATAATTGAACAACCGGTTCTCTGTCCTAATGATTTCTTCCAACAATCAGTTCACCAAACTGCTCAGAAAGTTAACCACCGGTTCTCCCGAAGTGGTGCGAACTGGCTGAATCCCACCACTGGAAGGAAGGGAGGGAGGGAGGGAGGGAGGGAGGGAGGGGGATTCAAATAATTTAACAATCGGTTTTCTGCCCTAATGATTTCTTCCAACAACCAGTTCACCAAACTGCTCAGAAAGTTAACCACCGGTTCTCCCGAAGTGGTGCAAACTGGCTGAATCTCACCACTGGAAGGAAGGAAAGAAGGAAGGAAGGAAGGAGGGAGGGAGGGATGGGATTCAAATAATTGAACAACCAGTTCTCTGCCCTAATGATTTCTTCCAACATCCAGTTCACCAAACTACTCAGAAAGTTAGCCACCGGTTCTCCCGAAGTGGTGCAAACTGGCTGAATCTCACCACTGGAAAGAAGGAAGGAAGGAAGGAAGGAAGGAAGGAGGGAGGGAGGGAGGGAGGGAGGGGGGATTCAAATAATTGAACAACCGGTTCTCTGCCCTAATGATTTCTTCCAACAACCAGTTCACCAAACTACTCTGAAAGTTAACCACCGGTTCTCCCGAAGTGGTGCGAACTGGCTTGAATCCCACCATTGGTGGGAGGACTAGAAGACCTCCAAGTCTTCTTGGACCTAGAAGACTTCCAGGACTGGAAGATCCCTTCCAAGTTTGTTACGCTGTTCTGTTCTTCATGTAAATTAGCCTTCCCTAAATCTAGAGCTACAATGCATTGGATTGCATCTCCCCTCATTCCCAGTCAACATGTGACACAATTGGGACCAGAACTTCTGTCACTTAAATGAGGTGGTTGTTAGGAATATAATGGTAATGGTTGGGTTGGCAATATATAAATCATGTAACAATGTTGTAACTGTTTCTTTAAATCATACTGTAAAATGTGATTGGGTGCTGTTTTCCTCAATCGGCCATAAGAGGGAGCCAGAACGACTGTTACTCTCTCTGTTTGTTAGATGCTGGGTTGATCTGATCTGAGTGCCCTGAGCTATTGTAGGTTTTGCAAGTGCTAGCAAACTTTGAACGCCGGACTGTTTGTATGATTACTGGACTATGTTATTTAGATTATCCCTTAACTGAAAGACGTTGAGGACTGACTGTCTTATTCGTGTATGAACTGGACTGTTTGATGGGCTCTGATACCTCTATTTCCACGAAAGTAAAAGCCTATTTAAACTGCAGTGTCTCTGTATGCTGGTTTGTGTGTTCTCCAACACAACTCTAACAACGCTTCTCTGAACGTACTCGCTCTCCCAATGGGGAGCTTTCCTAACAGTGGTTTTTAAGTGAATCGTGCCCAATTTTGCAATCAGTTTTGCCATGGTCATTAAGCCAATCTGGCTTTCCCCCGTTGAATTTCCTTGTAAGAAACCAGCTTGGAACGTTGCAAATGGTGATCATGGGATGCTGCAACCATCGTATAAACATGTTGGTTCCCAGGCACCCTAAGTTGATTATGTGACCACCAGATGGTGCACTTCTGGTGCGCAGATGAGTCATAAGTCACTTTTATTCAACACTGTCATAGCTTCGAATAGTCACTAAATGAATGGTCGTACATTGAGGAATGCCTGTATCTCTGGAGTTGTCCAGGTATCTAAAATGCTCTTAGTGGAGGAAGACGTATGAAAATGGCTTCTGGTATTCTTAACTTCAAGCCAAGGTGGTGCAGTGGTTAGAGTGCGGTACTGCAGGCTACTTCTGGTGCCTGCCGGCTGCCTGCAATTTGGCAGTTCGAATCTCACCAGGCTCAATATTAAATCAGCCTCCCATCCTTCTGAGGTGGGTAAAATGCAGACCCAGATTGTTGGGGGCAAGAAGCTGACTCGCTAAACCGCTTAGAGAGGGCTGTAAAAGCACTGTGAAGCGTTATATAAGTCTAAGTGCTACTGCTAACTTGTCATATGTTCAAACATACACCCCCTTCTTTCCGCCTTTATTCATTTGTTGGTTAATTTCTTTTAAAAATTAACATTTCATCTTTTCTTTTTCAGGACAACGAAGCTTAAATTAAACCCAAACCAGGTGACTGTGAGTTCTAGTCCCAGTTTAGGCATGAAAAGAGACTGGGTAACTTCTCTCTCAGCCCGATCCATCTCAGATGGTTATTACAGGGAAAATAGGAAGAGGAAGGCTTTGAGTTATTTATAAAAAATAATAATAAAAGCAGGATAGAAAAAAAAATCTTTAAAAATACCAGTATAAATGAAAATGAAGCTTACAGTAACTCTCAATTTTTATTCCCATAATAGCAACCTAGTAACATAAATTTAAATATATTTAATAAAATAAATAAATAAAATAATTGCCCTGCAAGAAAGTGACTGGTCCAATGTCATTTAGCTGGTCTCTGTGTGCTGTGGGCCCCCCAGTGGCCAGCAGGCAGGGCTGGCAACAGATTCAGACAGTGAAGAGGTTGGGGAGGAGCATGGGCCAGTCCTGGAGGCTGGGGAAGGCTCGGACGAGGGCTATTCATTGGAGACAGAGATGGGGCCAAGGCCATCTGGCAGTTCTCAGCTGCCTTCGGAGCTAGACAGCAGTGAGGCAGAGGAACAGCTGGAGCCTGTTCCCAGTGTGCGCATGCGCACAGCTGCCAGAAGAAAATAGCAGCAAAGAAATCAGGGTCAACTTCGGAGTAAAGCCACAGATGGATGGTGAATGGACCCTCCCATAGGAATTAGAAGAGGAGTGAAAGGGGAGTGGGCTTTTGCAGGAAACAATTCATTTGTTCATTCATTTGTTTCTTTGTTTGTGGAGTGTGAAGATCTGTCCATGAATCTCAGAGACTCTGTGCCCGGTTTTTGCATTACATTTCCAACATTTGCTACACTACATTTTGTTATTGCTTAATAAACATCGGCAACTAACTCATATTTATGACATTTCCAGTGTCCCGGGGGGGTCAGGTGATCTCTTTTTGTGGCCTTTCTGTGGCCTGGTTTGCAAACCCTTCGGGGCTCAGGTTGGGGGCCCCTAGACCCAAGATGGCGAAACTATGGCATATGAAGCCATAACTGCTGGCACGTGAGCTGTCAGCTATGAACACCGCCCAGCTGATTTTTGGGCTTCCGGAGGGCTGGGGGACGCCATTTTCACCTTCCCCAGGCTTCAGGAAAGCCTTCAGAGCCTGGGGAGGGCAAAAAACGGGTCCAAATGGAAGTTTAGAAATGATCCATTCCTGGCTTCCGGAGGGCCTCTGAGGGACCAAGGGAGGCAGCTTTTGCCGTCCTCAGGCTTCAACAATCAATTTCCGGCTTCCAGAGGGCCTCTGGGGCAGGGGCAGGTGAGATCGTTTTTGCCCTCCCCAGGCTCCTGGAAAGCCTGGGGAGGGTGGAAAATGGGACCTACCAGAAATTCCAGTTGGACCATTGGGCCTGTTTTTCACTGCCCCCTCCCCCTGGAGGCCCTCTGGAAGCAGGAAACGGATCATTTCTGAACTTCCGTTGGGCCCATTTTTCACCATCCCTAGGTTGCGGAAGTTTTCCTGCAGCTTCGGGCGGGCAAAAATGGCCTCTGTTAGGAATATAATTCTAACGGTTGGGTTGGCAATATATAAATCATGTAACAATGCTATACCTGTTTCTTTAAATCATGCTGTAAATGTGATTGGGTGCTATTTCCTCAATCGGCCATAAGAGGGAGCCAGAATGACTGTTAGCTCTCTCTGTGTTTGTTAGATGCTGGGCTGATCTGGAAGTGCAGTGAGCTATTGTAAGTTTTTGCAACTGTAAGCAAACTTGGTGTACCGGACTGATTATAAGATTACTGGATTGTTATTTGGATTATCCCTTAACTGAAAGACGTTGATGACTGACTGTCTTATCCGTGTTTGAACTGGACTGTTTGATGAACTCTGATACCTCTATTTCCACGAAAGTAAAAGCCTATTTAAACTGCAGTGTCTCTATATGCTGGTTTGTGTGTTCTCCAACACAACTCTCACAATGCTTCGCTGAACGTACTCATTCTCCCAATGGGGAGCTTACCTAACAGCCTCCCCCAGCCCCCCTGGAGGGAATATGAAGCTCAGCTTGGAGAAGAGTAGTATGGCACACGGGGAGGGGAGTGGGGGAGTTGTGCGCATGTCCTGGCAATTTTGGCACCCAACAACGAAAAGGTCATCCCTGCCCTAGAGTCTCAACATCTTTTTTATATCATGGCGACAAAAATGGATGCAATATTCCAACTGTGGTCTTATCAAGTGAACATAGAGTGGTACTATCACTTCACTTGATCCTGATTCTATCCATCCCTTAACGCAGCCTAGAACTGTGCTGGCATTTTGCCCACTGACTGGTGAGTTTTACACACAAGTAGGTCACATCTGCTTACTTTAGTTCTTTTGTGCTTTCTTTCCTGCCCAATGATTTAGGGTGAAGACTACCGATCAATGGTTAATAATGTGGCTCAGTGGCTAAGACGCTAAGCTTGTCAATCAGACGCTCGGCAATTCAGCAGTTCGAATCCCTAGCACCGCGTAACAGAGAGAGCTCCCGTGACTTTTCCCAGCTTCTGCCAACCTAGCAGTTTGAAAGCATGTTAAAAATGCAGTAGAAAAACAGGGACCACCTTTGGTGGGGAGGTAACAGTGTTCCATGCACCTTTGAGCACCGCCCCCTAGAGTCGGGAACGACTAGCACATATGTGCGAGTGGAACCTTTACCCATCAATCAGTGGTTAACAATCACCTCTGAAAATGTAGTTACCCAAACCACAGTCACAAGGAAATCTCACCAATTGAGTTTCAAATGTTTGAAAACATTTTGGACTTGAGATTTTAATGCTAGCGGCAAGCAAAAAGAGAACAAGATCTCTGGGGAAATGAAGATTGTCAAAGGGACAATTTGGGGCTTTTTAAAACCTACAACAATACATTTCATCGTGTGTAACACATTTCAACAGAAAGCAAGTTGCAAAGACAAACGTTGCCATTTTTTATTCATTGCTGATATAATAGTTGGAAGGGACCTTGGAGGTCTTCTAGTCCAACCCCCTGCTTAGGCAAGTAATCCTACACCACTTGAGACAATTGTTTATCCAACATCTTCTTAAAAACCTCTAGTGTTGGAGCATTCACTACTTCTGGAGGCAAGTTGTTCCACTGATTAATTGTTCTAACTGTCAGGAAATTTCTCCTTAGTTCTAGATTGCTTCTCTCCTTGATTACGGTAGTTTCCACCCATTGCTTCTTGTTCTACCCTCAGGGAGAATAGCTTGACTCCCTCTTCTTTGTGGCAGCCCCTGAGATATTGGAACACTGCTATCATGTCTCCCCTAGTCCTTCTTTTCATAAGACTAGACTTAACAGTTCCTGCAATCCTTCTTCATGTGTTTTGGCCTCCAGTCCCCTAATCATCTTTGTTGCTCTTCTCTGCATTCTTTCTAGAGTCTCCACATCTTTTTTTATATCGTGATGACCCCAAAACTGGATGCAGTATTCCAAGTGTGGCCTTACCAAGGCAATTATAAAGTGCTATTAATTAACACTTCACCTAATCTTGATTCTAGCCCTCTCTTTAGGCAGCCTAGAACTGTGATGTCAAATCTCACTTTTTTGTTGATACAATAGGCTGCTAAAGACACATGGTTGCATTGAGGAAATACTGAAAAATACCCAAATTATTTTCTTTAAAAAAACCGTGTAATTAACAAACATGGCTTTCGTGTTCTTTTCCTTCCTCTCCTTCTTCAACCCACCACCACGCACCAGCGGTGAAAAAACTCTATCTAAGACTTGGCCCCTTTCTTGATCAAGCCATTAAAAATCTAGCTTTAAGCTCTGGATCAATTCAGCTTCATCAACCCAACATGTAACCGGCTGGCCGGTTTTTTTGTTTCTTGCCCCTGGATTTTTGCACACTCCCTTTGCACACTCAGCTCACAAGCGCCCCCCACCCCACCCCATTTCTATAGTTCCTCGGAAGGGACACCTGCCCCCTCTCCACCCCCGGCCGTCCAGCGCGCTCTTTAAGCCTCTTCTGCTTTGCTCAGCCAGGAATTCAGCGGCGTTTCGGCCCGCAGAGAAAAGGCACCGAATACAAAACGGCGTCGGGACAACGGATTCTTCCCCCTTTCTCTTCCCGCTCGGCCGGTCCTTCCACCCATCCCCAGGGGCGAAGAAATGGCCTTTCCTCCCGCCCCCGCTCGCCTTCCGCGCTCGGCGGGGTGGGGGCGCCGGGGTGTCCGTCCCCGCGCGCCGCGCAGTGGAGAGGAGAAGGACGACCTTCTGGCCGGCGGGGGTTGCGGGTGCGCCTTTCCGTGTGCGTGGAAACCCAGCCACGCACCCACCCCAAACCTCGCGTCCCCGGGAAAGAGCGGGAAGGGAAAGGAGCCGTCGATTTCTCCCCCTCTCCAAAAAGAAAAAGAAAAGAAGAAAGGAGGAAGGAAGGAAGGAAGGAAGGAAGGAAGAAAGGAGCGGGGGAAGGGGGCGCATCCAAGGTTCCTGTAGTGCCCGAGAAAGCGTCGGGAAGAGAAGGGGTTTCCCCCCTTCTTTGCAGCGGCGGCGGCGAGATCCAGGATGGGCGAAGCCTCGTAGGCGGGAGAGCGCAGCGCAGGCGGAGACAGTCTTCGGGCAGCCTTGTTCTCAAGAGCCAAGGGCTGGGGGAGGGGATCCCCGCCTGGAAACCCCCCTCCCCGCTCCCTTTGCATCCGCCCCCTCCCACTCCCTCGCCTTGCCCGGGACCCCCCGTAAAGCGGCTTAATCGTTGAGGGGGGAGCAGACTGCTAGTGCCCAGCCGGGGCCCTCGCTTTCCCTCCTTTTGTACGCGCGTACACACACGTATACACACACAGACACACACACACGGACGTAGGCACCCTCGCTCTCACACTCACTCACACACACGGACGTAGGCACCATTGCTATCTCACTCACACACACAACGGACGTAGACTCTATCTCTCTCCTTTGCATTTCTCTCTTTCCATCTCTCTCTCCATCTCTCCTTCTTTCCATCTCCCGCTCCCTCTCTTTCTTTCTCAGCTCCCCTCTTCTTCCCCCGCTCCTCCTCCTCCTCCTCCTCCTCTTCTTCTTCCATCACCGCCGCCGCCTCTTCCTCCTCCTGCCGCCGCCGCTCCGCCCGAGGGAGGCCTTTCCTTCCCTCCGGAACCGATTCGCCTTCCTCCCCCGGTGGCGGGAGGGAGGGAGGGACAGCGCTCGCTCGCATTTTCCACCCTGTTCCCCCCCCCCAAACCCGGCCTCTCTCTCTCTTCCACCCCCCCCCTCTCCACCCACCCCCCTAGCTCGGCGGATCGGGGGGGGAGCAAGGCCTGGGAGCGGTGCTGGGGGTGGCCTCGGACGCAGAGACGGGGCGGGCAAAGCTGGACTCGGACCCGATGGCTCGTCCCAGGCCCCGCGAATACAAAGCCGGGGATCTGGTATTCGCCAAAATGAAAGGATACCCGCACTGGCCAGCTCGGGTGAGTACCAAGCGGGAAAGGTGGGGGGGGGATAGGGCGCCTTGCATCTGGGGAGGGGAGATGAGGGAGGGGTCGAGGGCCTGGGGAAGGACTGAACGCGGCCCCTTCCCTCCCCCCTTCAAGCCAGGCCCATCCCTTCCCCACCCCCTCCCCGTTGCCGCAAAGGGCTGGCTGCCGCTTCGCCTCTTGGTGATGGAGCCTTTGTGTCGGCAACGCGAGGATGGAGGGAGAGAAACACACACACGCACAGAAAGAGAGACAAGCCCGCCTCCATCCTTCCATTCTTCTCTCTGAATTTAACGCAACCCGCCGTTAAAATGGGATCCTTCGGCAACTGTGGGTGGGTGGGTGGGTTTCCCGGCTCTTTCTCCGATGGGATCCCCCCCTCCCCCGCGCGCACTCTCTCTCTCTCTCACACACACACACCCCTTTCTTCCTCTGGATCGTTCCCAGTGGCCTTTTCAAAGCAGCCACAAGAACCCCTTGGGTGGTTGGAATTGGGGCTGTGGGGAGGCATGGGGGTGAAAAGGGGCTGGAGAGGAGAAAAGATGGGCTGGGGGAAGGGGCGCCCATGGTTATAATTTAATCTTGCAGTTGTAGTTTTAAAAAAAGGTTGCAGAAGAGAAAAAAGCCGGACAGCTGCTGGTCAGCCTGATTGCAATGCCGGGTTTATTGTCCTTCCATCATCTCCGCCGCCAATGACACACACCCCTTAAATTCCCTGCCACCTCGCCCCCCCCCTTTCCTGGTTGGGAGAGCGGGAGAGATGGAGGAAGGGAAGAAAAAAAAAACCCTGCATTTCATCCCCTTCCCCAGGCCAGAATTTCCGAGCCTCTTCTGAAAGGCCTATCTGGTTGAAGAGAGGGCTGCCCTTTAGATCCATCTAGGTCTCCTGAAGAAGATAGAGAGCTAGATAGATCTCTTGGGGGGGGGGGGGCAGAAGCTTTCCTGGCCTGTTCTTTAGCTCCAAGTGGCCTAAAATCCTGGAAGTTTGAGGTTGGGAATGGATGCCCTGCCTACAAAATGGGCAGAACAGGAACAAATGGGGCTTGGCAAGGCTTTGAAGCCAAGAGGCCTAGTTGATGCCTCAAGATTTGGCCGTGGTTCCCTTTACACAGGTAGCCCTCCAATTACGACAATGGAGCTGGAGATTTTGATGTTGCTAAGTCAGATGTTGGTGAATTTCATTTTCTTAGGTAGGGCCCAGGGTTCAAGTCTAGAATAGAATAGAATAGAATTCTTTATTGGCCAAGTGTGATTGGACACACAAGGAATTTGTCTTTGGTGCATATGCTCTCAATGTACGTAAAAAAAAATAGAATGCATTCATCAAGAATCATAAGATACAACACTTAGTGCAGTGTTTCTCAACCTTGGCGACTTTAAGTCCTATGAACTTCAACTCCCAGAATCCCACAGCCAGCATAGCTGGCTGGGGAATTCTGGGAGTTGAAGTCCACAGGACTTAAAATCACCAAGGTTGAGAAACACTGACTTAGTGAGAGTTAAGGTTACTAATAAGCAATCAAATTATACTAGGAAACAAATAAAACAATATAACATGTAAAGATATAAGCAACAGGGTTATAGTCATAAGTGGAAAGAGATAGGTACTAGGAAGGAAGAGAAGAAGAATAGTAATACAGCCTTAGTAGATAATTTGACAATGTTGTGGGGATTATTTGTTTAGCAGAGTGATGGCATTCAGCGGGGAAACTGTCCTTGTATCTAGTTGTTCTGGTGTGCAGTGCTCTTTAGTGTCGTTGTTGAGGGTAGGAGTTGAAACAATTTATGTCCAGGATGTGAAGGGCCTGTAGATATTTTCGCAGCCCTCTTTTTGATTCGTGCAGTCCTCGATGGAAGGCAGGCTGGTAGTAATTGTTTCTTCTGCAGTTCTGATTATCCTCTGAAGTCTTGTTGGGTTGCAGAGCCAAACCAGACAGTTATGGAGGTGCAGAAGATGACAGACTCAATAGAAGAGAAAGATGTTGTTTGTATTTGTTTTGGGAAACTAAAACAAGCCAGAAGGCAAATCAAGTAGCACTGTTCTTCAGAAGTAGGGCTCACAAAGAGAATCTTTGACTTATGACCACAATGATGCCCAGAATGTATGTTGCCAAGTGCGACATTAGTTAAGTGAGTTTTGCCCCGTTTTACTACCTTGCTTGCCACAGCTCTTCAGTGAATCGCTGCCATTGTTCAGTCAGTAACTTGGTTGTTAAGTGAATCTGGCTTCTTCACTATGGATTTCGTTGGTCAGAAGGTCACAAATGGGGATCACAGGACCCCGGGACTCTCCAACCGTCATAAATAGGAGTCAGAATGTCTGAATGTTGATCGCATGGACATAGAGGGTGCCGCCATGGTCATAAGTGTGAAAAAATGGGCCAGGTTGCTTCCCCCCCCCAGTGCTGTTGTAACTTCGGGCCACTAAATGAACTGTTGTAAGCCAAGGACTGCCTGTAGTGAATGTAGAAGATCTGAGAAAGTAGGGTAATAAAATGCATTTGATTGGAGCCAACCAGTTGTTGAGAAGTTTGCATTAAATCCCCCCTCCTGGCTTCTAATATGCAGGGATTTTGAACCCCAGGCCCTGAGCGTGGACTCTGTCCGTCCGGCCTTCTGTATCGGCAGTGCCAGTACCGATAGTTCCTGACTTACAATCATTCATTTAGTGTCGGTTACAACAGTACCAAAAAAAGTGACTTATGACTCTTCCTTCCACGTACAACCGTCACAGTCAAATGCTTAACATCTGCGTGTTTGGCAACCAACATTCTTTTTTTTTTTTAAGTTGCTGGGTCATCTGATGACCATCTTCTGACAAGCCAAGTCAATCAAGACAGAAGGATGTGCGTGATTCACTAAACTGGTGATTCACTTAACAACCATGGCTTTTTTTTTTTTTAAAGGTCATGGTATGGACTATAACTCACATATAACTCACATAATGACCCCACGCACACACACTTTGCTTAGCAATGGAAATTCTGGTCCCAATTGGGGTTGGTCATACGTCAAAGAACGACTACCTGTATTATTTTTTGCTTGCCACTGAAACCAGGAGGAACATCAATTACCCTTCTGCTGCAGAGGCCCCCTCGGCTGTTCATGTTTGGAAGGCTTTGTGGTAGAGCATCCTTGGTGGATGTAGGTACAAGAGACGGTCCCTCTTCTCTAAGAGTGTGGCTTTGTGGTAGAAGATCCTTGGTGGATGTAGGTACAAGAGAAGGTGCTTCCTCTCTAAGAGTGTGGCTTTGTAGTAGAGCATCCTTTCTGGATGTAGATACAAGAGAAGGTTCTTCTCTAAGTGTGTGGCTTTGTGGTAGAGCATCCTTGGTGGTTGTAGGCAAAAGAGATGTCTCTCTTCTCTAAGAGTGTGGCCTTGTGATAGAGCATCCTTGCTGGATGTAGATACAAGAGAAGGTTCTTCTTCTCTAAGACTGTGGCTTTGTGGTAGAACATCCTTGCTGGATGTAGATACAAGAGAAGATTCTTCTTCTCTAAGACTGTGGCTTTGTGGTAGAGCATCCTTGCTGGATGTAGATACAAGAGAAGGTTCTCTAAAACTGTGGCTTTGTGGTAGAGCATCCTTGCTGGATGTAGATACAAGAGAAGGTTCTTCTCTAAGTGTGTAGCTTTGTGGTAGAGCATCCTTGGTGGTTGTAGGCAAAAGAGATGGTCCCTCTTCTCTAAGTGTGTGGCTTTGTGGTAGAGCATCCTTGGTGGTTGTAGGCAAAAGAGATGTCTCTCTTCTCTAAGAGTGTGGCCTTGTGATAGAGCATCCTTGCTGGATGTAGATACAAGAGAAGGTTCTTCTTCTCTAAGACTGTGGCTTTGTGGTAGAACATCCTTGCTGGATGTAGATACAAGAGAAGATTCTTCTTCTCTAAGACTGTGGCTTTGTGGTAGAGCATCCTTGCTGGATGTAGATACAAGAGAAGGTTCTTCTCTAAGTGTGTAGCTTTGTGGTAGAGCATCCTTGGTGGTTGTAGGCAAAAGAGATGGTCCCTCTTCTCTAAGAGTGTGGCCTTGTGGTAGAGCATCCTTGGTGGTTGTAGGCACAAGAGACAATCCCTCTTTTCTGAGACTGTGGCTTTGTGGTAGAGCATCCTTGGTGGATGTAGGTACAAGAAAAGGTTCTTTTTTCTCTAAGTGTGTGGCTTTGTGATAGAGCATCCTTGGTGGTTGTAGGCAAAAGAGATGGTCCCTCTTATCTAAGTGTGTGGCCTTGTGGTAGAGCATCCTTGGTTGGTTGTAGGCACAAGAAAACCTCCCTTATTTCTTAAGAGCGTGGCCAATTCGAAGAGGCAACTGAAGAATAGCAAATGTGCTTATGTGGCCTTTACTTGTGGAAGAAAGAAATGGGTCATTGCACATTTAGATTTATATAGTTGATCTTCATAGGCCCACAACCTACAAGATTTGCAGATTTGTCTTTGGTTACTATATACAAATCTAGAGTAATCTCTGCCTCCATCTCTTGGAGGGGAGGAGAAGATGTGAATAGAGTGTACATCCACTTAAGGTGGCTTTATTGAAGTGGCAAAGTTTCTGTGTGTTGGAGGCAGGGCAGGTTTTTTTGACTTTGGAGGAGAATGTAGGGCACATCCAGAAAATATCTAGATCCCTAGTGAAGGTCTTCAACTTATATGTTGAACAGTGAAAAATGTGAAGGTATAACACAACAACAAATGCTCACTAAGACACATGGTTGCTTTGAGGAAGGACTATAAACCTGTGGTAGAACATGTTCAAAGGGCCATCTTCAAGCCTTCTCTGTTGAAAGGATCCAACTTGGACTAGATTCTGTAGGAGAGATCTCGCTCTACCTGAAATATAGGAATGATGTTGCTAGAGAGCAGTATAGTCCAAACATTTTGACATCATACAAGATCGTGTCCTGTATTCTATCCGACCTCTTAGTTACTTTCAGCTGCATGCAGTTAGGGATGGATGGATCGAAGTTGGGTTCAACATCAGATCTTGCCTAACATACATCCTTTGGTTCTCCTTACTTGAACAGAATTCCAAATGCAATTATTTATAACTGCCTTCTCCAATCTGAAGCATCCATGGAAATTTACATAGCAACTAAAATTCCCTCCAGGGTTGACTGTTGTATCTCCACACCTCAAAAAAAGAAAGAAAGAAATAGGTTGGAAAGTTGACTTCACAAGCTTGTTCTTCATGGTTCTGGAAGACTTTTGAGATCCTAGTAAGGTGTAGCTTTGGAATCAGTTGGAGCTATCACAGGTTGGATTTTAAAAGATTCCCTCCCCCCAAAAATGACAGTGACTCAATTCCAGGACTGTCCTTAATATAAAAGGCACTGCCGTCCATCAGACATCCTTGGAGAAGTATCTTGTCCTCTTTTTCCCAACTTGGTCCCTTTGAGATGTTTCGTTTGCACTTCCAAAAACAGCCAGACAGCTCCCATATATCTGGGGTTTTTTTCTCTGTGTGTTACCTGGTTACTATATCTGATGTCAGCAAAAGTACTGGAACCTTGATACTATTCTCTCCCATAATAAAGAATACAATAGCACATGTGTTTTAAACCTTTCTGTCTTTATCCTATTCCTGTGTTGAATCGCTCAAGGAATGGGGAGGGGATATCAGAATAACACGCAGCATATCTCTTATGGGGGCAGGGCTTCAATTTTGTGGGTGCAGCTGTCATCCAAAGAACTTTGTGGCATAGAGCAAGGCAACTTTAAGACTTGTGGACTTATTTAAATTTAGAATATTTTGCATAAAATGAAGTCATAATAGTTATAGTCAAATAAGTCATTAACGATGATAATAATGTACACATATATACTAGATTGATAGTATGAAATTTTATATAATTTGTAAGTGAGGACTATGGAGAGGATGCACAAAAGTTTTGTAACCAAAGATAAACAATTTTATAAAATATGGGACTTATCAATGGACTTATCAAAAAAAAAATATGGAAGTGAAATAGGCTAGAGAATTTTATAAAAATGTATCACTACGGGATGGATTTAGGATGATGTAAAGAAATGCCATTATATAAATGTATTCAAAATTTAGAATATCTCACATAAAATGAAGTAATAATAGTTATAGTCAAATGTTTAACAATGATAATAATTGTATACATATATATCAGATTGATAATTCGAGATTCTATATAAATTGTAAGTGAAGACTATGGTGACGATGCACAAAGCTTTTGTAACCAAGCGACACACTGTACGAAACTGGAAGATGGTTTTATGTTTGTCTGTGCTTGTTTGTTTAAAAATTATATATATATATGTGTGTGTGTGTGTGTTGTTGTATTTGTGCTGATAAATAAATAAAGGGAGACTAGTACAGATCTATTTCAAGCTATTTAGCTCTCATCAGCTAGCCATACCCTTACTGGGATTTGAACCTGGGCTATATTACATACTAGGCAGACATCTTAGCCATTAGGCCACAGGCTCTTATCCATTATCAGCGAAGCCAGGGTGAAAGGTATCTATTAGATTTTTACAACCCCTGGTATGCCCAAATATGGGAGGAAGATCACTACTTCCATTCTCTGTCCTTCGGCTCGTCACAAGAGACCATCCAGACAGAAACCCAATATTTTTACTGTTGCCTTTTTGTTACATTTTGTTATATTTGTTATATTTTGTTTATATATATATAAATATATATATATATATATATATATATATATATATATATATATACATACATACATACATACATATATATATACATATACACATACATATATATATATATATATATGATAAGGGAGGAGAGCCTGTGGCTTAGTGGTTAACACATCTGCCTAATATGTAATATAGCCCAGGTTCGAATCCCAGTAATGGTATGGCTAGCTGATGAGAGCTAAATAGCTTGAAATAGATCTATACTAGTCTCCCTTTATTTATTTATCAGCACAAATACAACATACATACATACATACATACATACATACATACATACATACATACATACATACATAAATACGACTTGTGGACTTCAACTCCCAGAATTGCCCAGCCAGCCATGCTCACTAGGGAATTTTGGGAGTTGAAGTCCACAAGTCTTAAAAGTTGCCAAGTTTGGAGACCCTTGTATGGAGTCTGGTTATTTGAGCGACCACCTTTCTCCCATAGTATCTGGTTTGGATTTGGTCTAGTAGGGTTGGCCTACCAGACCAAGGTGGGTTCCTTCAATGGGAAGGATATCTATTGAGACCCTGGAATGATAATTTTTTCTGTAGTAATGCCTGCCCTATAGAATGAGGTGCCCCCTGAGACCTCTGCCCTATGGTGTTTTAAAGGTGTTGGAAGACATGACTCTTCTCCTGAGCTTCTAACAAGAGTGAGTAAAAAAACCCTGGGATTCTATTCCACTCCAGGTTTTTTTTTTAATCATCTTGCTATTTTTGTTCCTTATTTTGGATCTGATTTTAAAACATTGTTTACTTGGGAGCTACCCAGAGTTGTCGGAAGTTGGACGAACCTACAAATTTAATAATAAATACATCTTGATTTTGTGTGTGTGTGTGTGTATTTATATATTTATACACCTCTCCATCCTGTGCTCTTGCCAGAGTAAATGATTTGATATGCTTTGAAGATGCCTCTTGCCTCTGTGTTCTAGTTGCTAAGGAGGGTTGTTGCATTTGTAACCTCTCTAGAAATGCAGTAACAAACCTCTTTTGGGCTCCTCTGTAAGTTCTCAGTGTGATAAATAAAGTCCATGAAGTTAAATTTTCAAGCCTTAGCTCAACTCAGCTGGAAATTTGTCCTTGTACTTTAGATCAGCTCCTCTCTTCAAGTATTGGCTTCCCAATTTATACGTGGATTTCTTTCATTTTATTTTCGGGGCTGCCAAAGGAGACCGAGTTAAGATTCTGTTTAAAAAAAATATCTTTGGCCTAAAGGGTACAATTGTAAGGGGTGGGGAAGGAGAAAGAAGGGGGGGGAACACTATGCGTTTGGCAACCGTCGCAACGTTCTTCTAATGATGAATCTGGAAGAAACAATTCAGGAGGGAAAGAAGATGACAGAGGTGGACTTCAAGCCAAACCAAGGTCGCCAGGAATCAAACCACAGTAGAGAGAGAGACCCAGATTGACCTTCCAGCCTCAACCCTACCCAGGTCCAAGGACGGTAGCTGGAATAAACTGAAAGCAAAATCCTTTTGTAAGCCACTTTGTGCCCCTGGAGAAAAGATGTGATATAAATCTACTCCCGCCTTTGGCTGTCATATGAGGGAAGAACCTTGGCCGATGCTATTCATTGTGTTCAACTGGGGAAGGTTATTACAAAGATATCGCAGCTGGTTCTTTGAATGATGAGAAAGATTCTTATGAGCATTTCTTTTGAAACTGCTGGCCATCGTGGTTGAGAATGTGGATAGTTTCATGCCTATCTGGAGGGCAAAGATTGGCAAAGCCTCCTTTAAAGTTCATCCTTGACTTACAACCATCCGTTTAGCGACGGTTGAAAGCTACACTAGCACTGAAAAGAATGACGTGACTATTTTTCACACTTACTGTTCTGACTGAGGCTACCCGAGAGCATGAAGCAAACTCCTGGTCCTGACAAAAAACCCTTTGATTAATTGACTGTGAATTCTGCTCCTTCACATCCAGCAAAGTCTTTCAAGGGAGGATTTACAGTCACAGACCTTATCTGGCTTGGAGAGCTGCCAGACCGATATCTGGCAAGGAGTCTCGGAGAGTCACGAACCAATTGAGCGAGCTAATTGTCTCCTGCAAACTCCTCTCCCCTTTTGCTTCTCTTTTATGTCCTCTGGGAGGGGCCATTCATCGTCCACCCATGGCCTTCCTCCCAAGTCAACCCCTGTTCTTTAGCTGTTCCCTTCATCTGGCAACTCTGCACATGCACACATTGGGAACAGGCTCCAGCTGTTCTTCTGCCTCACTGATGTCTGACTCTGAAGGCAGCTGATAACTGGCATACGGCTCTGGCCCCCTCTCTGCCTCCGACACAGAGCCCTCATCAGAGCCTTCCCCAGACTCCAGGACTGGCCCTTGTTCCTCCCCAACCTCCTCACTGTCCGAATCCACTGGTGGGCCGCAACACTTATGCCTATCCCCATGATCATGTGATCAAAATCCAGACGCTTAGCAACTGGTTCCTATTTATGGCAGTTGCAGTTTCCCAGAGTCACGTTATCCCCTTTTGCAACCTTCTAATAAGCAAAGTCGAGGTGGCGCAGTGGTTAGAGTGCAGCACTGCAGGCTACTTCAGCTGACTGCAGTTCAGCAGTTCGGCTGTTCAAATCTCACCGGCTCAGGGTTGACTCAGCCTTCCATCCTTCTGAGGTGGGTAAAATGAGGACCCGGATTGTTGTTGGGGGCAATATGCTGACTCTGTAAACCGCTTAGAGAGGGCTGAAAGCCCTATGAAGCGGTATATAAGTCTAACTGCTATTGCTATTGCTAAAGTCAAGAGGGAAGCCAGATTAGCTTAACAAGTGCAGCGATTCACTTAACAACGGTGACATGTAAGGTCATAAAATGGAGCAAAACTCACTTAATAAATGCCTCACTTTGCAATAGAAATTTTGGGATCTAAATCAAGGGCTACCTCTATGTGTTGAAAGAGGGACCATTATGTTAAGGTGGAAATATATATTTCTTTCCTACCAGAAGGGTCTTACGTTCAGCCTCAGCTACTCCAGGTAGTAGCGGGACAATGAAACCCTGAAAATCAGCTTCCAGTGTCAACAGTCCATTGTTGATGGATCGAGAGTAGAAAGTTCATTTTGGTCCCCTTAATGCAGTGTTTCTCAACCTTGGCAACTTGAAGATGTCTGGACTTCAAGTCCCAGAATTCCCCAGCCAGCAAATGCTGGCTGGGGAATTCTGGGAGTTGAAGTCCAGACATCTTCAAGTTGCCAAGGTTGAGAAACACTGCCTTAATGGCTTTTATGTATAATTATATCCCTTTGAACTATTCACTACAATTCAGTCTAATTCTGCCCTTGAGTGGACTTTGATCTTATAAGCTTGATCATAATTCTGCTGGCAGTGATGGAACCAAACTAAATGCGTCTTCGCAGACGGAAGAGTTTCGATACTTTATTTTTTTTCTAAATTGCAGCTGAATGGGCAAAGCTACGGACCAACTTATCTGTCAAGCCAAATGATCGTCTGTAATAACCGCTTTTGTTTCGGGTGTTTGCCTATGCCTTTCCTGTCCAAACCTTCTAAACAAACCTACAGCAGCTGAAAATGTTCTCCCTTCGCTGAGTTTCAAGTATGAGAATTGCTCCTTTTTTAACCGTGTCAATAATTGCTGCGTGGCAATCTGGTGCCCTTGTCATATGGGAGAAGAGCTTTCCCCAAATCTTGACCACAAGTGGTCTTGAGTTGGATGTGAAGTCTAACAATCCTGGAAAGGGAAAGGAAAGGAGGATGGAAGGGAGAGAAAGGAAGGAGAGAGGGTAGGAAGGGAAAGAGGAAGAGTAGGAGTAAGGGAGAGGTAAGGGAAGAAGGAAGGGGAAGGAGAGGAGGAAGGAAGGAAGTAGAGAAGGGAGAGAGGGTGAAAAGAAAGGTAAGGAGAGGAGGGAGGAAGGGAGAGAAAGAGAAGGAGAGAGGGTAGGAAGGGGGAGAGAGAGGGTAGGAGTAGGGGAGAGGGAAGGGAAGAAAGAAGGGAAAGGAGAGGAGGAAGGAAGAAAGTAGAGAAGGGAGGGAGGGAGAAAAGAAAGGGAAAATAAGGTGGTGTTACAACAGAAGGAAAGGATGGTAAACAAAGCAACCCAAACTGTATATTATAACCTATTAAATGAAATAATAAATGTATAAGAATGATAAATGTTAAAACACTTGTAACCAAACGACATGCTATATGTGATGATGGGGGTTTTTTTATGTGTTTTTTTTTAATTGTGTGTATGTGTTGTCTATGTAATAAAAATAATATATATATATATATAAAAAAACCAATCCTGGAACAATCCTGAGCTTAGATTTCAGAACAACAAGATTCCAGATGCTATCCAATACGTTGACTCTTAAAAAACACACTGAGATGTTTCAGTCTGTTTTTAAGAACCAGCGCATTGGGTAGGATTGTGAATGCTGGTGTGAACTCACCCATCTTTTTGAAAGGCTTTCTGGCAAGCAAATAAAAAATCCATTCATCTTATACCCGCACAGCCATCACCCAGCAGAAGAGAGTCTAGTGTTATCAGCTGTAACAAATTGTGATTTTATGCAAACATATTCCCCTTAATCTTTATGTATAGCAAATTGGAACATCAGTTCTTTGTTTATACAATGCCACCAATAGAAGCAATATTAAAAACATGGTTGTACTGATATTCATGTTAAGCCCTTTTTCCTAAGATATTTATTGTCAGGGGTGAGACGGAGAGATTTTAGATTGCCTTTCTGAAGCATTAGGATTACAGTCCAGCGTCCTACCATCAGGAGCGATGGAGTGGTATCTTCTTCCATGTCATGTCTTTAGATATTGGAAGCTTACAATCATAAGAGTCTTAGTTTCTCAAGATTAAACATATCAATTTCTTTTGATCACTCCTAGTTAATTTTCAGTCCTGTGGTCCTTTCTGAACTCTTAACTCAGTAGAATGATATTCTGGACCGCTAGTAGCCAATAGAGCTGGTGGCAGATTCGGACAGTGAGGAGGTTGGGAAGGAACATGGGCCGGTCCTGGAATCTGTGGAAGGCTCGGATGAGGGCTCTGCATCAGAGGCAGAGAGGGGGCCAGAGCCGTATGCCAGTTAGGGTTAGGGTCTTGACCAATTCCTGTCTTAAAGCTTTGGATCATGTTTGTCCCTAGGGGCAGTTTTGCCAGGATTCGCCTGCGTTTCATATCATGACAAAACTTATAGCAATAGCAATAGCAGTTAGACTTATATACCGCTTCATAGGGCTTTCAGCCCTCTCTAAGCAGTTTACAGAGTCAGCATATTGCCCCCAACAACAATCCAGGTCCTCATTTTACCCACCTGGGAAGGATGGAAGGCTGAGTCAACCCTGAGCTAGTGAGATTTGAACAGCCGAACTGCAGAACTGCAGTCAGCTGAAGTAGCCTGCAGTGCTGCATTTAACCACTGCGCCACCTTGGCTCTTACAACTTCCCCCTGTCTGAGTTTATGTTTTCCCCTTAAGCCCGTAATGGCCAACCTATGCCATGCCTGCCACAGGTGGCACATGGAGCCATTTCTGAGGGCACGCAAGGTGTTGCCCTATCAGCTCCAGCGCACATGTGTGTGCTGATTTTTGGCTGTTTTTCGCCCTCCAGAGGCTTCCCTGAAGCCTCCGGAGGGCAAAAAAACAGCCCATGCGCAAACCAGAAGTTTGGGAATGGACTTCCGGTTTACATGTTGGGCTATTTTTCACCCTCCCCAGGCTCCTAGAAAGCCTCTGGAGCCTGGGGAGGGCAAAAAAACGAACCTATCGGGCCCGACGGAATTCGGAAATAACAATAGCAATAGCAGTTAGACTTATATACCGCTTCATAGGGCTTTCAGCCCTCTCTAAGCGGTTTACAGAGTCAGCATATTGCCCCCAACAACAATCTGGGTCCTCATTTTACCCACCTCGGAAGGATGGAAGGCTGAGTCAACCTTGAGCCGGTGAGATTTGAACAGCCGAACTGCAGAACTGCAGTCAGCTGAAGTAGCCTGCAGTGCTGCATTTAACCACTGCGCCACCTCGGCTCTGGAAAATGGACTGTTTCCAGCCTCCGGGGGGTGGGGGGAGGCCATTTTCGCCTTCCTTAGTCTCATAGAAAGCCATGCATGCATGCATGCACGGAGCAGCGGGAGGGAGGTGATGCGTGTGTGCATGCATGGGGGCATGGAGTTGGAGGGGGCATTAAATTATGGGAGTGGGCATGCGAGCATGCACCTGCTTTTGACACCCAAGGCGAAAAAGTTTTGCCATCACTGCCCTAAGCCATAACTTTGTTTCTTTGCCATAGCCATATTGCAAGAAGTCAGCCATGATAGTCCATAACTGCAGTCGATTCAGTAAGTCGTGCTTCAACCAAAGGGCAAATCAAAGATTTGAGTCCTTGATTCAGAGCACAGCTGTAATAGCTTAGGTATGATTTCTGTCCCGTTTTGGTCTGTGCTGTTTAATGGTTTTTTTGGCATTTTAGTAGTAGGAATATGCTGCCTTCTCTTTTCTAAAGTTAAAGCGGTTACTTAATTTTGCTCCAATTTGTAGGGCAGAAGTTCAGAGCAACTGCTTAAACACGCAAATGGAAGAGCAATTTTGAGAAGCCTTTTCTGGACCGTAGCCCAGAGAACAACTGGTTAGAAATCTTGGAAAGTGTTCTCTCCTGATCTTAGAGGCACTTCTAAAGGAGCCTGATTTCTTCCAGATATTTTGGACATTGGTCTCTTGCTATAGGCCAAGCTATTTGGGGGGGGGGGGAGGCTGATGGGAAATTGAATTCCAAACCATCAGGTTGCCCGTAATGCATCCACTTTCCCCCAAAGACAGAAGGACTAGTCTAAACTAATCGAGGAGAGAAGCAAACTAGAACTAAGGAGAAATTTCCTCACAGTGAGAACAATTAATCAGTGGAACAACTTTCCTCCAGAAGTTGTGAATGCCCCAACACTGGAAGTCTTTAAGAAGATGTTGGATAGCCATTTGTCTGAAACGGTATAGGGTTTCCTGCCTAGGCAGGGGGTTGGACTAGAAGACCTCCAAGGTCCCTTCCAACTTTGCTATTGTATTGTATTATCCGCTGATGAAGAAGAGCTGAGACTCAGTGCACTTTCCTGAGAAGGAGAACAATGAATCAGTGGAACGGCTTCCCTCCAGAAGATGAAGTGGGTGCTCCATCACTGGAGGTTTTCAAGAAGAGATGGGACAACTGTTTCTCTGGAATAGTCTAGCACTGTGATGGTGAATCCTCTCTGTGAGCACATGCGCCATCACCAGATACTCTTCTGGTTTCTGGTGCGCACATACGCACATCGCCAGCTGGTCTTCACGGGCGCCAGGGAGCTGGAAAACAGCCAAAAAACAGGCCGTTTTTTTTGGTCCGTGTTGAGACCAGTTTTGGGGTCAAAAGTGGCCTGAAAAATGGATTGAAATGACCTGAAAAACAGCCTAAAAACAGCCTGGAAAATGTCCAAAAGACCAGGCCATTTTTCAGATAATTTTCAGGCTGTTTTTCAACAACTGATTTCAGGCTGTTTTGAGGGCATTTTCAGGTTGTTTGGGGGCTGTTTTTCAGGCAAAACAGCCTGAAAACGGTCCGAAAAACAGACTGAAAACAGCCCCCCAAAATGGCTAAAACAGCAAAAAAACTTAGAACTGAGGAGGAATTTCCTGACAGTGAGAATAATTAATCAGTGGAACAGCTTCCCTCCAGAAGTTGTGAATGCCCCAACACTGGAAGTCTTTAAGAAGATGTTGGATAGCCATTTGTCTGAAACGGTATAGGGTTTCCTGCCTAGGCAGGGGGTTGGACTAGAAGACCTCCAAGGTCCCTTCCAACTCTGCTATTGTATTGTATTGTATTATCCGCTGATGAAGAAGAGCTAAATGGCTAAAACAGCAAAAAAAACCAGGCATGTGGGCACCTGTTAGCTGGTCTTTGGGTTTCCAGTGGTCCAGCATGCATGCATGGGTATTCCGGTTTGGACACTTGGTGCTGAAAAGGTTCCCCATCTTTGGTATAAGGTTTCCTGCTTAAAATGGGGTTGAACTAGAACAGTGGCCCCCAACCAGGGACTGGTTCCATGGAGAAAGGGTTTTCTCCAGACTGGAGGGGGCATGGTTTTGTGTGCCGCCTGCACCCTGTGAATGAAACTTCACTTGTTTGTAACCTATTGTGGTGAATTCGGCTCCTGCTACCACACTCCTTGATCTAATGGCCTTTTCTCTTGGTCTCGTGAAAGCCAAGAGCAACAAGGCTTGGGTTATATGCTTGCCTTGAAATAAAAAATGTTGGCAAGGCATCTAATAGTTAGCCACTTAGCAGTAAAGATTGGAATACACGTAAAAATCTCTAGAAACTAGGACAGTTGAGGAGTTTCAAGGACAAACATTAGACTGTAAAGCATTCGGAGTCAAATCAACCAAAAGAGAGTTCTGTGAAACGTAGAAGGGAAGTGAGATAGAATTTTATTTGGGTTTTTTTAGGCCGCCTGTGCCTGCATTACTGGGTGTTATAAACTTTTTTTGCAATTTTTTTTATTTTTAAACATAAAAAACAACATAAAAAATTCTCATCCATACATACTGTAGAAAGTTGGTTACAAAAGGTTTTCATGCATCTCTTCCACAGTCATCAAGCATAATTCATATTAACTCAAGTATTTTAACTCAAATATTTATGCATGTTACTCTTATATCTCCATTTATGTTTGACTATAATTATTTAAACGTCCTTCATCATAAAATATACTGAAATTTAATACATAACCACATACTGGCATTTCATTTCATATTTCTAAAACCCTCCAATAACACTGAATCCTTATGTCCTGTTCTAGCTCAACATCCATAATATTTAATAACAGACTTTTCTAATCCTCCTTTATAAAATCGCTGTTGGCGGTTTTCATCTAGTTTCCTTATATTATACTCATGGGGTTTTCGTAAAGTTTTGAATGAGTCAGATTTGTTTGCAGGGAATAAAATTTTGAATATTCATATATAGATAGCTGTGGGACACGGTGGCTGAGTGGCTTGAGCTTGTCGATCAGAAAGGTGGACTGTTTCACAGTTCGAATCCCTAGCGCTGCATAATGGAGTGAGCTCCCATTACTTGTCCCAGCTTCTACCCACTTAGCAGTTTGAAAGCACATAAAAATGCAAGTAGAAAAATAGGAACGACCTTTGGTGGAAAGGTAACAGTGCTCCGTGTGCCTTCGGCATTTAGTCATGCCGGCCACATAACCACAGAGACGTCTTCGGACAGCGCTGGCTCTTCGGCTTTGAAACGGAGATGAGCACCGCCCCCTAGAGTCGGGAACGACTAGTACATATGTGCAAACCTTTACCTTTATAGAGATAGCATGGCCTTGGCTGGCTTTACAAGACAGAATCTAACAGATTGGGGAGAAGGCTATGATAGGTTCCCAGAAATTAAAATTCCAGTGCTGTAAATTCTGGTGTTGTATTTGTTCTTTTTAAAGGTCTTTTTAAGCTTTTTAAAAACTTGTTCAGAGAATAAATGTCCAGTGTTGCTGTCAGAATAAATAAATAGCAATAGCAATAGCAGTTCGACTTATATACCGCTTCATAGGGCTTTCAGCCCTCTCTAAGCGGTTTACAGAGTCAGCATATCGCCCCCACAGTCCGGGTCCTCATTTCACCCACCTCGGAAGGATGGAAGGCTGAGTCAACCTTGAGCCGGTGAGATTAGAACCGCTGAACTGCAGATAACAGTCAGGTGAAGTGGCCTGCAGTACTGCACCCTAACCACTGCGCCACCTTGACTCCCATCTGAAGTGGCAAAGTTAAGTAGAGGTAAAGCTAGCTGGTTCTAATAAAGAAGATTATTTGATGCGTCTATGTCTAGCGCAAAGAATCAGGACCACGGTTTCTAGTTAAGCTGATTTATTCCTAGATGCAAGAATCTAATCAACTAAAATTCAGTCCTTAATGGACTTTGGAGACAGAATTCAAGAGAGGTTGGATTTTGTGGGAACATAACGATTCCAGGCTAATGCCTCTCTTGACTGCTCCCCCCACCTCGGTTTTGCCAGTCCTTCTACTACATTCTGTGTATATATCTATGTCCATGTTGACCATACATTCACAGAAGTTGCTTTTCAAGGTGGATCTTTGCCACGCACATCAAAGAAGAGACTAAAGAGGAAATAGCAATAGCACTTAGACTTATATACCGCTCCACAGTGCTTTCTTTACATCACTCTCTGAGTGGTTTACAATGTCAGCATATTGTCCCCCAACAATCTGGGTCCTCATTTTACCCATCTTGGAAGAATGGAAGGCTGAGTCGACCTCGAGCCCCATTAGGATCGCACTCCAAACTGTGGACAGAGTCAGCCTGCAATAATGCATTCTAACCACTGTGCCAACACAGCTCCCTTCATAGAGTTAAGTGAACCTCCCCACTAAGGAAGAGGTTAGAATATAAGTTTGCTTGAGTCAACTCCAATGTACCAGTGGTTAATTAGGGGACTGGAGGCTAAAGCATATGAAGAATGGTTGCAGGAGCTGGGTATGTCTAGTTTAATGAAAAGAAGGACTAGAGGAGACATGATAGAAGTCTTCCAATATCTAAGGGGCTTACACAAAGAAGAGGGAGTCAAGCTATTTCCCGAAGCACCTGAGGGTAGAACAAGAAGCAATGGGTGGAAACTAATCAAGGAGAGAAGCAACCTAGAACCAAAGAGAAATTTCCTGACAGTTAGAACAATTAATCAGTGGGACAACTTGCCTGCAGAAGTTGTGAATGCTCCAACACTGGACATTTTTAAGATGTTGGATAACCATTTGTCTGAAGTGGTGTAGGGTTTCCTGCCTAAAGCAGAGGGTTGGACTAGAAGACCTTTAAGTTCCCTTCCAACTCTTTTATTCCACCATTACCCTTTACTGCTGTTCTCAAGATTAGTCTGAGGCTTTCAGACCCACACCTGAAGGAGAATATATACTGTGGTTAGCTACTCATCGCTCTTTTAAATCAGCTAATTAATTGTTCTGTTAGATCCATGTAAATAGCCGTATTGCTCCCCAGCTACACTGCAGTCGTCAACAAAAGAGGCTGTTTGTTGTTAGAAGAAAAGATTGTGTTAACCAACTCTGAAGTTGCAGTAACACAACAGAATGCATATTCTCTACCCTGTTTTTAATGATTCAGCCTCACTGATTAATTGGTTCTAACTAATCAAAGTACTTTATCTGATTAATCTAGCGGGCCTAATGTTTTCTTTCATAGAGAAATATAACAGGAAATTGTGCGAGTAAATGATAAAGTTACATCAATAAATCTGAGGCCATTTAAGAAATAAGTGATAGTAAGGGGTTGCTGGGAATTAGTAATCTTATATATTTAGTGATTGATTTTTTTAAAAAAAATTACATTATTTTCTGTTTCAAAATTAAGAACAATGAATCAAAAGCAAGAAACGCGTAAACATTTCTGTAGAATTTTAGAAGAAAAACATCTGTTACACATAAACTGTTATTACTAATAATCATTAGATAAATTTATTGGCCACCCAAGTCCGGCAATATTAATAACTATCACTTAATCATCACTATGAATAATTGCAGCAATAATAAACAGTAAGTGGCCAAACTAGTAGCATTGGAAAGCCAAAAACTTACCCACTAAGGGGCTATAATTCCACTTCTGTCCTTTCCTTATAAACTGGAATCTTTTTTGCCTTTGTAAACAACATCACATTAAAAGAGATCGTCTGTATGAAATATTCAGAAAAGGAGAAATGCCAACCAGGATATAACTGTGCCAAAGAGCTGAAAGTTATGTTTTTGCCCCAAAGCAAAGATTCCTGCTGCAGTGTTTACCAACTGCTCACCCTCAAATGTTGAACTAATAGTCGGTCCAGCTTTTAACGACTTTGTGGGGGAAAGATACTGAACAATTGACTTCTCTTTCGTAGGAATGGATGTCACGGTTATAACTCTGGCCCATGGGTTCTTAAATTGTAAACTGTGTGGGGTTGTTTTTTTTTAGAGGATTTGGACATTTTCAAAGTTGGGCTCAGGATAATACATTGGTGGTTGGAAAGAGAACTCTAGCGTGAAGCACCCTCAAGAGATCAAAATTCACGCAGGCTTGAATAAGTTTTGAAGCTGAGAATTGGAGCTTAGAGCACAAAATCTAACTGTACAGCCAGTGGTGGGATTCAACAGTTTTTACTACCAGTACTGTGGGTATGGCTTTGTGGGCTTAGTAGGAGACAGATACTGCAAAATCCCTATTCCCTCCCCACTCCTGGGGGAAGGTTACTGCAAAATCCCTATTCCCTCCCCACCCTACTAACCTGCTTCCCAGCTCCGTTCTCCTGTTCAGGGCAACAAAAGAAGATCAGCTGGGAGGCAGCAGGGGCGGGGCCAGCCTATTTGCCAGTTCTCCAAACTACTCAAAATTTCCACTACTGTGTACAGCCTATATTACAAGAACCTTGAAAACCTTACAGCAAATCTTCTTGTTTCCCTGTATAAAAGGGAAGCAAGGAGAAAGGCTTCCCCCCTTCCTTTCCCCTATACAAAAGAGAGTCAAGGCAGGGAAATCTTAAGTTACTTTCTGACACTTTCCTGTTCATGCTGTTGCTGCTTAGTTTCGATAAGGTCTTCCCCGTTTCCTCTACACATGGCTACCATGTGGTTGTGTGCCTTAAAGTCAGTGTTGACTCCTGGAAATTGCCTGGACTGGTCCCTGCAGTTTCCGTGGCAAGATTTCTGGAAGAGTTTTGCCATTATCTTCTTCCTATCACGTTCCCCCGAAAATAAGACAGGGTCTTATTTTCTTTTGACCCCCGAAATAAGCACTTAACCTTATTTTCAGGGAGGTCTTATTACTTTTGAGGTGCAGAAGGCGGTGAGCGTGGTCACCTCATGACTGCTGCTGTGTTGCAATATTTTCAGGGAGGGCTTATTTTAGTGCATGTGCTCAAAAGCCCAATTGGGCTTATTATCCGGGGAGGTCTTATTTTTGGGGAAACCGGGTAGGACTGAGGAAAAAAATGACTGGTTCAAGGTCACCCTACTGGCTTTGTGTCTAATGTGGGACTAGAACTCCCAGTCTCTAGCCAGATGCCTTCACCACAGTGGTGGGTTTCAAAAATTGTTCGAACCTACTCTATGGGTGTGGCCTCCTTTGTGGGAGTGGCTTGTCGGCCATGTGACCGGATGGGAGTGGCTTGCCGCCCGTGTGACCGGATATGAAGATGCCGACGACACTTGTTAGAACCACCTTAAATTACCTCACACACAGCACTGGCATGCATAAGAATAGGATGTAAACTTGTTTTTTAAAAGGCATCTTTGGTTTGCGTTAAAACAACTTCAACACACGCAATGTTCTGATTGCACCACAAACGCAGTAGTCATCCTTACCTTTCACAGAGGCACTGAGTTTTATAAATAGGAGCATGATAGTGTAGAATAATCATATCCAAGGACCAGTGGTGGGTTTCAAAAATTTTTGGAACCTCTTCTGTAGGTGTGGCCTGCTTTCCGGGTCCACTGGTGGAACCTCTTCTAACCGGTTCGGTAGATTTGCGAACCGGTTCTACCGAATAGGTGCGAACTGGTAGGAACCCACCTCTGCTTCACCACTACACCAAACAGGTTACCATACAGTCTGTGTGTGCCACTTCTATCATACGTGTAGAAAAGCCAGGATAACCCTGAAGACCAATTCCCATTTCATTCCATTCCTATGTTCTATGTTATATACCTTTACATTCTGTGTTGCTTTATTACCAAGTGATGCTCACCCCCCAAATTGCAGTTGTCCACCAGATGGCAGCAAAGGGTTGCAGACACCTTCACTCGCTGCTGCCACCTGGTGGCCATCTGGAAAGTTTTCAGTCAGGTAGGGCAGAGGTGTCTCTTGCATATTACTGCCCACACTGTCTCTTACTGGCAGGGGTCCCCAACCCCTGGTCCATGGACAAGCACCGGTCCACGGCATGCCAGCAACCAGGCCACGCAAACAAGCAAAGCCCCATCGCGATATGTAGTCACCATGCAAAACCACGCCCCCTCTTGTCCGCAGAAAAACCTTTCTCTATTTACAAGACCCCTCGCATCCTGGACATAAATTGTTTCAACTCCTACCCTTAAAACGATGCTATAGGGCACTGCACACCAAGACAACTAGACACAAGGACAGTTTTTTCCTGAACGTCATCACTTTGCTAAACAAATAATTCCCTCCCCACTGTCAAACTATTCACTAAGTCTGCACTACTATTACTATTAGTCTTCCCATCGTTCCTGTCCCCATCTCCTCCCACTTATGACTGCAGGACTGTAACTGTATTGCTTGCATCCTTACGATTTATATTGATATTGATTGTTTCATGATTGCTTATTTGTACCTTGTGATGATCATTAAGTGTTGTACCTTATGATTCTTGACGAATGTATGTTGTCTTTTTATGTACACTGACAGCTTATGCACCAAAGACAAATTCCTTGTGTGTCCAACCACACTTGGCCAATAAAGAATTCTAGTCTATTCTATTCTATTCTATTCTATTCTAGTCTAGTCTAGTCTAGTCTAGTCTAGTCTAATGATTCTTGATGAATGCATTCTATTTTATTTTTCTTTCTGTACACTGAGAGCATCTGCACCAAAGACAAATTCCTTGTGTGTCCAACCACACTTGGCCAATAAAGAATTCTAGTCTAGTCTAGTCTAGTCTAATGATTCTTGATGAATGCATTCTATTTTATTTTTCTTTCTGTACACGGAGAGCATCTGCACCAAAGACAAATTCCTTGGGTGTCCAATCACACTTGGCCAATAGAGAATTCTATTCTATTCAATTCAATCTTACGCAGCAGAGCAAGATCTATTTCTCCATAGTCTTTCAGCCTCTGGTTAGTTAGATAAAGGCCATTCTCTTCCTCAACCGTGGGAGGGTTGGTGTAGAAGGGGAGGAGGACCAACAAAGAGAATTTTGCTGCTCGGCGCCAATTCTAGCCTGCTGGTGGGGTTGTGTTACAGCCGGCACTTTGGCAGGAGTTTGTTTTCTTTCTCGAAACAACCAGCAGCGTGGGGGTTGTCGTGCGGCAGGGGTGAACAGAAATGCTCTCCTGTGCCTCCTTTGTTCCTGCATCTCAGTGCCGGAGGGGGATGAATGGGCAACTTCCCCCTCCCTCTTTCTTCCCCCTTTGGGTCCTGCAGCCAGTGAGAAGGATTGCCAGGAAAACAACGGACATGGGGAGCAGAACTTGTAGAGTGGGATGCTGGCCGAGGCTGCGTTTGCCATAATTATTCATTTTTCTCCCCCGTAGCTGGTTCCAAGTGGAATTCATAACCAGAGTGGAATTCCTCTTTGTGTTGAAAGGATACAGCGAGCCGCAGAGGGCTCGGAGCGAGAGGTGTCCCTGCTTGAATAAAAGAGCCACATTTTGTTTTCCATTTTACAAGGAATCAATGCTTGTGTCAGCCAGGTTGCCTTTCTGCCATGATTGGGCGGGGGAAATGTCCATCCCATGGTGACAATGCAGAGGTTCCCTCCTCCCAATTTTATATTCCAAAAAGAAGGAGGAGTCTTGCGTGGCCCTGCGTTGATTGGCAGTTCCACTGCCTTCCGTCACACGCTCCCCTCCCCTCCTCCAGTTCCTAGTGTTGCGGATACAAAGGGACATCAGCTGCCTTTGCCTTTTTCCTGCACACACTGTTTAAGCACAACGGGAAGGGTGGAGAGAAACGCTATTCTCCAGCCTGGCCCTGAAGAGGGTGAGACTGGAATTCCCGAAACAAGATAGAACTGGGAATCCTGAACCTGGGAATTCTAGACCTCCGCAAAAGAGGTGGTGAGGACACAAATTGTGTGACATTGACGCAGACATGATACTGCCTTGTCTTCTATTGCACAATATGGCGAGGCCAGGGTCCTTTCTAATATCAGACACAACGTAATTTAAAAGAAGCAGATGCTTCATCCTTCAGGGTTGTTAAAATTGGCACAACCCCACCCTCCAAATGAACCAGAGCAAACGGTGCTTCTGATGGAGGTTTCCTTAAATGTTAATACCAATGAGATTGGTGTACTTAGAGAGCCGAGGTGGCGCAGTGGTTAAATGCAGCACTGCAGGCTACTTCAGCTGACTGCAGTTCTGCAGTTCGGCTGTTCAAATCTCACCGGCTCAGGGTTGACTCAGCCTTCCATCCTTCTGAGGTGGGTAAAATGAGGACCCGGATTGTTGTTGGGGGCAATATGCTGACTCTGTAAACCACTTAGAGAGGGCTGAAAGCCCTATGAAGCGGTATATAAGTCTAACTGCTATTGCTATTACTAGTTCCCCCACCCCAAAAAACTCTGCCCTTTGCAACACTCTTGCAGAAAAAACAATGGCTGCCAACCTGCCTTCCATTGAGGACATGGATACAGCATCAGTCAAAAAGATGGTTGTGAAAATTTCTACCGACCCCTCACATCCTGGACACAAATTGTTTCAACTTCTGCCCTCAAAACAACGTTATAGGGCACTGCACACCAGAACAACTAGACACAAGGACAGTTTTTTTCCCCCCAAACGCCACCACTCTGCTAAATAACTAATTCCCACAACACTGTCAAACTATTTACTAAGTCTGCATTACTATTACTATTAATCTTCCCGTCGTTCCTATCACCCATCTCCTCCCACTTACGATTGTATGACTGTAACTTTGTTGCTTGTATCCTTACGATTATATTGTTTCCTAGTATGATTTGATTGGTTATTTGTACCCTGTGACTATCATTAAGTGTTGTATCTTATGATTCATGACGAAGGTATCTTTTCTTTTATGTAAACTGAGAGCATCTGCACCAAAGACAAATTCCTTGTGTGTCCAATCATACTTGGCCAATAAAGAATTCTATTCTATTCTATTTTATTCTATTCTACACTGAGAACTTATACACTGGAGACAAAGTCCTCATGTGTCTGATTGCACTTGGCTAAAAATTCTAATTCTATTATTCTAAATTACATTTATAAAGCAGATCCAGATTTTCAGTGTTTGTATAATCACACATGGCCAATAAAGAATTCTATTCTATTCTTTCCCCTGAGTTCGTGCAGGCCCCTGTTCTCCTGCTTCCAAAAAGCTTTAAACACCAAGTTTTTCCTACAAATCACGTGTTAGTATAAGGGCTGGAAGCTCTGCAGTTTGCAGAGTTCTTGGTGCTCTCTCTGTTTTCTTGCAAATACTTCATTATCCATAGGTAGCACTTTCGTCTTTATAAACAAAGAGCGAAACCTACCGGCTTCTAACACTAGTGACGTTACCTAGTAGGATAGTGAAACATTCAAAGAGCCGAGGTGGCGCAGTGGTTAAATGCAGCACTGCAGGCTACTTCAGCTGACTGCAGTTCTGCAGTTCGGCTGTTCAAATCTCACCAGCTCAGGGTCGACTCAGCCTTCCATCCTTCCGAGGTGGGTAAAATGAGGACCCGGATTGTTGTTGGGGGCAATATGCTGACTCTGTAAACCGCTTAGAGAGGGCTGAAAGCCCTATGAAGCGGTATATAAGTCTAACTGCTATTGCTATTTGCAAGAAAGGAGCCAAACTCAGAGGACTTCACAGTTCGACCCTGAGCTTCAAATATTTGTTTCTGTGGATGCTGTGCAATTTGTCGGGCATGAGGAGATGTGTTGTGTTCAGGAACCAGGAAGGGTTTATTTTCTTGTTTGTTTTTAGTTCATTGGGGGGTGGGGGGGGGTTGTGGTGGTTTTTATGCTTTTTACAATCTTTATTGTTTTGTGCTTATGAGCCACTCTGGCCTAAACAAATCTTTTAAATAAATAAAGAATGAGCCAATTTAGTGAGCATGGACCTGCTTATTAAAAACATTCTTTTTGAAGGGAATCTCCTTAAGTGGATCGGCCAAGTGGGGGAAAAAAGAGGAGCTAGCCACTGTACAAATGGAATAAAGATTCCAATTTTGCAAAAGGTATTTTAGTTGCATCTTTGGGTTCTGGATTTTGTTGTTGTTTGTTTGTTTTTAAGAGTGAAATTCTAGCCTTTGCTTGAGAGAACTTCCCACTTACTTCCTAAGTGTAGTGGTGGTCGCAGTAACTGCTGCCGTTGTGTTGTTAAGCAATCATATCACATTATTGTTGTACCATACTAAGTGAACAAATGGCCGCTTGCTGTTTGTAAGGAAACACCTTTAAAAAAACACACACAGAGCCATGGAAAATTTCCTCTCCTTTTTTTAAAACCCTTTGATGCTTAAGCAATTCTTTTCACCTTTGGGGAGTCAGCAACATACCAAACTAGCAAACGTGTTGCTAGTCCTTAATCAGTTTCCTAGCAATTATTTATTAAGCTTTTTCCACAAGAGTTTAGAAAGACCTGCCGATCTCTGCCCCAACACCCAACATCAACCTAACATGGTGTATGAGTTCAAAAGGTAGCAGGCTTGTTCAAAGTTTCACAGGATGTGTGAACTCGGTCTTCCTAGTCTCACCTGAAACTTTAGCTCTTTTTTTTAATATAAATTTTTATTTTTATTACACAAACAATACATATAGACAACAATAAAAAAAGAGAACAAGAAAAACAAAAAAACACACACGAAAATAAAAAGCATCATCACATACAGCATGTCGTTTGGTTACAGGTGTTTTAACATCCATATTCTCGAATAACATTTACCATCACAGATTTTTCATCTAGTATAACTAAATACCTCACTTTCATTGTACAGTATATGTTCAATTGCGATTAGTATTATTTTTTCCCCCAATAAATCATAGTTCCCTTAGATTCTTGATTATCTATTTGATAACAGTATACCTTTATATAATCCCATGTGAAAGATTTTTTTTTTTACCAACCATTTATATTTATATATCACTGTTTTCCATTATACATATTTCTTCCAATCAATTATCAGGTATGCTTATGTTCATTGTTATCCTTGTACCTCATGCCTTCAAACAGAAATCTTATTCCTTCATTTTTCAACAAAATATTATAAGTGGTCGCTACATATTTATACCAATTTTTTAATTATTCCCTTATAAACTTTAGCTCTTGAGGGTGGAGGTTTGTTTTTCCGAGTTTGTGGGTTGTTTTCAGAATGTTTCGCTACCAAGCTAGTTAACATCTTCAGCAGGATTTAGGGCCATGATGGCAAAGCTATGGCACACGTGCCAGAAGTGGCACACGGAGCCATCTCTCTGGGCACACAAGACATCACCCATTGCTTTTCCAGGTTTCGGTGTGCTGGCCAGCTGGTCTTCCTGCGCATGGGAGCACAGCAAACCGGAATGCTGGCTCTGTAAACTGCTTAGAGAGAGCTGTGCAGCACTACGAAGCGGCATATAAGTCTGAGTTCGATTGCTCTTCATTGCTATTCATAACCCGATGTGCCCACTTTCTGTTTTCTCACAACAACCACCTGATGATGTAGGTTGGACTGAGAGAGAGGGACGGATCCAAAGTCTTCGCACAGGCTTTTGTCCCTCCGGACGGGCAAGATGGAGAACCTGTGGCACGGGTGCCAGAGGTGGCACGCAAAGCCCTCTCTGTGGGCAAGTGCGCCATCGCCAGCTGCTCTTCTGGTTTCTGGCGCACACATGCATGCCAGCCAGCTGGTCTTTGAGGGCGCCAGAGCATTAGAAAATGGCCTGAAAACGCCCTCCAAAACCAGCAAGTTTTTCTAGTGTTTTCAGGCTGTTTTTCGGGCTGTTTTCAAGCGATTTTGAGGCCTTTTGTGGCCTGAAAAAGCCCCCAAATGGCCCGGAAAACAGCGAAAAAAACAGGCATGCATGCGCAGGCCAGCTGGTCTTCGGGTTTCTGGTTTTCTGGCACACACTCATGCACACACATGCACGGTGTCAAAAAGATTCACCATCACTGGCCTAGAACTTACAGTTTCCCAGTATTAGCCTAAGGCCTTTGCTGCTACACACAACCGGCTCACAGTCTTGGGGTCTACTACTACATGGGGCAGCCCTTGAAGAGCATTTGGAGACTTCAGCTTGTCCAGAATGCAGCCGCGCGAGCAATTGTGGGTGCACCCCGGTACACCCACGTCACACCTATCCTCCGCGAGCTGCACTGGCTGCCTATGGTCTTCGGATACACTTCAAGGTGCTAGTCGTCACTTATAATGCCCTTCATGGTATTGGACCTGGGTACTTGAGAGACCGCCTGCTGCCAATTACCTCCAACAGACCAATTAGATCCCACAGACTAGGCCTCCTCCGAATTCCATCTACTGGCCAATGCCGATTGGCTACCACCCGGAGGAGGGCCTTCTCTGTGGCTGCTCCGGCCCTCTGGAACGAGTTCCCCGTGGAGATTCGGACCTTTCCGCAAAGCCCTTAAAACCTGGCTGTTCCGACAGACCTGATGAGTTCCTGTCCCCGCTTGAATTGTGTGGTTGTTGATTGTTTTTAAATTGTTGTAGTTGTTTGTCCGTTGTTTTCCTCCTGTTTGTATCCCCCCCCCACTTACTTTGGTTTGTGAGCCGCCCTGAGTGCCTCTCGGAATAGGGCGTCATAGAAATGCAATAAATCAAATCAAATCACTGAACCTGCATTTGAATATTTCTTCCCATTGTCCATTGCTCTGGGTTCTTTGAGTCGTGTGATTCCTTTTATTGGACATTGATTGATGGGTCGTTCTTTTTGTCTTTGACTGACAGATTGATGAACTCCCCGAGGGAGCTGTGAAGCCTCCGGCAAATAAATATCCCATCTTCTTTTTTGGGACTCATGAAACGTAAGTGAGAACATTCTGTAGTAGACCTTTTAAGAGGCTCTGGGGTTTAAGCATCTCCTTGTTTATGTATTAGATGTGTTTGCCGCCCATCTCATTTCGAAGCACAGTAGGATGTGTGGAACATTTTGAATATAAAGTAGTCCTCAATTTATAACTGGTTTCTGCTAGACTGTTCGAACCTCCTCAGTGATATTTACCACCAAGTTCCAAAGTTCCGACAGCACTGACTTGTAATTATGACCATTTGCTGCATCCTACAATTTTGTGATTGCTTAATTGATGTTTTGCTGAAAATCGGCATTTATAAGCCATGGGGGCGCAGTGGTTAGAGTGCAGTACTGCAGGCTACTTCGGGCAACTGCCGGCTGCCTGCAATTTGGCAGTTCGAATCTCACCAGGCTCAAGGTAGACTCAGCCTTCCTTCCATCCTTCCAAGGTGGGTAAAATGAGGACCCAAAATTATTGGGAGCAATAGGCTGACCCTGTAAATCACTTAGAGAGGGATGTAAAAGCACTGTTAAGCGTTATATAAGTCTAAGTGCTATTGCTATTTATTTCTGGTTTTCAGCAAATTCCCAGCCCTTGGCAAACAATTGGATAATTGATTTTGCTTAACTATCATGGCGTTCACTTAATCACCACTGCAGAAATGGTTATAAAACCGGGTCACATGGGCAACTGTCATGATTTATGACCATAATGGACGGGCTCCTTTACAGTCATAAGCCAAGAAGTACATTTTGCACCTCTTGAAAGGGGCTTTTCCGGTATTGTAGGAAATGTTCTCTGGTCATCAGCCTCAGAAGGGCCGATGACGCCAAGGGCCTTACAGCAGTGGTCTCCAACCTTGGCAACTTTAAGACTTGTGGACTTCAACTCCCAGAGTTCCTCAGCCAGCTTTTGAAGTCCACAGGTCTTAAAGTTGCCTTACAGAGCTCAGAATTCTTCCCGTTGGAAAACCATCAGAGTTGCTTTGAACACAAATCAGCTTGAAAGATTTCACATTCAAAAATAATTTGCAGATCTGCATGCTTACGAAAGTCTCTTTTCTTTTTCTTTTTGCTGTGATCTCAGACTGGATCGCAGCTGCATCAAGAGTTCCATGCCTTTTTTTTTTTTTTTTGCCATTTTCTAAGTGTTGGGAGGAAGAGTTATGATTATTAGCTGCCTAATTGCCCCTTTGAATAATCTTTCCTTAATTGTGATCAGGGCACTTCCCTTCCCAAAATGGGGGGGGGGGGGTGTTAATGACTTGTTTCCTGCAACTGCTGTATTTTCATATATATATATATATATATATATATATATATATATATATATATATATATATATATATATATATATATATGCAAGGAAATCTATAATGACACCCCCTTTGATTCCCCCTTCCCCACCTGAAGAGACAGATTATATATATATATATATATATATATATATATATATATATATATATATATATATATATATATATATATATATATATATATATATATATATATATGCAAGGAAATCTATAATGACACCCCCTTTGATTCCCCCTTCCCCATCTGAAGAGACAGAGCAAATTAAGAGGGCATGCATTCATTCCGTGGGTCAGACCTTAAGATTCAGGAAATTTAATTCATGGGGGGGGGGGGGTTTGAAGAGTCGAATGAGACTTAAAAAAAACAGTGTAGAAAGATAAAGCAACCAAGATGATTAGGGGACTGGAGGCCAAAACATATGAAGAACTGTTGCAGGAACTGGGTATGTCTAGTCTGATGAAAAGAAGGACTAGGAGTGACATGATAGCAATCTTCCAATATCTAAGGGGTTGCCACATAGAAGAGGGAGTCAAACTATTCTCCAAGGCACCTGAGGGCAGAACAAAAAGCAATGGGTGGAAACTAATCAAGGAAAGAAGCAACTTAGAACTAAGCAAAAATTTTCGACGGTGAGAACAATTAATCAGTGGAACAACTTGCCTCCAGAAGTTGTAAATGCTCCAACACTGGAAATTTTCTAAGAAGATGTTGGATAACCATTTGTCTGAAGTGGCGTAGGGTTTCCTGCCTGAGCAGGGGGTTGGACTGGAAGACCTCCAAGGTCCCTTCCAACTCTGTTATTCTATTTCTATTTCTATATTGGTCATCCCCGTCAGTTAAGGGAAAAACATGCCTTTGCAACCCTTTGATTGCATCCGACGTAGTGAATTGACAGTCATGAAGACTTGCCGGGAATTGCGGGGGCTATGGGGGTGGTTGTGGGGACTAAAGACACGGGAGAGGGTCGGGGTATTGCGGTCGTGACAGGGAGGGGCAGATACGGCGGGGACTCTAGGGCAGGCCATTACCGGGGAAGGAGGGTTCGCTACATCACAGAGATCCCTCCTTCCGGCCCTAGGAGCCCCACTCCAAGACCAGATGGCGCAAGTAATCAGGACCCTGGCCTCAGGCTGTTGTCGCTAAATGCCAGGTCTGTTGTACACAAAGCACCTCTCGTCCGGGACTTAATTTTAGACGAGAGGGCAGACCTGGCATGTATTACTGAGACCTGGCTGGGCCCAGAGGGAGGAGTCCCCCTTGTAGAACTGTGCCCAGAAGGATTTCAGGTGCTACATCAGCCGAGAGCCCAGGGAAGGGGTGGGGGTGTGGCCGTTGTTATCCGGGAGTCGCTAGTTCCTCGTAGGGTCCCTGCTCCGGAGATTGTCGGGTGTGAGTCTTTGCTGTTAAAGTTGGACCTCAAGGGTCAAGTGGGTTTGCTGCTAACGTACCTGCCTCCCAACAGCGTTGCAGCAGCCCTCCCCTCGCTCCTCGAGTCAGTAGCCGAGCTGGCAATTGAGTTCCCTAGGTTGATGGTCCTGGGGGACTTTAATTTGCCGTCGCTCGGTGAAAACTCTGATGGGGCGCAGGAGTTCATGGCTTCCATGACAGCCATGGGCTTGAGTCAAGTAATCCGAGGCCCAACCCATTCAGCGGGACACACGCTTGACCTCGTATTTCTCTCGGAGCAGTGGATGTGTGATCTTGGTCTGAGGGGGAGTGACACCATACCCCTGTCGTGGTCAGACCATTACCTACTGAGGCTCGACTTCCGGAGGCCAAACCCCCACTGTAGGGAGGAGGAACCGACCAGGTGGTTCCGCCCCAGGCGTCTTATGGAGCCAGTAAGGTTCCAGACAGAGCTTGGGGTTATTCCTGATACTTTCGCCCACAGTCCGGCAGAAACCCTGGCTGCTGCGTGGCACTCGGCAGCGTCAGAGGCCCTCGACCGGATTGCGCCACTGCGGCCCCTCCGAGGCGGCGGATCCCGGAGACCCCCTTGGTTCACCGAGGAACTCCGGGAGATGAAGCGCCGGAGGAGATGCCTAGAGCACCGTTGGAGGTCCGACAAGTCCGCATCGAACCGAGCAATGGTAACCACCTGCACCAGGGAATATACTAGGGCACTTAGGGCAGCTAAAAGATCACACATAGCCTCCCTGGTCGCATCCGCTGAGTCCCGCCCAGCCGCCCTGTTTAGGATAACCCGCTCCCTATTGAACAAAAGGGAGGCGGGGGAACCCTTGCAGGGCAGAGCTGAAGAATATGCCCAATTCTTAGCGGACAAAATTGCTCGGTTTCGGACGGACTTGGACTCCACACCCGCAGTTCCAGCCGAGACCCAGGGGGACCAAGTTCAACAGCTCTGGGTTGAGTTTCAGGAGGTTACCCCCGGGGATGTGGACAAGGCCATGAGAGCTGTGAGTTCCTCCACCTGTGCCCTGGATCCGTGTCCCTCATGGCTGGTTTCTAACTGCAGTGAGGTGACACGAGGCTGGATCCAGGCGGTTGTAACCGCCTCTCTTCGGGAGGGGAACTTCCCCGCCGCACTGAAGGCGGCGGTGGTGAGACCCCTCCTGAAGAAGCCATCCCTAGATCCAGCTGTCCTTAACAACTACCGCCCGGTCTCCAACCTCCCCTTTCTGGGGAAGGTTGTTGAGAAGGTGGTGGCCTTCCAGCTCCAACGGTCCTTGGAGGAAGCAGACTACCTAGACCCCTTCCAGTCAGGCTTCAGACCCGGTTACAGCACTGAAACCGCCTTGGTCGCATTGATGGATGATCTTTGGAGAGCCAGAGATGAAGGGCACCCCTCCATCCTGGTCCTCCTTGACCTTTCAGCGGCTTTCGATACCATCGACCATGGTATCCTTCTGCGAAGACTGCGGGAGGTGGGAGTGGGAGGCACCGTGTTACGGTGGTTCTCCTCCTACCTCTCGGACAGGTCGCAGTCGGTGTTAGTGGGAGGGCAGAGATCGTCCCCAAGGCCCCTGAAATATGGGGTGCCGCAGGGTTCGGTCTTATCCCCCCTACTATTTAACATTTACATGAAACCGCTGGGAGAGATCATCCGTAGGCACGGGATTAGATACCATCAATACGCGGACGATACTCAATTGTATCTGTCCGCCCCGTGCCAAATCAATGAAGCGGTTGACGTAATGGACCGGGGGCTTGAAGCCGTCATGGACTGGATGAGGATTAACAAGCTTGTGCTCAACCCAGAAAAGACCGAGTGGCTGTTGTGTTTTCCTCCCAAAATTTGGCCATTAATCCAACACTCAGGCTGGGGGGTCAAATTTTACACCCCTCAGAGAGGGTTCGCAACTTGGGAGTCCTCCTGGACTCACAGCTGTCATTCGACCATCATATAGCGGCTGTGACCAGGGGGGCATTCGCCCAGGTACGCCTGGTGCGCCAGTTGCGACCCTACCTGAACCGGGAGGCTCTCACAACAGTCACTCGGGCCCTCGTGATTTCTAGGCTGGAATACTGCAACGTGCTCTACATGGGGCTGCCCTTGAGGAGCATCCGGCGACTTCAGCTAGTGCAGAACGCAGCCGCGCGAGTGATCGCGGGTGCACCCCGATTCACCCGCATTACACCTATCCTCCGCGAGCTGCGCTGGCTACCTGTCGATCTCCGGATGCGCTTCAAGGTGCTATTGATCACCCATAAAGCCCTACATGGCAGTGGATCTGGATACTTGAGAGACCGCCTTCTGCCAATTACCTCCCTGCGACCTATAAGATCTCATAGGTTAGGCCTCCTCCGCATTCCATCGGCCAGCCAATGTCGGCTGGCAACCACAAGGAGGAGGGCCTTCTCAGCAGCGGCCCCGACCCTTTGGAACGAGCTCCCCGTAGAGATTCGTACCCTCTCCACCGTCCAGGCCTTCCGCACGGCCTTGAAGAACTGGCTCACCCGTCAGGCCTGGGGATAAGGACCATTACCCCGCCCGAATGTTGTATGCATGTTGCTTATTATTTTATTATGTGTTGTCGTCTTAGTGCTGTATTCCCCCCTTCCTGGTTTTCTGTGAGCCGCCCTGAGTCCCCTCAGGGAAAAGGGCGGCCTACAAATAAAATCAATTCAATTCAATTCAATTTCACCTTTTCGTAAGAGGGCTTAGTCAGAAAAGATGCTATCAGGCTCTTGATTTTTGCCACCACAGAAGGCTCTCTCTGTTCCTCCTAAAAGTACAGCCACTCAGAAGTAAAAAAAAAAAAAAAGTGTGAAAGCAGCCCTCGCTGTAGCCTGTCATAAAAATATCTCGCAGCTCAGAGGTGGGTTCCTACCAGTTTGCACCTATTTGGTAGAACCGGTTCGTCAAATCTACCGAACCGGTTAGAAGAGGTTCCACCAGTGGACCCGGAAAGCAGGCCACACCTACAGAAGAGGTTCCAAGATTTTTTGAAACCCACCACTGGTCCTTGGATATGATTATTCTACACTATCATGCTCCTATTTATAAAACTCAGTGCCTCTGTGAAAGGTAAGGACGACTACTGAGTTTGTGGTGCAATCAGAACATTGCGTGTGTTGAAGTTGGTTTTAACGCAAACCAAAGATGCCTTTTAAAAAACAAGTTTACATTATATTCTTATGCATGCCAGTGTTGTATGTGAGGTAATTTAAGGTGGTTCTGACAAGTGTCGTCGGCATCTTCATATCCGGTCACATGGGTGGCAAGCCACTCCCATCTGGTCACATGGGCAGCAAGCCACTCCCACAAAGGAGGCCACACCCACAGAGTAGGTTCGAACAATTTTTGAAACCCACCACTGTCGCAGCTAAAGGAAAAGGTCAGAGACGGGATAGTCCCTGAGCCAAGCATCAATCACAGTTCTGCTTTCTGCAGCCGCTTTTATTTTATTTTAATTTTTGCTGTGATCTCAGACTGGATCGCAGCTGCATCAAGAGTTCTATGCTTTTTTTACTTGCCATTTTCTAAGTGTTGGGAGGAAGGGTTATGATTATCTGCTGCCTAATTGCCCCTTTGAATAATCTTTCCTTAATTGTGATGGGGCACTTCCCTTCCCCCCCAAAAGAGGGGGGGTTTAATGACTTGTTTCCTGCAACTGCTGTATTTTCCAGTTTGCCATTTTTATGGCAATGTATGAAAAGCAAAAAATAAAAATAAAAATGCAAGGAAACCCATAATGACAGCCCTTTGATTTCCCCCCCCCTTCCCCATCCGAAGAGACAAGAGCAAATTAAGAGGGCATGCATTCATTCCGGGGGTCAGACCTTCAGATTCAGGAAATTTAATTCATTGGGGGGGGGGGGGGTTGAAGAGTCGAATGAGACTTTAAAAAAACAGTGTAGAAAGATAAAGCAACAAAGATGGTTAGGGGACTAGAGGCCAAAACATATGAAGGGTATGTCTAGTTTAATGAAAAGAAGAACTAGGGGTGACATGATAGCAGTCTTCCAATATCTCGATTTGCTGTGGTTCTCTGACTGCAGAATCACGACTGTTTCCTTGGCAGTGGTTTAGGAGACACTGTCGTAGAGGACTTGATTGGCAAGAGTGGACTGTGTCTGATGAGTCACCGGATAAACACGGCTCACAAATCACGATGCCATCCAGATGAAACATTGTAAATTGGATTGAGCCACCGTAGGTTTCCTTAGCCTGAACGGACTTCAGAGCCCTGCCAGGATTCTCAGCGATGGTTGCAAAAGCTGGAGGATTCTGACTGTTGAAGTCCTCACAACTGGACGTTGCCTAGCTTGATCTCAACAGCGAGGTCTTTCTCGACTGTTCTGAGCTAGGCTTCCCCAAAAAGCACGAGGCAGAGTCCTGGTCCTGACGAAATCCCTTTTATTAAACGAATGTGAATTCCTCCTATTCACATTCAGCAAAGGCCTGGCAAACAGTCTTTCAAAGGAGTAATTATGACCACAGACCTTATCTATCTTGGAAAGCTGCCATGTAAATATTTTACAAACGCAGTGAGGTGCGAGGAAAGACTTGGCACAGAGTGTCTGAGATTCATGGACAGATCTTCACACTCCTGAAACAAATCTAACGACCGAAGGAACAAATTGTTTCCTGCAAAAGTCCACTCCCCTTTCGCTCCTCTTTTATGTCCTATGGGAGGGGCCATTCACTGTCCACCTGTGACTTTACTCCCAAGTCTACCCTGGTTTTTGAGCTGTTCTTTTCTTCGGGCAGCTCTGCGCATGCGCACACTGGGAAGAGGCTCCAGCTGTTCCTCTGCCTCACTGCTGTCTAGCTCCATAGGGACATGATCACTGCCAGACGGCCTCGGCCCTGTCTCTGGCTCCAACACAGAGCCCTCGTCCGAACCTTCCCCAGCCTCCAGGACTGGCCCATGCTCCTCCCCAACCTCCTCTCTGTCTGAATCTGCTGCCAGCTCTGCTGGCGAGCCACAACATTGGCTGTTCCTCTGAAGAACCATCGTTCTAATTACTCACAGAACCACAAAGAAATGTTCACAGCCAGGCTGAGTAAAACAAGGGTCCCATAGAATTCTATCATTGCATTGTGCTTTTGTGGGTCATGTTGATCTGCAGCTGAACAGAGGTAGCAGAATGTATGATTTCAAGCAACCGGCAAGACAGCCAGTGTGGTGGAGTTGTGAAGGCATCAGGCTATTAACTGGGAGCAGGGCCGGATTTTCCTATAGGCTAACTAGGCTTCAGCCTAGGGCCTCAAGATCAAGAGGGGCCTACATTCAAATTGTTAGCAAAATTAAAATTACACTATTCTAAAAACAGTGAACACTAAAACACTGAACTGAAAATAAGGAGAAAGTCTACGCATATGACTAATAAACAAACATAAAAATGTATTGGTTAAGATCCTTCCAGCGCCGCGGCAGTTGGGGACCCCACCCACATTCCCGGCACCGGCGGTCGGGCGATAGGCGCGGCCGTTCCCAGTAGCCGCCCCGTCGACGCGGAGCCCACCAGCGGCCAGGCAGGTGAGGGCAAGGGGGCCAAGCCGGGCAGTTGAGCGCAACAGGGGAGGCGGCTGGCCTCACTGCCGTTGCCGCAGAGCAGAGCCGCCCTCCGTCAGGAGGCCAGCTGTATATATTGATATATATTGATATATATCACAGTAATGATATATTTTATTGTCTCTCATGTAATTTACAAACTTAAAAATGGGAGGTGAAAGGGCCTCTTTTCATCTAAATCCGGCCCTGACCGGGAGACTCTTTGAGTTCTAGTCCTGCTTTAGGCATGAAGCCAGCTGGGTCACCTTGGGCCAATCAGTTTCTCTCAGCCCTATGAAGGTGCAATGGCAAACCACTTCTGAAAAAACCTTGCCAAGAAAAGCTCAGGGACTTCTCCAAGCCGTCCCTGAGAATTGGGCATGATTGAATACAAGAGAAAGAAAAATGATCTCAAACAATTCACAAGAAGCCGAGAATAAATTTTAGTGAACGATCCTGTCGGAGGAGGAAGCAGCCAGAACAGTAAGCAAGAGTGCAGAAGTCAGAGCTCTCCGGGTGTTGCTTCTCTGCAGCTCCCGCTCTCCTTAACTTCGTGTGAAACTAAGCAGCCATCGCAAATCTATATGTCAGATCATGGTTTCCTTTGGATGACAGGAACCAGCTGGATCGCATGCCAGAAGCTGGAATAAATCAGAGGTGGAGAAATATCTATATGCCATATTTTTCGGAGTATAAGACGCTCTTTTTTCCCACCTGAAAGAGGCTGAAAATTTGGGTGCGTCTTATACTCCAAATGTAGCCCCATCCGCTGGACCCTACCCTTCAGCCTCTGTGCATCCTCTTCCTGGCTGCAGAGATTGCCACTGACAATGTGTTTGTGTTTTTGGGCTCCGCGTGTTGTGTTTTCAGCCTCCAAATGCTTGACGCACGGTGCCCAAAATGGATACCTGGAACAGCTGCTGCCTTCTCTTACCCCTTCCCCGCTTTGTCTGCTTTAGTCACTGGAGCTCCCTCCAAGGATCAGCTGTGATTTTGAAACTGTTTTTCAGCCCAAACACAAGCTAAGCGATCTTCCTCGCTTTGCCTGCTTTTCTAATTGCTGCTCCCTCCGACAATCAGCTGTGCTTTCGAAACACAGCCCCCATCATCCCCAACCTCAAAACCTGTTGTGGCCCAGCAGGAGCCGTTGGAGCTGCCACCAGACTCCGACAGCGAGGGGCCCTATGAGTCGGCTCTGGAGGATGTGGAGGGCCCTGGACAGGGTTCCGACTCTGAGCAGGGCGCAGAGAGGCTGGTTGGCCACCAGGAGGCGCCTGAGCTTTGGACCAGTGGGGAGGAGACAAGGGAGAGTAAGCCGGAGGCCAGTAGTGAGTTGTTCCTGGATGCACACCATCCAAGAGCTACTAGGCGTCAGGAACAATTACGCAATTACAGGAGGTAATTGCACTCAGCTGATGGTCATTAGGCTCCTCTCCAGACTATAAAAAGACTCCTTGTGCAGACACCCCTCTTTGCAGAAGTCAACGCAGGATTGAATGTCGGAGGACATTACTGTGAGCTTGGCAGGCTGGATTGCTGCCAAGCCTTATCTGTGTTTATTGCTGCCCAAGCTTGTCTGTGCGGGTTTGCTGCCAAGGACCTGTCTGTCTGTTAATTAAATGCCGTAACTTATCTTTGGCTCAGAGTGTGTGTTGGTGTGGAACGAGGGGGGTCAGAACAAAACCAGAGAGCGAATTAATGTGCTGAAGCTGACCAAGCTAAGGACTAGCCAGATGAATATCTGGTAGGCAGAATTCCTCCCCCCCCCCCCTATTTTTCTCCCAAAAAACTAAAGTGAGTCTTATACTCCAGTGCGTCTTCTACTGTGAAAAATACAGTATGCAACCAAGCCCTTTTTCTGTCTTCTAAAAATGTATGAAGAAAAGAGGTGTCTGAATACATACAGATGGTGTTCTCTTCACTGGTGAATAACCGCAAAAGAAGGGCAGGGGAGATCAAAGCAATCGTCAGTGTCTTCTTTAGCCAAACTGGTGACATGAACGCAATGCTATGTGATGGACCCGAGTGTTGCAATGAGTTGGCAAGTGCTTTTTATGTCTCTTCGCCACAGGAGGGCAGATCTTCCTAAACTTTTAACCGTAAGAGAACTGCAGTTGTTTACAGGAAAAGAAACACCATAATTCCTTTCTATTTAGGAAGCGCATTTCTCTCCGTTCAGTTGATGAGAACACAATTGGACAATTAGAGCATTTGTTCTGCCTTTGGAGCACTCCTGATTCATAGCTAAGATGTCAGCCATTCGGTAACATTGTCCGGTAGTGCTAGCAGAGAAATGAATTAACCACAGAGAAGAGTGTGGCCAAATGATGCCGTGGGAGCTAGTGTACCAAATGGCGCAGTAACCAAAGATGTAGGATCCATTTGTGTCCCCCCAAGACATGATGTGCGAAATTTGGGGATAAACGAATGTCCTACAGAAAAGATCTTTGCAAATAAATATCAGCTTCAAGAAATCAGGAATGAAGGTTGTTTAAATGAGTATAAGTTTATTTCATGCAGCTCTCTACAAGAATCTGAATTGCCCAAGATCAAGACAAATTGACAGATAAGATAAAGGTTCCCCTTGCACGTATGTGCTAGTCATTCCCAACTCTAGGGGGCGATGCTCATCTCTGTTTCAAAGCTGAAGAGCCAGCGCTGTCCAAAGACGTCTCCATGGTCATGTGGCCGGCATGACTAAACACTGAAGGCGCACGGAACTCTGTTACCTTCCCACCAAAGGTGGTTCCTATTTTTCCACTTGCATTTTTTTTACGTGCTTTCGAACTGCTAGGTTGGCAGAAGCTGGGACAAGTAACGGGAGCTCACTCCGTTATGCAGCGCTAGGGATTCGAACCGCCGAACTGACCTTTCTGATCGACAAGCTCAGTGTCTTAGCCACTGAGTTACCACATCCCTCTGACAGTAGATAGGGGTCAACAAATGCAAGGTGGCCCAGAGTTATATCTCTTGTGAGTGTGAAAGGATTTCAAACTGATGACGTGCTTGACCCTTCCCTCAGCTTGGTCCTCTTCTACATCAGGGGTGTCAAACTCAAATTTCATTGAGGGCCGCATCAGAGCTGTGGTTGACCTCAGGGGCATGGGTGGGCGTGGTCAACTGGGTGGGTGTGGCCAGCTTGATGCCAGTCCCCAAACTGCTGGCATGTATCCTCTTTGCATTGGGTAGACCAGGCCGAAGCCACACTGGCACGCTGTTTCCTCTTTGCATTGGGCAGACCGGGCTGAAACAACGTGGATCGGCCCCTCACATTTTCCAGGATGGTCTCATGGGCTGGGATCTGTCTACATCGTAGGCCAGATCCAGCCCGTGGTTCTTGTGTTTGAGCCCACTGTCCTACATCAACAGCATTTACAGTAACAAGGGCAAAATGAGTCATTCGCCATCCTGTGTTAATGTGATATGAGTAGCTCGGTGTCAGGGCCATATTAAATTGCGTTATACTAATAGTTAGCAATTATGTAAATTATTTTTTAAAAAAACAAAACATTTAAGCAGGGAGCCCCAGGGCTTTGAAATGCTGCTGTATGGAACTGGGGTTTCTTTGTAGGCCTGGTATAGTTTGGAGAGCTATGATGGTTACCTAGGTAAGCTTTACCCTCAATGAAGATTGCAGCCACGTGCAAACCGGGATCGCAGAATGTTGGCTAACCTCAAAGCTATGGCTGGTTGGTGCCTGAATCTCAAGTCTGCAATTGTGGAAGGAAACAGTGGCAAATCACCTTAATGTAATTTCCCCGAAACCTACACAAATGTGTTCCTGTAACCATCAAGAATCAAGCTCAGGTTTGTCTTTTCCATCCCACCGATGTTCTAAATATGGACAGGTATCCTTTGGTCTTCTCCACTGGATTATCCTTGTACATGCTAATGTTATAAATCTCCCAGAATTCCCCAGTCAACATGGCCATTTTAGATGAGTTTGTGTGTCACAGAATACGTCCGGAGTGTGCAAAATGGGAAAAAGCTGGTTAACTCTGATTTCTGAATGGGGGAAAAATAATCAGTGGCAGATGTTATATTTTTCCTCGGAAGGCTGTCAAGTGGCTCATCTTTCAAAGGTCTAGCCCAGGGGTCGGCAAACTTAAACACTCAAAGAGCCATTTGGACCCGTTTCCCACAGAAAAGAAAACACCGGGAGCCACAAAGGTCCTAACCGCAAGCCCCCTGTTCAATTCTGGAGCTGACCGGAAATTCAGTTCCCTCACCATAGAGTCTCCTCCTAGCGTGACATACTTTTTCCTCTACTTGTCATAACCGAAAGCCCTATCAATTGTGGAGACAACTGGAAAACGCTGTGCTTCTCTCCCCCCTCCCCACCGGAAGCTCCTCTCAAAATTGTGGCGCCGACCAGTGGCGGAGCCGCAGCAGAGGGAGGAAAGAGCCACATGCAGCTCCAGAGCCGCAGTTTGCTAACCCCTGGTCTAGGTGTTGATTAAGTGATGAAGTGGTGTTCACACACCATGGGTTTGATGTATCTGAACCTTATCTAACAAAAGGGAATTATCGTGCTGTTGTCCTCCAGTTAATGAATAACACATGTCTGTAAAGAATATGGATTATAACTTGAGCTATCATTCAATCCTTTCCTTTCTTCAATCACAGGGCATTTCTGGGGCCTAAAGACCTCTTCCCTTACAAAGAATATAAAGACAAGTTTGGAAAATCAAACAAACGAAAAGGGTTTAACGAAGGCCTGTGGGAAATCGAGAACAACCCGGGTGTCAAGTTTAGTGGATACCAGGTAAACAAAAAAAAAAGGATTTCCTTGTCTATCTTTTAACGCCCAATTTCCCCACTCCTTCCTTTTGCCAATATGTGATCATGAGGACTGAAGGCAAAACTTGGGTAGCCAAAATGTTCGCTTCTCTTGTAAGATTTTTGCCTAAGCAAAGTCACCAAGATGATTACCATATTTTTTGAAGTATAAGCTGCACTTTGCTTAATGACTGTTTGAAATTGATACAGTGGTGAAAAAAAAGTGATTTATGACTGCATTCAGTTTTGGTCGCCATGATATAGAAAAGATGTGGAGACTCTAGAAAGAGTGCAGAGAAGAGTAAGAAAGAGGATTAGGGGACTGGAGATTAAAACATATGAAGAACATTTGCAGGAACTGGGTATGTCTAGTTTAATGAAAAGAAGGACTAGGGGAGACATGATAGCAGTGTTCCAATATCTCAGGGGTTGCCACAAAGAAGAGGGAGTCAAGCTATTCTCCAAGGCACCTGAGGGTAGGACAAGAAGCAATGAGTGGAAACTAATCAAGGAGAGAAGCAACTTAGAACTGAGGAGGAATTTCCTGACAGTTAGAACAATTAATCAGTGGAACAAATTGCCTCCAGAAGTTGTGAAAGCCCCAACACTGGAAGTCTTTAATATGATGTTGGATAGCCATTTGTCTGAAACGGTATAGGGTTTCCTGCCTAGGCAGGGGGTTGGACTAGAAGACCTCCAAGGTCCCTTCCAACTCTGCTATTGTATTGTATGACCATTTTCAAAACTTAAAACTATTGCAACCACCCTGTGGTCACGTGATCGAAATTCAGACGCTTGGCAACTGGTATGATTTTGGGATGGTTTCAGTGTCCCAGGGTCATCTGATCCTGATACCTGTAGCAAACAAAACTCAGAAGCAGGTAAATTCCTCAAAGAATATGTTTATTGGATATGTCATTGGCTGGTGAAAACCATCTCTGGGTATTCCCACGGTTTTCACCTAATTAAAAATAAAAGTTTTTCATTTTCTCAAAACAATCAGTCACATGATGCAATCAGGGTACTTTCCAGTTGCTAGATGACTCCAGTCCCCTCTTTCCAAGCACCTGCAGGAATGTCCTTGGTTCTCAAGAGAAAGTATTCTGTTTTGACTACAAACTCCAACTATCTTTATTCCCCCCCTCCCTATCCCTCTGCTTCAGTGTATCAGTGCTGAAGTTTCAAAATGGCCTCAGTCAGGCCAGCTTCAAGGCCGACATCTACTTTTGCCCTGGACTGTTACTAAACAAACTTAGTTGAGGTCTAATTATTTGGCTTTATTCCCAAGGCTATTCAGCAACAGAGCTCTTCAGAAACCGAAGGTGAAGGAGGGAACACGGCAGATGCTAGCAGCGAGGAAGAAGGGGATCGGGTAGAAGAAGATGGAAAAGGCAAAAGGAAGAATGAAAAAGCGGGCTCAAAACGGAAAAAATCTTACACTTCAAAGGTAATTCATGAAGCTTTCACTTACAACCTGGAGCTGTTTTGATTTATAGCAGGAATCTCCAACCCTGGTAACTTTACGACTTAACAGACTTCAACTCCCAGAATTCCTCAGCCGTTATGGAGAATTCTGGGAGTTAAAGTCCACAAATCTTAAAGTTGCCATGGTTGGAGACCCACGATCTAGAGAAAGTTTCCCAGCTGCCTTTAAGTCAAGGATGAGTTCTTAAAATCTGCTCTCCGGAATTGTTCTCCAACTGGCTGAAGTGTGTAAATTTTGTGTGTGAAAAAAATAAAGAAAGAAAACACGATCAAAGTTAAGGTTGGCCACTCCACAATCCCTATTCATCCTAATCCTCACCTCCCTCCCTCTGTAACATACACAATTATTCACAGATTCTTAACTTTAGGAAAGAGTAAGGGCATATATAAATATATCATGGTGTTTGAAAAAGGACACCCAGATTTGTAAATTTAAGTGGAGGGAAGGCATTTGTGTGGTGGCGCAATGGTTAGAGTGCATTACTGCAGGCTACTTCTGCTGACTGCCGGCTAACTGCAGTATGACAGTTTGATTCTCACCAGGCTCAAAGTTGACTCAGCCTTCCATCCTTCCGAGGTGGGTAAAATGAGGATCCAGATTGTTGGGGGCAAGAGGCTGACTCTGTAAACCGCTTAGAGAGGGCTGTAAAGCCCTGTGAAGCGGTATATAAGTCTAAGTGCTATTGGGAAGGAAGCAAGGGAAACAAGAAGAAGGAAGGCACAATGGTTAGAATGTAATATCACAGGCTAATTCTGCCCACAGCCAGGGGTTCGATTCTGAACAGCTCAAGGTTGACTCAGCCTTCCATCCTTCCAAGGTGGGTAAAATGAGGATCCAAATTGTTAGGGGCAAGAGGCTGACTCTGTAAACCGCTTAGAGAGGGCTGTAAAGCCCTGTGAAGCGGTATATAAGTCTAAGTGCTATTGGAAAGGAAGGGAAGGAAGGAAGGAAAGAAGGAAAGAAGGAAAGAGAGAAGGAAGCAAGGGAAACAAGAAAAAGGAAGCCATGGTGGCACAATGGTTAGAATGTAATATCGCAGGCTAATTCTGCCCACAGCCAGAGGTTCGATTCTGAACGTCTCAAGGTTGACTCAGCCTTCCATCCTTCTGAGGTGGGTAAAATGAGGACAGATTGTTGGGGGCTAATATGCTGACTCTGTAAACTGCTTAGAGAGGGCTGTAAAGCACTGTGAAACAGTATATAAATCTAAGTGCTATTGCTATTTGGGAAGGAAGGAAGAGCCAAGGTGGCATGGTGGTTAGATTGCAGTATTGCAGGCTAACTCTGCCTACCACCAGCAGTTTGATCCTGACCAGCTCAATGTTGTCTCGACCTTCCAAGGTCGGTAAAATGAGGAGCCAGATTGTTGGGGCCAAGAGGCTGACTTTGTAAACTGCTTAGAGAGGGCTGTAAAAGCACTGTGAAGCGGTATATAAGTCTAAATGCCATTGTTATTTGGGAAGGGAAAGGATGGAACAATTAAGAATAAAACTCCCTTCCTACCCCAGGAAACAAGCCAATGCATTTGTAATTAGACCCAATAATAAGTCAATACCCTTGATATCCTTAACCAGAACTTAACAATTGATGAATACTAAGCTATATATATAGCTTGGGGAAATGGCTTTGGTTTCATTCTGTGGTTTTTGTTTTTTTCTTGATGGACGCCCCCTAGAAATCTTCCAAGCAATCAAGGAAATCTCCCGAAGACGAAGATGATAAGGATTGCAAAGAGGAAGAAAATAAGAGTAGCTCTGATGCCGGTGAAGCAGGCAACGACACACGAAACACTTCTTCAGACTTGCAGAAAACTAGTGAAGGGGTAAGGCCTTAGGATTCCTTCAGAAGCTGGGTGGTTTTAAATAGAGACATGGAGGGCAGGGGGGGCGTCTTTTTCAACCCAGTACAATCGACAGCAGGCTGTAATCCCCAAATTTCACAGCTAGCCTGGCTGTTCAAGTTTACTTTATTGTCATTGCACCTCATACAACGAAATTGAATGCCATCTTCAGTGTACATTATAACTATACAAATAAAACACAAAACACACGTCCTTCACGTCCTGTATGCGACTGAATTGTAAGCCCCCCAGATATTGCATTAATATTGCACCGTACAGTACAATTCTTACAATACTAGTAAGACAAAGGAGATGGTGCTAGATTTCCGGAAGCACAGAGAGGAACCTGCCCCGTTGTATATCGAGGGGGACTGTGGGGAGAGAGTTTCCTCTTTCAAATTCTTGGGAGTGCTTATTAGTCAAGATCTCACCTGGAAAAACAACACGTCTCTGGTGATTGGAAAGGCCCAACAGAGACTTCATTTCCTTAGAGTCCTGCGGAAAAAATCAGGTGGAACAACGGCTGATGACCTCTTTCTATCGGTCCACCATAGAAAGTGTCCTCACATATTGCATTAGGTTCACCGACAAATGCGCGCTCGACAAATGCGCGCCAACGAATCCGTGGTGAGAAAATCGCGAGGTCGAAATCGAGCCGACAAATGAGCGCAGAAGCGTGCCGACCACAGCGCGCCGACAAAAGTGCGCCTTCAATAAAGAACTAATAACAATCTAATAAACCTAAACCTAACCCTGAACCTAACCCTTAACCTAATCCTGAACCTAACCCTGAACCTAACCCTTACCTTAACTTAAATTGCACTTCCCTTACCTTAACTTAAATCTCACTTTTGTGGGCGCAGTTTTGTCGGTGCGTTGTTGTGGGCGCGTTTATGACGTTGCAGTTTTCACGCCGTGGTTTCGTCTGCGCGCTTTTGTCGTGCGCGCATTTGTCGGGTCACATTGCATTACAGTATGGTATGCTGGTTTAACAGCTGCGGACAGGAAGGCACTACAGAGAGTGATCAATTTGGCACAAATAACCATTGGTTGCCTTCTGACACCACTGGATGACATTGCCAGATCTCACTGCCTTAAGCAGAGTAAGGAAGATACTCAGAGATGATTCACACCCTGGTCAGTGTCTCTTTGCACGTCTACCATCGGGCAGAAGACATCAAAGTATAGCCAGCCGAACAAACAGGTTTAAAGATAGTTTCTATCCTTGGGCTGTGAGACTTTTAAATACAACCACAATCGCTCCATGCACACGCTAGTTTTTTTTTCTTTTTCTTTCTTTTTTCCGTTTCTGTTATAATTTTGCACCAGTGAGGTTAAAACCAATTTCGTTGTGTTTAAGTACAATGACAATAAAGATTATACTTAATTCAATCTAGTTACTGCTCTGGGATTGAAACTGCTTTTCAGCTTATTTATCCTGTTGGACATATCACTTGGGCCATCTAAAAGGGCAACGCATCTTAGAAACCCTGAGATAGGGAAGATAGAAAGGCAGCCAGAGTTCTGGCCTCAGTGGCAGAGCAGGGTGGCATCTAGTTCAACCGTGATATATCCAAAACAGAGGTGGGTTGCTCCAGGTTTGGCCCAGGTCGTGCAAACCGGTAGTGTGGACAGCAGGAGGCTCCGCCCACCCACCTGGATGCTTCTGCAGATGCACAGAAGCATCGCGAGCATGAGAGAACCAGTAGCGCTGGGATTTGTAACCCACCTCTGGTCCAAAAGCAAGATTTTCCCCATAGTCTTCTTTAACGAGATTTATTAAAAACAGGGATGGGATTCAGCTGGTTTGGGCGAACCGGTCACTCTGATGATCAGTTGGGGAGTGAACCGGTTCACTCCGATGATCAGGTTGCCCCCCCCCCCCGCCCCTGCACTTTACTTACCTATATCCTCTCAGTTGCTTTGCGTGGCAGAGTGGATTGCCGCGCCTCCGCTGTGTTACCTCCCAGAAGTAACGTGGAAGATACGTTTTGTTAAAACTGCTGATAGGCGCAGAGCATGCAAAGCATGCAATCACCAAACCGGTTGTTAAACCAGCAGGATCCCGCCACTGATAAAAATGGATTACATTGCAGAAACTTCACTTTATCGGCTAGGTTTTATTTTAATCTTCCAGGCTAAAGAACGTTTTCAGCCTCTCAACCATGATCTCTGGGTGAACTGGTCAGGAGCTCCTTGGTTTTAACCCATTAAGAGGAATGTCCAGGAGTCCAGGTAGAGCCGAGGTGGTGCAGTGGTTAGAGTGCAGTACTGCGGGCTACTTTAGCTGACTGCTAGTTCGGCAGTTCGGCGGTTCAAATCTCACCGGCTCAGGGTTGACTCAGCCTTCCATCCTTCCGAGGTGGGTAAAATGAGGACCCGGATTGTTGGGGGCAATATGCTGACTCTGTAAACCGCTTAGAGAGGGCTGAAAGCCCTATGAAGCTGTATATAAGTCTAACTGCTATTGCTATTGCTAGTCCAGAGTAGTTTCTGAATGGGCCATTGCACTCAGTTGCATTGGCTGTTCTTGAAACTCTGTATACGGGCAATTGAGTGACCTCTCTCAGTAGCTTCTCCCTACTTCTTAAAAATTGAATTCTAGATATTTCCCTGGTAAGCTTGGTGTTTTTCTTAGTTGCTCACTTTAATTAATCTACTTAAACCTGGCTAGATGTTGTTGGGGGTTTTTTTTTTTAAATCATGGCTTGTATTAACCATGGCTTTTTATATTTGAACGGGCTTAGACTGGATTGTTTTATATTCTCCCCATCTCTGCTAGGTGCTGTCAGAAGGAAAGGGGAAAAACAAGCCTGGATTTTGAGTCAGACAAGCCATAGTTAGCTTGCTGTCCACAATATGGGTTCTGGCTTGTTCCTAAAGGTCTATAGAGATTTTCAAGTCATCCAGATCATGGTTCTCCCAAAGGGGCTTTTTCAAGAGGCAACTGGACTTTCTCTGTTTTTTTCCTTGAAGACTTTTCGTTTCTCCTCCAAGAAGCTTCTTCGGTTCTAATGTTAAAATTGAACGGCCCTGTCTCAATAGAGGGGGAGGGATACAACACCACCTGTCTCCTGCTTACAACGCAATCCTTTCAGCAGTTCCAAAGAGATTCCATGTCCATTTGCATTATTCAGATGACCCCCAAGGGCACAGATAAACCTCCAAGTGGCCTCAAGGATTCTCAGAGAGGATACTAACGACGAGATGACTGCAAGGAATACAAATCCTTCCATTTCCCCCCGTCATTCAGTCAGAACTGAAGAAAGCTTCTTGGATGAGCAGCAAAACGTCTTCAAGGAAGAACGAAGAAAGTCCAATTACCTCTTTAGAACAGCTAGTTCAGTGATGGCGAACCTATCTCCTCTCCTATGGGGAGACGTGCATCATAATGTTGTAAGCTGCCCGGAGTTACCTGTGTGTGAGGTGGGCTGCCCTATGCATTTGCGTTTGTGTGCTGGAGAGAGAGTGAAAAAGAGAGGGAGAATTATATTAATTAGAAGCGGCGGTGGCGGACGTCGGCAGCGACTGTAACGACTGCTCGGGCGAGGTGCGGAGGAAGAACGGAAGGTCCCTCCCGCCCGCGACGACAGCTCCAGCCATGGACGAGCAGGCTGGCCCCAACAACAACAACGCACTGCTCTTGCCGCCACCTCCGGATGGGAAGCAACCACGCCTGTGCGGCCCCTGTGCTGCGGTGGGAAGCGAGTCTGCAAGGCGTGGTTGCTTCCCACCTGGAGGTGGCGGCAAGAGCAGCGCGTTGTTGTTGTTGTTGAAGAAGACGCCGGGGCCAGCCTGCTCGTCCATGGCTGGAGCCGTCGTCGCGGGCGGGAGGGACCTTCCGTTCTTCCTCCGCACCTCGCCCGCGCGGTCGTTACAGTCGCTGCTGATGTCCGCCAGCCGGTGGCTACCGGGCCTCGCTGGAGTCAATTGCAAAACCCCGTTCAGCGCTTTGAGGACCTGAGGCATCTTGGGAAATGCAGTTCCCTATCAGAAAGAATGGAGTAGCTGCGAATTTGTAACAACAGAAGATAATAACTTGGTGCTTCGCAGGTTACGAAAATCTCAAGTTTGATTTGCACACTGTTTTTTAAAAGTTAGATAAAGAAATTATGCTGTGAAAGCGACTAGAAAGCCTCCCCTCCCCTTCCTGTGTGCGAGAAAGGGAAGGAGAGGAAGGAAGGAGGGAGGGGGGAAGGAAAAGAAGAAGGGAGGGGGGAGAAGATGGAAGGAGAAAAGATGGATGGAAGGAGAAAGAATGGGAGGAGAAGGAGGAAGATGGAAGAAAAAAAGAAGAAAAAGAAGAAGGGAGGGAGAAAAGAGGGAAGGAGGTAGGAAGAAAAGGGGAAGAGAGGGAAAGAGCAGAAAGACAAAGAGGATGAAGTTGATAGGCAAGAGGAAAGAGGAAGGAAGGAAAAAAGAAAAAGGGAGGGAGAGAGGAAAGAAGAAAAGATGGAACTAGAAAGGAAAGAAGGGAGGGAGGGAGGAAAGGGGAAGACAGGGAAAGAGCAGAAAGACAGAGAAGGTGAAGGTAGATAGGCAGAAGGAAGGAAGAAGGAAGAAATAGGGAAGGAGGGAAGGAGGAAGGAACAGAAGCGAAGAGGAAGAGAGAAATGGAAAGAGCAGAAAGACAGAGAAGGTAGATAGGCAAAAGAAATGAAGCTGAAAGAATGGAAGGAGGAAGGAAGAGAAAAGGAGGAAGGGAGTGAGTGAGGAAAGAAGAGAGGATGGAAGGAGAAAGGAAGGAAGAGAGGGAAAGAGCAGAAGACAGATAAGGTGAAGGTAGATAAGCAAGAGGAATGAAGGAAGAAGTGAGGAGTCTCGAGGAAGGGGGAAAACATTTAGTGACCAGAGTTACAATGGCATTGAAAAAAGTGACTGATGAACAAAGAAGTTACTAAGCAGGTATGTTAAATAATTTGTTTTTGGTTTATTAAATACAATTATATTGCAATTATATATTTTTGTAGTTTAAACTATAAATTGCGCAAAATTATGTTTTTGTCGAAGTGACACACAACGCGAGTTATGCTCGATTTTTTGCCGATTTTTGACACACCACGCCAAAAAGGTTGCCCATCACTGAGCTAGTTCCTAACTCATTCAACAAGTTCAGTTTTCTTTTGTCTGAATGCCTTCCAGTGTTTGATGGAAACATTTCAATCTGAAAAGGTGATCCCTCTCTGTCTTCTTATCTCTCCCTAGACTTAACCAACATATTGACTGCTGCATATTAAGGGAAGACACAAGAAAGTGACATGTTTGGTTGTTTAATATTCTTGGATTTGATTGAAGTCAGCACATCTCTCCATCAGCAACATATATGTTTGTATGCACATTTAGCCACATTCCTACCCATTATGTTCTCAGCAGCAACTTTCAACATCATTCCCCCCCATCGACACCCCACCAGGTCCTTTTCTAAATGTCCTTTGATTTAACTGCACAAAAAAGGCTCTTTTTCAAGCAAGACCCACAACCCACAACGGCCATTTTTAGATAACTTCTTCTCTCTCTCTCTTTTTTTTTTACAGAAAAAGAAGGGCGACATCTCTAAAAAATTTAAACCGAACCTTTAAAAACTGCCTTTTAGAGAGTACAAATTTAACGCCTAGAAATAAACGCCCTCTCCTAGCAGGTCACAAGGATCTCTATTCTGTTTAACAAATCATGAAGTTTTAAATTAACCTTTTATCCCATTTGTTGTTCTGCATTTTATTTTTATTTTTTTTTAAAAGGGGGTTTAAAAACAAACATGGCCAACTAGCAACTTAGGAACGCTTGGTTGTCTTGAGTAATTTTTTCCTCGCTGACATCCGGCTGTGTTTTTTAGCAGATTTGCTCGCGTTTTCATTTTTTTAGGGAAAAGGGGAGGAGGAAAAAAACAAAACATGTATTTTCAGCTTGTAAGAAAAAGATCCGGCATTTCTCCTTGGATTTTGTATGCGTTATGTAAATGTACATATTTTGTATGTAAAGCAATGTGAAACTCCAAATTTTGAACTCCCGAATCAAGGATTCCATCACATTTATAGATCATTGAATTCACCACGGCAAAAATACTCCCAGGGCCCACTTTTTAACCTTTTGTCTGGAAATTCCATTGTTTCCCACCCATTGGGAGTACATAAGTTGGCCATCTCTGTTTTTAAAACCTCACAAAATGTTCTTGATTTATTATCATTATAAAAAAAAAGTCAATAATTGTAAGAAAGTACCTTTCCTTATTAGAACGCTCTAGCTTAGCTATACTCTTAATCCTTTTCAAGATCATGACGTAACGTAAATTTCTCTAACTTAGTTCCTATATGTGGAGTTAGTAAAAAGTCTTTTGTGTTTCTCTAGATGAATAACAAGGAACTGTTTTTTTCGGGCCCCAATACAAATCGGAGCTTACCGTGTTTCCATTTTTAAGCTTAATTGTGATACTGAAAGGCCAATGGGAAACAAAGTCAAAACATCCAATTAAAATATAAGAATAACAGTTATACTGAGAAGCTTAAAAAAACAACAAAAAAGGGGGAAAATAAACCCTGTCATTTTTCTGTTGTTGTTGTTTTTTTTTTTTTCTACTCTCAAAACTAGATCTAGACTAGTAGGTAAGCATTCCAGAATCCATTATTCTGTGTACATTATTGTCGCTATTGTGAGAATAGAGAATTTTATTTATTTTTTAAGGCCAGCTTTTATTGTGAAGACATATGGGTTTAGTCCGGTTTTATCAACCCTTGTTATGCTCGTCCTTCAACCATCATTCTGCGTACTCGAGGTTTGTAGTTGAAAAGTTTACTGTACAAAAAAAAAAAAAGGAAAAAAATCAAAAAACAAAAAAACTATTGTTTTTACAGAATAAATTTATTGGAATGTGTATCCGGGAGTAAGGTTTGAGGTTGTAAGCAGCTGAGTTAGCGTCATATTTGGCTTCATAACGTGTAATGTGAGGTATTCATGTAACTCGAGTATTAAAGCAACGCATTCTGTTAACACTTGAGTTGGTTAATAGAACACCAATGCAGGGGGAAAGCTCTCTTGTGTCTCTCCCATGGCTTCGATTTGTGGCGGTTGTGCTGAATCTGAAATTTCAAGGACCAGATCAATCCATGGCTGCCTGCAAATGGCCCACAAACCGTGGTGGTGCAGTGGTTAGAGTGCGTTACTGCAGGCTCACGTTGCCAGGAGTTCAATCCCCTCAATCCTGGCTGGGCTCAAGGTTGACCCAGTCTTCCATCCTTCCATGGTTGGGAAAATGAGGAGCCAGATTGTTGGGGGACAATACGCCGACTCTGCAAACCACGTAGAGAGGATTGTAAAGCACCGTGAAGCGGTATAGAAGTGTTGTTGCTATGCTAAACCTTCACATCACATGAGCACCGATAGGAATCCTTGACCACTGCCCACTAGGTGGAGTCTGGCCAACTTTGGCTAAGCAGGGTCAGGCATGGTTAATATTTGGATAAGAAACTTCTAGGAAATAACAAGAGTGGGAAGTTAAAAAACGAAATCCGGGGGGGGGAGCAATAGCAAATCACGACTTATTTGTGCCCCAAAACTAAACAGTCTTTACTGCTACCGTGTTTCCCAAAAAATAACACAGGGTTTTATTTTCTTTGACTTGACCTTATTTTCAGGGAGGTCTTATTATTTTTGAGGTGCAGGAGGCCCCTTAACCTCGGCTCGTGGATCAGCTGATCCAGAAAGGGCTGGAAGTTCTGTGTCTGTTTCTGGCACACTCTTGCCAGCCCTAGTATCACTGGGCCTGCTTCTCTTTTTGTGACCGCCACTAAGAGAAGGGGCGCTGTAGCGAGGGTTTGTGGGTGTGGCCTCCACAAGGCCGTTCTGCATGGATGGCAGGGCATGTTGGGCATATCCCCCCCTCAGGAAATGGGGGGACTGGCTGCATGCGCTTAAATATTTTAGGGTAGGGCTTATTTTGGGGGGAGGGCTTATTTTAGTGCATGAGCTCAAAAGCCCAATTGGGCTTCTTATCCAGGGCAGTCTTATTTTCAGGGAAACAGGGTAGTATATGATTGCAGTCAACATTGCCTCAACTTACAACCACAATGGGAGCCGGAATTTCCATTGATAAAGCAGTGGGGGGTTGCTAAGTAAGCCGTGCTCAATTTTATGATTTTGGGGGCTATGGTGGTTAAGCAAATCACCGCAATTGTTTGCCAAAGCTTAGGCAGCTCCCGCCCATTGATTTTGCTTGTAGGAAGCGCTGAGAAGGTACTGAGCTGAAGAAGACAAATCCTCAAGAACATCATTGCTGCTCCATTAGTTAGCGTGTTGGGTTGAAATTCAATGGTACTCGTGACTCAGTATTGTACAAGCCAAGATGATGGGATTCAGTCAATAAAACATAGGTTAAGAAACCACAGTTAGCATTCTGTGCAGATGTCGCTTCCCGGTAGCTCTCAATAATAACAAAACAGCATATTCTCTTGTCAGCAAGATGTGGCAAAATTTCTAGGATGGTTGGATTGGTCTTTGATCATTCTTTTCCAGCCAAGATTGAAAGCTCCTTCTTTTCTCATGTTTTGTCTTTAGTTCGTCCCCTCGGAAATGTTAAAAATAAAAATTCAGTGGTTTGGTCAAGACTGACCCCACTTGAGGAAAAAAATTACCCAGTCCACCACTCATTCCTGAAACCATTTAATTAATTCACCGGTGTGGTTGAAAATGAAATTGGCACGGAGGAAGATTAATTAGAGAGACCATGGATGTGGGAGTTTATTAACAAGAGTTTAGATAACACGGAGAAGTGTCAGTTGCCTGGGGGAGTGAAGGAGCTGCCTTCTTGAATGATTTAAACCTCACCCCCATCACTACCCTACAAATACTCTTGGGATGAGTCCCCAACAGAACCGATTCTATTTGGAGAAAGAGATTCCCACAGAATCTGGAAGCAAGCTCTTGAGAAATACTATGAAAGACAGAAGTCTTTTATTTTCAGTAATTTTGCCCCAACTGAGGACCCCCTTCTTTGCAATGCCCCACAGTTCTGAAGCCATCTTTAGTCCACCTTCTCTTCCAGCTGGGCTTTCATGAAAAACTCAGGGTTGCGGAGACAGCGAAACACAAACAGCTGCGGGAGGACTCCATGGATCACGTTGAGAACAAGAAACCACACCTTCCCTTCATCTGGGACTCTGTAGATGTAGGGCGTTCTGGCATGTATGGAGGCACCAATGTGTGAGAACTGAGCCTGGAAAGCAGAAGGAATGGAATTCTAGTTGTCATTTGTGCATGGATCTGTGTTAACTGCCCCCATAATCACTGGATGCATCAAGATGTTCCCTTCAGTCAAAGAACCATGGCCCATCACTCTTGAAGGTTCCAGAGCCCCCGGGCTATGGGTTTTAAATGGGTGTTTTAAATGAGATTCCACCACCCACTTCTTTGTCCTGGACCAGGGGTGAAATCCAGCAGGTTCTGACAGGTTCTGCCGAACCGGTAGTGGGAATTTTGAGTAGTTCGGAGAACTGGTAAATACCACCCCTGACTGGCCCGGTCCCCATCTATTCTCTGCCTCCCGACTCCCAGCTGATCGGGAGGAAATGGGGATTTTGCAGTATCCTTCCCCTGGAGTGGGAAGAGAATGGAGATTTTACAGTATCCTTCCCCTACCACGCCCACCAAGCCACACCCACAGAACCGGTAGTAAAAAAAAATTGAATTTCACCACTGTCCTGGACCCATGCATTTGCGGGGAACTGGGGTGTATGGCAACCCTCCAACAAACCCTCCCAAATTCAAGTGCATCCCCTTATCTCAAAATCATCATGAGTGCCATCTCCAAGATACAATCCCCTTCATTGGTTTGTAGCTTTGCTTCTTGGGCAAACCCAGCTCGTAAAACATTTATTTATCATAGGGCCTATTCACACCACATTTCGATAAAAAACATTACAAGAGATAAAAATATATAAAACATGAAATATAAAATTAAAATATTATAAATGTATGTCTAGATTACAGATATGTGTGTGTGTGTGTGTGTGTGTGTGTGTATGTATGTATGTATGTATGTTGCATTTGTGCTGATAAATAAATAAAGGGAGACTAGTATAGATCTATTCATCAGCACAAATGCAACACAAATGTAACAAAGGCAACAGTAAAAATAATGGCTTTCTGTCTGGATGGTCTCTTGTGATGAGCCGATAGACAGAGAAAGGAAGCAGTATGCCTCCTCCCATATTTGGGCATACCAGGGGTTGTGACACTAAATGCATATGTATGTATGTATGTGTGTCTCTCTCTGTGTGTGTGTATGTATATGTGTATGTATATGTGTGTGCGTATATATATATGTATGTATATATATATATATATATATATATATATATATATATATATATATATATATATATATATATCTACCTATCTATCTATCTATCTATCTATCTATCTATCTATCTATATATTGTTTGGCACCGCTGGGAAATCAGCAACATCTCCATTCAAAAAACAATGATTGGATTTAGTGGAAAGACTGAAGTTAATCAGCAATGGGTTTGTCTAGGGCAGAAGTGGTATTCAGCAGGTTCTGACCAGTTCTGGAGAACCGGTAGCGGAAATTTTGAGTAGTTCAGAAAACCGCTAAATACCACCTCTGACTGGCCCCGCCCCCATCTATTCTCTGCCCCCGAGTCCCAGCTGATCGGGAGGGAATGGGGATTTTGCAATAACCTTCCCCTGCAGTGGGAAGGGAATGGAGATTTTACAGTATCCTTCCCCTGCCATGCCCACCAAGCCATGCTAACAGAACCAATAATAAAAAAAATTGAATCCCACCACTGGTCCAAGATTCTCCAACCTTGGCGATTTTAAGATTGGTGGACTTCAACTCCCAGAATTCTTCAGCCAGCGAAGCTTGTGGGAGTTGAAGTTCACCAGTCTTAAAGTTGCCAAGGTTGGAGACTCCTGGCTTAGCCAACCAGCTAACCAGATTAAGCAAACAATTTACGTTTGAACGAAAGCTGATTGGGCTTCACCACCCAGACCTAAACCAAAAGAAAGCCATCCATTATTATGGCTAATTCAGTATGCATCCCCTTTCCATTAACTTGCTTGTTATTTTAAGCACGGCATCAATCAAAGTTGGCACGTAATCGAGTATCCTGTTATTCTGCTTTGAGAAACCAGAATGTTCTGGAGAGGATCCATGTCTCTCTGTCAGCTCTTGGCATAGAATCGGGACAGCCACTCAACTTTTCCTGCTTCGAACTTTGACACAATGGCCTGGAGCCTTTCCCAAGCACCCGGGACCCCACCTGCTGCTCGATAAAAGGTTATGGTAGAAAAAATAGAGCAATTTGCTGTTTCCTTTGCGAAAAGCAAGGCTTTTCGTTCAGTTTCCATTCGTTTCCCTTTCAGAAGAAGGTGTTGCTGATTGGGGTTTTCTGGAACATGCCATAAACTTGCATCTAAGGTTATGGGCAAGAGCAGAAGTTAGGCGAGCCAAAGAATATTTTTAGCATAAACAAACATGTAAAGATAGAAGCAGCTAGGGCAGGTCAGGATTGTCTTTTGTCCTTTTTGTCTTTCATCCATTATCCTCTGTTTCAAACAGTGTTTCATTTGTGTATTAGCAATGTTGATGATTGACCTGAATTCGTGATCTTTGTCTCTGGCCTACAGAGGAAGAACTGATTAGGTCATGCTCGAGACTCATGATGGTGAACCTATGGCATGGGTGCCGGAGATGGCACACACAGCCCTTCTATGGGCACGCACACCGATGCCAGCTGCTCTTCTGGTTTCTGGCCACCGGAGTGCCTGAAAATAGCCAAAAATGCCCCCCAAACAAGCCGTTACTTGGGCCATTTTCAGGGAGGGCTTATTATCCGTGGAGGTCTTATTTTTGGGAAAGCAGGAGAGTTTCCATTACTGATTCCTCTATCTGCTTTCTTTAATCTGGCTGTCTTTAGCCTCTTGGCAAGCCCTCCCTCCACACTGAATACATACTGGGTGCGGCTCAAAGCAGGATAATATCTCCAGTAGCAACAATACTTCTGCCTGGCTACTAACAACATGCACAAACAAACAGCAAAAGAAATTGAATGGGTAGCTTTCATCCCTTCTGAGCAGCGAATCAACCCTTGAGTGGATTAGGCTAAGCTTTGATGTCTGTGTCCGTACAGCATGCTAACTGAACCATCTTTATTTGATTAACACAGTCGCCTGAGTTTATCCAACACATTGAACCAGAAATGAAGAACATTGGATGAGCCTCAACATGTCTGTGAGCCACAAATTAGCTAACCACTCATTTTAGGTTAGTAGGTTGATCAAATCCAGCCTGTGCGGCTGACTTTGTTTTGGCTTAAGCGCATGAAGTTGGCAAACCATTTTTAATGGCTTGAATGGTATGCGAACACCGATGACATTGATGATTTTATTCCACTCCTTGTATATTTTGGCCAACGCAAGGCAGCCAACATGCCAAATGCCCCTTCCTCTTCCTCCTCTTTTCCCCACAAAACTTTTGACGTGGGTTGGCTGAAAGAGAGGAAGTCCAAAGTCATCCAAGTTGGCTCTTATGTCTAAGGGGACCTACAACTCTTCGTCTTCTAGACCAGCACCTTCTCCAGGACACCAAACTCTATTCAGTAAATTATAGCTTAGGAGGAAACGGTTATGAAGAACGGTTGCAGGAACTAGGCACGCCTAGTCTAGTGAAAAGAAGGACTGAGGAAAATATGGTAGCACTGTTCCAATATTTGAGGGGCTGCCATGAAGAAGAGGGGGTCAACCTTGTTTCAAAGCATGGCACGACAAAACCGCGGTCCACTAAAGCGCGCCCGATTAAAGCGCGTACCTGATGTCATCAGCAGCGTGACAAATACGACCGCGGAGATTTTAAAAAGCGCTTTGAAAGCAAGCCGATTCACGTAAAGGTAAGGGTTAGGGTTAGGTTAAGGGTTAGGTTAAGGGTTAGGGTTAGGTTTAGGGTTACGTTAAGCGTTAGGGTTAGGTTTAGGGTTAGGTTAAGGGTTAGCGTTAGGTTTAGGGTTAGGTTAAGGGTTAGGTTTAGGTTTAGGTTTGGGGGGGTTAGGGTAAGGTTTTCGCTTTAATTTTAAGTTTACCGCTCACAGCGTGATGTTTTCGTCGCGCTGTGATGACGTCAGGTACGCACTTTTGTCGAGCGCGCTTTAGTCTACCGCGGTTTTGTGGTGGAACCATTTCAAAGCACTTGAAGGCAGGACAAGAAGCAACGGGTGGAAATGAATGGAGAGAAGCAACTTAGAACTAAGGAGAAATTTCCGGACAGTGAGAACCAACTTGTCTCCAGAAGTAGTGGAGTAACTGGAAGTTTTTAAGAAAAAGACTGGACAGCCAGTTGTCTGAAATAGCATCAGGTCTCCTGCTTGAGCAGAGGGGAGGTTGGACTAGAAGTCCTCTAAGGTCCCTTCCAACTCTATTATTCTGTAGTCTGTGGACCATCTAATGTTCTGGTTCATAGCTGCGCATCCCCTTTTGAATGTGGAAGTGGTAGAGAGGAAAGCTACGCCTTCTAGATCAGATCATTGAAAAAAGCTTCTGGTCTTACCTGCGCCAGTCCTCCAGCATGAATGAGAGTTAAATCGGGCATCCAGGTGCACCCAGGTACAAGCAGACCATAGAGTGAAATTATGTAGTAGGGCACCGAGTAGAACATGTAGACCAACATCTGTAATGTTAGAAGAGAAGAGAATTGGTCTGTGCAGCTTCAAAACAGGAGCCATTTATTTATGTGTGAAGTCTGCCTGTATGATTTTGTAAATGAGACAGGAAAGTAACCTGTAACCTGAGCCATAAATCATGGTTTGTGAACCGTAACAGTTTGGTCAAGCCATATCTCGTCAAGCCACAGTTGATTTTTTTAAAATTCATGCAGAATATGAACCCTGCTACTCTATGAAGGTTTGAAAATTGTGACCTGCTTGTTGTGCAAAGCCAACCAATAAGGTCTTAGTCTAAAAATGTTGATCATTAGCATGATTTGTCCAGTCATGCATCCAGTGGTGAAATTCAATTTTTTTTACTACCAGTTCTGTGGGCGGGGCTTGGTGGGTGTTGTGTGGCTTGGTGGGTGTGGCTTGGTGGGCATGGCAGGGGAAGGATACTGCAAAATCTCCATTCCCTCCCCACTCCAGGGGAAGGATCCTGCAAAATCTTCATTCCCTCCCCACTCCAGGGGAAGGATCCTGCAAAATCTTCATTCCCTCCCCACTCCAGGGGAAGGATACTGCAAAATCTCCATTCCCTCCCCACTCCAGGGGAAGGATACTGCAAAACCTCCATTCCCTCCCCACTCCAGGGAAAGGATACTGCAAAATCTCCATTCCCACCCCACTCCAGGGGAAGGATACTGCAAAATCTCCATTCCCTCCCCACTCCAGGGGAAGGATACTGCAAAATCTCCATTCCCACCCCACTCCAGGGAAAGGATACTGCAAAATCTTCATTCCCTCCCCACCCCAGGGGAAGGATACTGCAAAATCTCCATTCCCACCCCACTCCAGGGAAAGGATACTGCAAAATACCCATTCCCACCCCACTCCAGGGAAAGGATACTGCAAAATACCCATTCCCACCCCACTCCAGGGGAAGGATACTGCAAAATCTCCATTCCCTCCCCACTCCAGGGGAAGGATACTGCAAAATCTCCATTCCCACCCCACTCCAGGGAAAGGATACTGCAAAATCTTCATTCCCTCCCCACTCCAGGGGAAGGATACTGCAAAATACCCATTCCCTCCCCACTCCAGGGGAAGGATACCACAAAATCTCCATTCCCTCCCCACTCCAGGGGAAGGATACTGCAAAATCTCCATTCTCTCCCCACTCCAGGGGAAGGATACTGCAAAATACCCATTCCCTCCCCACTCTGGGGCCAGCCAGAGGTGGCATTTGCCGGTTCTCTGAACTACTCAAAATTTCCACTACTGGTTCTCCAAAACCTGTCAGAACCTGCTGGATTTCACCCCTGCCTGCATCACACCTCTAGCTAAACCATGATTGCTGAAGAAACTCTTTACTGGATTCATATTGCAGTAATCGCCAGTTTCCAACCCCAATATTTAGATTCACACAGAATTCTATACAAGGGGTCCCCAATCTGTCAGCCATGGGAGACTTGCAGCTGGACCAAGGAAATGGCTGGCGAGCTCATGAGCATGCACTCCATTTAAGTGAACGGCAGGAGGGCATGCATGGACTCACGCAAATGGAGCTGCTTGTCTGTACACTTGCACACTCGTGCAGAACCATTTCCCCCCACCCCACCCTGCTGGTCCACAAAGCTGGAAACATCGGGGGAACTAAATCATAAGCATATCCGTTCAATTCTGGCTTAGCCTCATGAATTAAAGTAATCAGCCTTCCTTCTTGAAATGTATAAGCATAGTTACCAAATGTTATGTGTGAATCACAATGCAAATTGTGTGCAAAACTCAGTTGGGGCACCTGAAGCTTTGGATAGGCAGCGGGATCCTTGAGGTATGGCTCATGAAGTTGGCTGTAAAGTCGACACAATTCCCCTGGGCAGTCCAAAACAATCTGAAGAAAAAATGGATCATAATATTTCAGTGCAATAACCTACAGGTTAGGAAATCCCCAGTGTAAATCTTCCAACTACCTAGTTCCAACTACCGTACCATCTCATCTCCCTGGGTATGTAAGGGAGGGAGAGAAAAACAATTTGTAAGGGTCTATTCTTAATCACATTGATGCGATGACAAAGCATGTGTCAAGCACCGGGGACATCAGGAGATTCAGGCAGTTCAAATGAGTTTATAAAGATTTATTGTAGGCTTAAGCTCGCTACAAGAATCTGGCCAACTAATAGTCAAGGGAAATGAGCGGGAGATAAGAGAGGCATTCAAGGTAGGCTGGACTTAGATCTCTTGTGGACGTTCAGGGATTCATGACTTATGGTGTGCTTGACCCCTCTTCCTTTAGGTCATCTCCTACAGTGGATGGATGGGTAGGATGATAGATGGATGGATGGATGAATGGATGGATGGATGGATGTCAAATGCCAGGGAAACAGCAGATTCAGGCAGTTCAGATGAGTATGCTGCCTTAGATCTCTTCCAGGTGCTCAGGAATTCATGACTTATGATGCATTTGACCTCTCCCTCAGGTTTAGCTTGGTCATCTACAGCAGTGTTTTTCAACCACTGTGCCGCGGCACACTAGTGTGCCGTGACATAGTGTAAGGTGTGCCATGGGAAAAACACCTGCCTATAGTCAATATAGGCACAGAGTTAAATTTTTTTAACATTTTCTAATGGTGGTGTGCCTCGTGATTTTTTTCATGAAAAAAGTGTGCCTTTGCACAAAAAAGTTGAAAAACACTGATCTACAGCATACAAAGTCATAAAACGTGCATTGTGACATTATGTGATACACCCCACGCTTCTGGTTTTGCAATGCCATGTTGCACACCAATTCATAAACTTATTAATAAGTGTCTGCTGGCCGATTGTGCAGCTGTTACTGTTTAATTTAATATTAAATCACTCCTTTCCTTTGAAGTTTTAAACTCCGTAGAAATTCAAAGCTCGAACAATGTTACGAAGCTGCTCGGCACCATTTTGAATGTCTCTTTAGCAAGTAAGATATCAGAAGGAATTCTTGTAAAAATGAAGCTAAGGATTAATACAAACAATTAAAAGTTCACGTGTACAGGGTCCGCTCATCTTGGATTCAGTAAATCAAATTTTGTTCTGAGATGGGAGGTTTTCTTTGCGCTGCAAATCGCAGCAGGAATTCCTGGCACGGAGACAATTCTGCCCTCGGCTGGCCTTCCCCCCCTCCCAGAAACGATCTGCGAGAGTTGGTTGGCACCAATTCATAAACTTGATCACACCTGTCCGCCCACCCATGGATGTCTATGCCTGGACCTTCACTTTTCCTGTCCCGTGTTGAAGTATAAACATAGCAGCCAACTTTAAATGCATTAAAATTCAAATGTAAGACTTTCCACAAAAGTGTGCATGGCGCACGCCTCGTGTTATAAGATCCCTGTGCCTATTCTTCAAAAAGGCCACCTACCATGCCCCTGAAGAGACAGAATCCTGTTGCAAAAATGAAATACGAAGCCAGGAGAAAATCAGTCGGTCTTCTCAGGAGATTCTGCTTTTGAACTTCTTTGATAACCTGCAAGGGGGGGATGGAATCCCTGTTAGAAGTTTGCGCCAAAAGCAGCAAAGGACTTTGTAGCATCTCTGCAAAACAATATACTTTGTGCCATGTGCCAGATGTTTTTTAGGAGGGGCCCTGGCCTCTGCAATTTAGCAGGAACTTTTCCAGCAGGCCCCAAAGTGTCAAAACAGTTTGGAAAACAATGCACAGACTTTATTCATGCTGCCTGCCAAAATCATGGGGTCGGTTGAGTATGGGCCGAGTGTCCTAGGAGGCCTCAACCCCTTTGCTTTCCAATCCATGATTTACGGCTTATCAACCCAGCCAAAGTTATAATTTGACAATTGTGCAAACTTATCCAATTATGCTTAATTCCATAATTCAAAGTGAAACAAACCACTGTTTAGCATGTTGCAAAGTAAAAAACACCCAAAAGTCTTTTTCTCCTCCTCCCCTTACCAAAACAAAACAAAACAAAAACTGCTCCAACACTAGAGGTTTAAAAGAAGAGATTGGACAACCATTTGTCTGAAACGGTGTAGGGTTTCCTGCCTATGCAGGGGGTTGGTTTGGAAGACCTCCAAGGTCCCTTCCAACTCTTATTCTATTCTATTCTCCAGTCCCCTAATCATCTTGGTTGCTCTTCTCTGCACTCTTTCTAGAGTCTCCACATGTTTTTTACATCATGGCGATCAAAACTGGAAGCAGTTTTCCAAGTGTGGCCTTATCAAGACATTATAAAATGGTATTAACACTTTTCATGATCTTGATTCTATCCCTCCGAGCACTCGGGCCACCACAGGTATCCCTGACACGAGTGACGTCAAGCTGGCCACGCCCATCCCAACAACGTCCCCCCTCTCCCAGGTCAAACACAACCCTGATGCGGCCCTCAATGAAATTGAGTTTGACACCCCTGTTCTACCTGTACATAGGCAGACTGTGATTCTATGCATGCTTAACATAGGGAGCATAAGCAGAAAAATGTCTTCACCTAGGATGAAATGACATGTTTCAGGCCTTTGGAGTAGCAATTTGATTTATTCGCTTTGAGATTTATTTGCGAGGTGAGCCCAGCCATGATATCTTGCAAACCACAGTTTCAGAAGGATCCTGGCAAGTCATGGCACATTCAGAAAAACCAGGAAACGGGATTCTATTCTATTCTGTTCTTTTGAAATCCAAGCCTTCTCTCCTTCTCCTTCTCATCATGACAATTGTTAACAAGAAGAATACCTTCGTTGGGAAATCGACAGCTGCTGGAGGTTGATTATAGATTTTGAAACCAGCCCATATTGGGAGACAAATATACGGCACACTTAACAAAGAGACAGGACACAGTCTCATTCCATATTTTCCTATTCGGGAACAGGGAAAACAAGAATTAAGGATCGTCAATGACAGATTGAACACGGTGCAATCTTTTGCATGCCTATTCAGATGAAAATCGCAATGAAACCAGCGCACTTTTCTGATCTTGTTTGCATGATAAGTTCAGCTGGGTTATTTGAATCCTGGTTTATTCGGATATCCCACTTTCAAAGTTTCATACAATGCATGAGATAAAGCTCAGGGGTGGGCTGCTACGGGTTTTCCCAGGTTCAGAGAACCCATAGCTAATGTTATAGCCGATTTGGAGAAACCTCCAAATCCCTATCCTGGCTGGCCCCGCCCAACCAACTCTCCCCTCCCCTCACTGCAGGACAATTCAACAATTCAATTTGATTATTTAAAACAATTAAAAATTATTTTAATTCTTGTCATTTACATATCATTTTGTCCCTCCCTGGACATCCTTTAATGATTCTAGTCCACTGTTTCTTTGATATTACTCTTCTCCCGCAGTGAGTTGTCATGGCAAGTTGGCCATGGCAAGTTGGCCATGGCAAGTTGGCTGCAGTGAATTGGTTGCGGCGAGTTGACCCTGGCGAGTTGTCGTAGACCTGTCACAGGACGCATTTTTGACTTTCCAGCTAGTGTGCAATTCTAGGTTACCCAACCTCCCATCTCAGCACTAAACGTATCCCATGCTGCTTTGGCTTTTGAGATTGGCCAAAGTTATCTAAATGCTCCCAGACTGCTGTACAATACAATGAAATATGCATTTCATTGGTAACTGATCTCATTGCCTTAAAAATGCAAGAATCTGAAAAAAAGGTCAATTACACAAGAATCTGAAAAAGAGGTCAATTACGCAAGAATCTGAAAAAGAGGTCAATTACGCAAGAATCTGAAAAAGAGGTCAATTACGCAAGAATCTGAAAAAGAGGTCAATAAAGCCCCAAAGGAAAGTGTATCCTGGATATTTCCTTACCCACAATATTTCCAGGGATAAAGACAATTATGCTCATTGTGATGGATCCCATCCAGTACAAGCCAATCATCCGATAATTTTCCCTGCCAGAGGAAACAGAAAACCTTGCTATCAGATACCATTGTGATGCACGTCTTCTTACTGGAAGTACATTCAAACTATACATTCCTATATATTTACAGTCGCTGAATGTATTACTTGCACTAAATCATTGCTTTCGTTTTAAAACATAAACGGGCTGTGTTTAAAATATTCAGCCCTATAGGGTGGAGGCGGCGAAAAGTAAGTAGGGTGAAGAGAACCCATCTAAATGGGAATAGCATCACTGCGGCTGAAATCACACGACATCAATGTAGTTTGTTGGGTTAAGGTAGTGGAGCATGACCAAGAAGACTTGAGTTCAGGATGGAAGGCTGAGTCAACTGTGAGCCGCTCAGAATCGAACTCCTGGCAGTGGGCAGAATTAGCCTGCAATACTTCATTCTAGCCACTGCACCACCAGGTCTCCTGACTCATGAATCTCATAGCAATAGCACTTATGTACCACTTCACAGTGCTTGAACAGCCTTCTCTAA